>NW_024746712.1:40000-47374 GCF_018991925.1 Homarus americanus | reverse complement strand
CTAGGTGGGGTAAGGGGGAGAGGTGGGGAAAGGGTAAGGGGAGGAGGAGGGTAAGGGGAGAGGGAGGGGGAGGGAGGTGGGTAAGGGGGAGGGAGGAGGAGGGTGGGGAGGAAGGGGGGGAGGGGGAGGGTAGGGAGGGAGGGGTAAGGGGAGGAGGGAGGGGTGGGTGGGGAGGGGGGGAGGAGGAGGGAAGGGGGAGGAGGAGGTAGGGGAGGAAGTGGGGTAGGGGGAGGAGGAGGTAAGGGGAGGGAGGGTAAGGGGAGGAAGGGTAAGGGGAGGGGGGAGGTAAGGAGAGGGAGGAGGGGGAGGGGAGGGAAGTGGGTAAGGGGGAGGAGGAGGTAAGGGGGAGGAGGAGGTGGGTGGGAGGGAGGGGAGGAGGGAGGGTGGGAGGAGGAGGTAAGGAGGAGGAGGTGGGTGGGGAGGTGGGAGGTAGGGGAGGAGGAGGGTAAGGGAGGGGAGGTGGGGAGGAGGAGGGTAAGGAGGAGGAGGAGGTAAGGGGAGGAAGGGGTGGGGGAGGTGGGGTAAGGGGGAGGAGGAGGGTAAGGGGAGGAAGTGGGTAAGGGGGAGGAGGAGGGTAAGGGGGGAGGCGGTAAGGGGGGAGGAGGGGGTAAGGAGGAGGAAGAGGGTAAGGGAGGAGGAGGAGGAAGAAGAATATTTTGATGTATGTATGTATTTTTGTATGTACAAAATGTATGGACTATCTATCTATGTGACCTGTGGTGTAATGGTCAGCATGCTCGCCTAGCAAGTTAGCGGTCCCAGGTTCGATCACCGGGAAGGTGGGAACTATGGGCAAGCTTACGCCATTTGCCTGCCCCACCCAGCAGTCGTGGGGACCTGGATGTTAATTGATTTGTCGATCTTGTTCCTGAGTAATGGCTAGCCAGTGCAGTTGGGGAGTTGTCCGCCTTCCTGGACTATTCTTGACACCGGGTTTGCAGCCTGTTAACTCAGGGTGTGGTTGTTGTGTTGGCGACAGCTTCTACACCTAAACACTGGGCCATGTAGCTCGTTAACTCATGTGGTGGTTGTGTTGCGCGAAGCCTCACCTTAAACACTGGGTCATGCAGCTCGTTAACTTAGGGTGTGGTTGTTGTGTTGGTGACAGCTTCTACACCCAAACACTGGGTCATGCAGCTCGTTAACTTAGGGTGTTGTTGTTGTTGGCGACAGCTTCTACACCCAAAACACACTGGGTCATACTGCCTGTTAACTTAGGGGTGGTTGTTGTGTTGGCGACAGCTTTTTCACCTTAAACGTGCAGCTCGTTAACTTAGGGTGGTTGTTGTGTTGGCGACAGCTTCTCACACCTAAGTACCTGGGTCATACTGCTCGTTAACTTAGGGTGTGGTTGTTGTGTTGGCGACAGCTTCACCTTAAACACTGGGTCATGTAGCTGTTAACTCATGGTGTGGTTGTTGTGTTGGCGACAGCTTCACAACTTAAACACTGTCATGCAGCTCGTTAACTTAGGGTGTGGTTGTTGTGTTGGCGACAGCTTCACACCTTAAACATCTACATACTGCTCGTTAACTTAGGGTGGTTGTTGTGTTGGCGACAGCTTCTTCACCTTAAACACTGGGTCATGCAGCTCGTTAACTTAGGTGTGGTTGTTGTGTTGGCGACAGCTTCTACACCTTAAGCACTGGGTCATACTGCTCGTTAACTTAGTGTGGTTGTTTTGTTGGACAGCTTCTACTACCTTAAACACTGGGTCATGCAGTCGTTAACTTAGGTGGTGGTTGTTTTGTTGGCGACAGCCTCTACCTTAAACACTGGGTCATACTACTGTTAACTTAGGGTGTGGTTGTTGTGTTGGCGACAGCTTTACACCTTAAACACTGGGTCATACTGCTTGTTAACTTAGGGTGTGGGTTGTTGTGTTGGCGACAGCTTCTACACCTAAACACTGGGCTGCTCGTTAACTTAGGGTGTGGTTGTTTTGTTGGCGACAGCTTCTACACCTTAAGCACTGGGTCATACTGCTCGTTAACTTAGGGTGTGGTTGTTTTGTTGGCGACAGCTTCTACACCTTAAACACTGGGTCATGCAGCTCGTTAACTCAGGGTGTGGTTGTTGTGTTGGCGACAGCTTTTACACCTTAAACACTGGGTCTTGCAGCTCGTTAACTCATGGTGTGGTTGTTGTGTTGGCGACAGCTTCTACACCTTAAACACTGGGTCGTACTGCTCGTTAACTTAGGGTGTGGTTGTTGTGTTGGCGACAGCTTCTACACCTTAAACACTGGGTCATACTGCTCGTTAACTTAGGGTGTGGTTGTTGTGTTGGCGACAGCTTCTACACCTTAAAGACTGGGTCGTACTGCTCGTTAACTTAGGGTGTGGTTGTTGTGTTGGCGACAGCTTCTACACCTTAAACAAATTCACGTCTTGGTGGCCCTTGGGTCGGCCATCTTCGTTACCTATGGGCAACCATTATTATATTTACCTATGTATATAGTCATGAGGATGTATAAGTATAAATGTGTTAGTATAAGTATACATGTATGTTCTACGATGTATATCATTATAAGAATGGAGTAAACTGCAGTGGGCCTATTGGCCTTTACTGGGCAGTCCCATTTACACCCAACCCTATCGGTCATATATCCATCCATCCTATGTTTGAAGTTATCCGGCTTATTCGAATTAATGATGACGTTTGGTAACTTGTTCCACTCGTCCACTACTCTATTTCCAAACCAATTTTTACTTATTTCTCGCCTAAATCTAAATTTGTCTAATTTAAAACCATTGCTACGAGTTCGCTCCTGGTTGGATAGTTTGAGTATCTTTGTTATGTCCCCTTTGTTCAGCCCTGACATCCATTTATACACCTCTATCAGGTCGCCCCTCGCTCTACGTCTCTCGAGGGAGTGCAGATTAAGATGCTTTAACCTGTCTCAGTACTCAAGGTTCCTAATGCCGGGATTAGTCTTGTTGTTCTCTTGTGTATGTTTTCTAGGGATTCTATATCCATTCTGTAGTTCGGTGACCAGAACTGACTTGTTTAATCCAAGTGAGGTCTCACAAGCGCAAGATATAGTTTTAGGTTGATCTGTCTAGTCTTGTAACTAACACTCCTTTGTATGTACCCAAGTACTTTATTAGCCTTGTTTCGAGCAAATACACATTGCTGACTTGGTTTAAGATTCCTACTTATCATTACTCATAAATCTTTCTCACAGTCGGATTTCTCTATAACATCATTGTTCATCTGATATCTGGTTTCTTTGTTTACATCTCCTAGACTAATTACTTTACATTTGTCTACATTAAATTTCATCTGCCATATTTCAGACCACTCGATTTTTTTTTTTTAGATCTTCCTGTTGTTTTGCGGAGTCCTCGTCAGATTTAATTACACGCCCTCTTATAGTGTCTTCAGTAAATTTAACCTAATGTTGCTGTCTACCACGATATCTATGTCGTTTTTATACTGTTTGTATAATAAATAGTAATGGTTAAGTACTGAGCCTTGGGGTACTCCACTAGCGACGTTACTACAATCAGATTTAGTGCTGTTAATGCTCACTCGCTGTTCCCTGCCCTGTAACCACGCCCTAATCCATTAAGAATATCTCCTCCAATGCCATGAGCCTCCACTTTTCATATTAGTCTTTCGTGGGGGACTCTGTCGAAGGCTTCACTAAAGTCAAGATATACCACATCATAGTCGTGCCCCTCGTCCACTGATTCGAAAACAATAGAAAATAATGATAATAGATTAGTCAGACATGAACGCCGTTTTTAATGACATTAAACAAATTTGCCAAGGGCATACTAAGCTCTTCCTTACATTCCTTTAACCCCCCCCCCCCCAAAGTACGTACCCGACTAGAAAGGTCTACTCGGATGAAAAAGAAACTCGTTTGACCAGTTAGTTGAGAGAGTGAAAGTTGGGTGAAGTGTATCCAGAGAGAGTAATGCCTCCCTCCCTCCCTCTGTATGACTGAAGGGAGGGAGGAAAACAATGTTGTACGAAAGACCAGAAGAATGAAAATACTGTACCCGATATGAAGTTATTATTATTATTATTGTTATTATTATTATTATTTTTTTTTTGTATTATTATTATTATTATTATTATTATTATTATTATTATTATTATTATTATTATTATTATTGTTGGTGTTGTTGTTGTTGATATTATACAGTGAAGTTTGGTTAGGCTAGGATAGGTTATATTACGTTATATTAAGATAGGATAGATGAGGTGAGGTGAGGTGAGAGAGGCCAGGGGTGAGCTGCCTGAGTCGCTCACCTACTGCACTTTACTACCCCTCGCCTGACCGGCTCACCTGTCACCATTAACATTCACTTTATTTCGCCTTACAAGTAACCTAACCTAACCTAACCCCCAGGTAGCGTTAGATGTTTAATCATCAGGTGACATAAGCTGGGAGGCCTCTTCTTCAAGTGGTCCATCTTACCTTGTATAATTAGGTGAGGTTAGCGTTAGTTTACGTTAGGTTAGGTAAGGTTGGGTTAGGATAGCTTTGTTTAGCTTTAGGTTAGGTTAGCTTTAGGTTGGGTTAGATTAGGTTTAGGTTGGCTTAGGTTGGTAGGCTTAATTAAGTAGTTGTGTTCAGATAATTTAGGTTAGGTTATTAGCGTACAGGAGAAAACAGTGATTCTCTCTGATAGGTGGAGGCACACACACACACACACACACACACACACACACACACACACACACACACACACACACACACACACACACACACACACACACACACACACACTAAGTGTTGGTGCGTGTTTCTATATACACTTATTCATACATTCCTTCATTCATTCATACCAATCCAGCCTAATGTAAATAAACTTAGCCAACAACTGGGTTACCTAAGCAGTTCTGGGATCATTAGAACTGTGGCTTTGCATCCTGGTGTGTGGGGGGATGGGGTCATGGTGTGTGGGGAGGTCATGGTGTGGGGGAGAGGGGTATGGGGAGGTGTGGTGTGGGGGAGGGTCATGGTATGGGGTGTATGGGTGGTGTCGGTGTGTGTGGGGGAGGGGGTCATGGTGTGTGGGAGGGGTCATGGTGTATGGGGAGGGGTCATGGTATGGGGAGGGGGTCATGGTGTATGGGGGTGGGGTCATGGTGTGTGTGGAGGGTCATGGTGTGTGGGGAGGTCATGGTGTATGGGAGGGGTCATGGTGTGTGGGGGGGTCATGGTGTGTGGGGAGGGGGTCATGGTGGAGGTCATGGTGTGTGGGGAGGGTCATGGTGTATGGGGAGGGGTCATGGTGTGGGGTGGCGGTGGTGGTGGGAGGGGGCTGGTGTGTGTGGGGAGGGGTCATGGTGTGGGGTCATGAATGGTGTGTGTGGTGGAGGGGTCATGGTGTGTGGGGAGGGGTCATGGTGTGTGGTGGAGGGTCATGGTGTGTGGTGGGAGGTCATGGTGTGTGGGGTGGGGTCATGGTGTGTGGTGGAGGGGTCATGGTGTGTGGTGGAGGGAGTCATGGTGTATGGGGTGGGGGTCATGGTTCATGGTGTGTGGTGGAGGGGGGTCATGGTGTGTGGGGTGGGGGGTTGTGTAGGTGGAGGGTCATGGTGTGTGTGGGGAGGGTCATGGTGTAGTGGGGTGGGGGTCATGGTGTGGGGAGGGGTCATGGTGGAGGGGTCATGGTGTGTGGGGGAGGGGTCATGGTGTATGGGGGGTGGGGGTCATGGTGTGTATGGGGTCATGGCGTGTGGTGGAGGGGTCATGGTGTGTGGGGGAGGGGGTCATGGTGTATGGGGGGGGGGTCATGGTGTGTGGGGAGGGGGCCGTGGTGTGTGGTGGAGGGGTCATGGTGTGTGGGGAGGGATTGTTTATGGGGAGGGGGTCATGGTGTGTGGTGGAGGGGTCATGGTGTGTGGTGGAGGGAGTCATGGTGTATGGGGTGGGGGTCATGGTGTGTGGTGGAGGGGTCATGGTGTGTGGTGGAGGGAGTCATGGTGTATGGGGTGGGGGTCATGGTGGGGGAGGGGGTCATGGTGTGGGGGAGGGAGTCATGGTGTGGTGGAGGGGTCATGGTGTATGGGGTGGGGGTCATGGTGTGGTGGAGGGGTCATGGTGTGTGGGGGAGGGGTCATGGTGTGTGGGAGGGGGTCATGGTGTATGGGGGGTGGGGTCATGGTGGTGGTGGAGGGGTCATGGTGTGTGGGGGAGGGGTCATGGTGTATGGGGTGGGGGTCATGGTGTGTGGTGGAGGGGTCATGGTGTGGGGGTAGGGGGTCATGGTGTATGGGGGTGGGGGTCATGGTGTGTGTGGTGGTGGGGGTCATGGTGTGTGGGGAGGGGGGTCATGGTGTGTGGGGGAGGGGGTCATGGTGTGTGGGGGAGGGTCATGGTGTATGGGGGAGGGGGTCATGGTGTGTGGGGAGGGGTCATGGTGTAGGGGTGGGGGTCATGGTGTGGTGGAGTCATGGTGTGGGGAGGGTCTGGTGTGTGGGGAGGGGTCATGGTGTAGGGGGGGTATGTGGGGGGGGGGTCTGGTGTTGGGGTGGGGTCTGGTGTGGGTGGAGGGGTCATGGTGTGTGGGGAGGGATGGGGGGTCAGGTGTGGGGAGGGGTCTGTGTATGGGAGGGGTCATGGTGTATGGGGAGGGGTCATGGTGTGTGGGAGGGGGTCATGGTGGAGGGTCATGGTGTGTGGGGGAGGGTCATGGTGTATGGGGGTGGGGTCATGGTGTATGGGGGTCATGGGTGTGTGGGGAGGGGTCATGGTGTGTGGGGGAGGGTCATGGTGTATGGGGAGGGGGTCGTGTGTGGGGAGGGGTCATGGTGGGGGGGGTGGTGGTGGGGAGGGGCTGGTTTTGGGGTCATGGTGTGTGTAGGGGTTGTGTGGTTTGGGGGGTCATGGTGTGTGGGGTTGTTGGGGTTGGTGTGTGGGGGGGGGGTCATGGTGTGTGGGGTGGTGGTGTGGTGGGGTATGGTGTGTGGTGGAGGGGGTCATGGTGTGTGGGGAGGGGTCATGGTGTATGGGGAGGGGTCATGGTGTGTGGGGGAGGTCATGGTGTATGGGGAGGGGGTCATGGTGTGTGGGGAGGGGTCATGGTGTATGGGGGAAGGGTTCATGGAGTGGCAGCATTGTTGTGTGTTTAAAGGTGTGGGGGTAAGGTGAGGAAGTAATATACAACAATAGGTCCGGACATTGGTGTGTGTGTGGGGGCGGGGAATTAGTGTCTCCAGCCGCCACTCTGTCTTATTTAAACTTAAGATAAATTATCGTAACCTAACCTAACCTGAGTTTTGTTTATGTAGGGTAGGAGTGTTGTTATGGTGAGAGAGAGGAGGATATGGGGTGTTAGTACTGTATAGTCACCAGAGCTACCCAGCCACACACACACACTACATACGCTCTACACACACTGAATACACACA
>NW_024746712.1:0-37500 GCF_018991925.1 Homarus americanus | reverse complement strand
AATTACTACACCACGTGATGCCCATCATAACACAATCGGTGAGGGAATTACTACTCCACGTGAGGCCCCTCATAACACCATCTGTAAGGGAATTACCACACCACGTGAGGTCCCTCATAACATCATCTGTGAGGGCATTACTACACCACGTGATGCCCCTCATAACACCATCTGTGAGGGAATTACTACACCACGTCAGGTCCCTCATAACATCATCTGTGAGGGAATTACTACACCACGTCAGGTCCCTCCTAACACCATCTGTGAGGGAACTACTACACCACGTGAGGTCACTCCTAACACCATCTGGGAGGGAGTTAATACACTACGAGTTTGCTATTCAACACCTACATTAATCTGTATGTTCACTGTGTGTTCCTTTACCTCTCTCTAATGAAGGCTTTTGTTAAACCACCAATGTATGTAATAAGTCATTTATGTCCAATGTATATTTTCAGCCTTCGGGCTGCAGAACTTTTTCAATAAACCGTTAATTATTATTATTATTATTATTATTATTATTATTATTATTATTATTATTATTATTATTATTATTACACTGCACACACACACTCTACACACACACTCTACACTCACACTCTATACACACACTCTACACTCACGCACACACACTCTACACACACGCGCACACACACACACTACACTTACACTCTACACTCACTCTCTACACACACTCTACATACACACACACACTACACACACACTCTACACACACTATACACACACTATACACACACACTCTACACACACTATGCACACACACACCTCAGTTGTGTTCTGACCTCACTAGGGGAAAGGTCACAGCAGGGTTAGCTCCGGAGGGATAATTATCAGATATGGCCAGTGCTATGTGCGGTCTTGGGTATGAGTGTTTGTTGACCAAACTGGAGTGGTCCATTGAAGAATTGGCGAGGGCCAAGTTAGAAATTGAGAGGGCCACGTTGGAGAACCTGAAGTTAGGGAAAGAGCTGGCGAAGTTAAAAGGAGAGGCTGGACAAGTAAAGCCAGTGTCTGACGGAAACTCAAGCAAGTGGAAAGTTGTGAGTAGTGGGAAGACGAAGCTGGTGGTGAAGTACACCAAAGATACGACAACAACGACAACAACAGCTAAGTGTACCAACCCGTTCAGTCCCTTGATAGACGAATTGGACGTTAGTACAGTCAGGGACAGGGATGACAAGGAAGGTATAAAAACTTTAATTGTTGGTGACTCACAGGTAAGGTACATGGACAGGGCCTTTTGTGGTAAAAACAAAAATAGGATGAGGGTGTGTTTGCCAGGAGCTGGGGTGGGGGATATAATTGACAGGATGGACAATATCTTGTCTGGTAATGGGAACAAACCCATTATCTGCCTCAGTGCAGGAGGCAATGATATTGGCCGGTGTAGGAGCGAGGAGCTTCTTGATAAGTTCAAGGCAGCTATAGATCGTATTAGGTCTAAGGGAGGGATCCCTATCATATGCGGTGTCCTGCCTAGAAGGAGAGTTGGCAGTGAATGGTTGTCAAGGGCAGTTGGTGTCAACGACCGTCTTGACAGATATTGCAAGTCAATATCAGTCCCATTCATTAACAACTGGGACAACTTCTATGGCAGAAGGGACCTTTATGCTAGGGATGGGGTGCACCTGTCTAGGGATGGAGTAGCAACCCTGGCTGGGGCTCTAGAGGGGGCAGTTCAAAAGATGTCAATTTCTTTAAACTGCTAAGAGAACATATGAGCACAGGGGTGGAGGAGACTGCAGTGGGAGCGGGTAAACAAAGTGAAAGACTACAGGGAAATAGTGTTAGGAATGATGACAAAACTAAATTAGACAGGGAGTTTAAAACTAAACGCGGTAAGGGGAGGACTCAGAACACGACTAACTTAAATGTATACTACGCGAACAGTAGAAGTATGAGAAACAAAATGGATGATATTAGGGCCTTGGTATGTACCGAAAAAATCGATATAATTGCATTCACTGAAACATGGATCAACCTAGACACACGTGAGTTACCAGTCGAATACCAAATTGCGGGTTACAAACTGTTCCATACCGATAGGCAGACCAGGAAAGGAGGCGGAGTAGCAATCTATGTTAGGGATAATCTGAAGTGTGAAATAAATAAGGAAATAAAAACTGAGCGGAATACAGAAACAATTTGGATAGAATTAAGCGACGGTAGGGAAAAATTAATCACAGGAGTAATATATATAGACCTCCCAATCTTGATAGAGTCAATGAGCGACTTATCTGGGATGAAATGCGCAGGGCTTCCATACACAACAAAGTCTGTATAGTAGGCGACTTTAACCTTGGCCAAATAGATTGACTGACCTTACGGTAACACAGAATCAGAGGATTTTCTCGAGACAATCCAGGACTGTTTCCTAAGTCAACATATAACCGAACCCACACGGGGTAATAATATACTCGATTTAGTTCTGTCGAACAGAGAAAACCTCATTAGCAATGTCGAGGTAGGGAACGAACTTGCAAACAGCGATCACAAAGAAATTCGATTCCAGTTAGATTTTCAGGGCAGACGTAAGGAAAATTCCACTAAAGTACCAGATTTCAGAAGGGCAAACTTTGACAGTTTAAAGAGGCAGCTGAGAGAAGGGGTGTCGCGCTTGGCCATGAACCTGACAGATGACACCGACCTGATAACGAGATCTGAGATTGCCGAGTTCCACGATAATTTAAATAGTGAGTTACTTAATGCACAAAGGCAGAACATACCATACAAAAAACTCAGATCAGACAACAATGACCCTAAATGGATAAATAATTATTTAAAGAACATCATTGGCCAAAGGAAGGCTATAGGTAGAAGGATAAATCGTGGCAAAATTCACCTCCGGGACTATTATAGGGTATTGGCGAGTAGGGTTAAAACCGAGATAAGGAAAGCAAAGAGGAATAATGAGGTAAGGATAGCAAGGGAGGCGAAGACAAACCCCAAGGGATTCTATCAAATGTATCAAACTAAAACACGAGAAAAGATTGGACCAATACGGTCAGACTCCGGCGAGCTCACTGATAACGACGGAGAAATGAGCAATAATTTGAATAAATATTTTTCAACAGTTTTCACCACCGAAAATTTAAACATGATACCCGAGCACCGACTCTATTCAGAGATAGTGAAGAAAACAAATTAAGCGAGATAGTAGTGACTAGTAACGATGTTAGTAAGCAAATAGACAAACTAAAGCCTAATAAGTCACTTGGTCCCGATGAGATATTTGCCAGAGTATTAGAGGAATGTAAGGAAGAGCTTAGTATGCCCTTAGCAAAGTTGTTTAACATGTCCTTAAAAACAGGTGTAGTACCAGAATCCTGGAGGATAGCGAATGTAATACCGATTTTCAAGAAGGGGAATAGATCACTATCCTCTAACTACCGCCCAATTAGTCTAACATCAATTGTAGGCAAATTACTGGAAGCAATCATTTCAAACTCTATTCGAAATCACCTGGAGAAGCACCGATTGATCAATGATTCCCAGTATGGCTTCACAAGTGGACGTTCTTGCCTAACTAATCTATTAACATTCTTTTCATCAGTTTTCGAATCGGTGGACGAGGGGCACAATTATGATGTGGTATATCTCGACTTTAACAAAGCCTTCGACAGAGTCCCCCACGAAAGACTAATTAGAAAGGTAGAAGCTCATGGCATCAAAATTTGACATCCTTAAATGGATTAGGGCGTGGTTACAGGACAGGGAAACAGCGAGAGTGAGCATTAACGGCACTAAGTCCCATTGGAGCAACGTCACAAGTGGAGTTCCCCAAGGCTCAGTACTTGGACCATTATTATTTATTATATACATAAACAACATAGATATCGGCATAGACAGCAACATAAGTAAATTTGCTGATGACACTAAAATAGGACGTGTTATCAAATCTGACGAGGACTCGGCAAAACTACAGGAAGATCTAAGCAAATTTTTCGAATGGTCTGAAAAATGGCAGATGAAATTCAACGTCGACAAATGTAAAGTACTCAGTATAGGAGATGTAAACAGGGAAACCAGATACCAGATGAACAACGATGCCATAGAAAAATCCGACTGCGAGAGAGATTTAGGAGTAATGATAAGTAGGAACCTTAAGCCAAGAAAACAATGTTTTTTTGCTCGTAGCAAGGCTAATAAAGTACTTGGATTCATACAAAGGAGTGTTAGTTACAAGACGAGCGAGGTCATCCTAAAACTGTATCTTGCTCTTGTGAGACCACACCTTGATTACGCAGTTCAGTTCTGGTCACCGTATTACAGAATGGATATAGAATCCTTGGGAAGAATTCAGAGGAGAATGACAAGACTAATCCCGGGCATTAGGAACCTAGAGTATAGAGACAGGTTAAAGCATCTTAATTTGCACTCCCTTGAGAGACGTAGAGCGAGGGGCGACCTGATAGAGGTGTATAAGTGGAAGGCAGGGCTAAACAAAGGGGACATTACAAAGGTACTCAAACTATCCAACCAGGAGCGAACTCGTAACAATGGTTTTAAATTAGACAAATTTAGATTTAGGCGTGAAATAGGTAAACACTGGTTTGGAAACAGAGTAGTGGATGAATGGAATGAGTTACCAAATATCATCATTAACTCGAATACGCTGAATTGCTTCAAACATAGGTTCGATGCTTATATGAGCAATAGGGGTTGGGTGTAAACGGGACTGCCCAGTATGGGCCAATAGGCCCGCTGCAGTTTCCCCCATTCTTATGTTCTTATGTACACGCACACACACACTACACACACTCTACACACAAACACACACACACACACACACACACACACACACACACACACACACACACACACTATATATACACACACACACACACTATACACACACACACACACTATACACACACACACACACACATACACACTATACACACACACACACTATACACACACACACACACACACACACACACACACTATACACACACACACACTATACACACACACACACACACACACTATACACACACACACACACACTATACACACACACTCCTACACACACACACACACACACACACACACACACACACACACACACACACACACACACACTCTGCACACACCTCTCCTCGCCAAGCCATTACAACAAAGACACACGTTGAATACAATTTGGGTCTGTCAAAAGGCCATAAAACTGTAATTAGGAAAGAACTTATTGATGAGTTTGGCCTTAAAGTAGACTAGATGCAAACAGGCACTAGTCGATCCATAGGTTACCATGATGAGATGTATCAAGTGAAACATGTATATGGAGCAAGTAACAAGATCACTAGATTACAAGATGTTGTAACCGCTAGACTAAGGTTAGGATATAAGTACCTCTGGCAGTATGTTCCTCAAGCAGATGTAAACAAGACTAAATGTCAAGTGTGTGGCCTTACATATGGCCACACACTTGAACACTACGTCCTCGACTGTGTGAAGATAGAACCTTTTAGGGACAGGTCCAAGCACACTGTGTGTGAAATGGCACAACACTTCATCTCTAATGGCAAGATAGCCGACATATTAAGATTGTATCCACTTTTTTGCACTTAGTAACTATATAAATTCTCATGTACAGAACCAAATACACAATGTGCTTGAATACTTCTCACGTAAATGTGAATAACAAAGTGTGAGGCCAGACATACTGCCTCACACGCCTGTACTCACGCATTTGTGAATATGTTACCCTTTATGTATAGAACTAAACAAATAATGTAATTGAAATACTGTGTAACATTCAGTACCATAATATCCTGACAGCGGGGGTTAATTATTATGACCTGTTGTAAATACTCTGTAATCCTTTTGCGCTACCGCTCACAGGATGAGTGTGGGGTGCACAATAAAGTAGCCGCTGTAAGCGGCAAAATCAAATCAATTCTACACACTGAATACACACTCTACACTCACACTCTATACACACACACACACACACACACACACACACACACACACACACACACACACACACACACACACACACACACACACACACACTCTACACACACACACACACACACACACACTCACACACACACACACACACACACACACACACACACACACACACACACACACACACACACACACACGGGCAACGGCCAGTGATGTCTTACTTGCAGAAACGTAAGACATCACTGGCCGTTCCCCTTGTGGACTTCAGGAAGGCCTTTGACCTTGTTGATCACTGCACTGTTATCAACAAGGCTATTGCACTAGGGCTGCCCACCAACCTGGTCTCATGGCTCACTGATTTCTTGAGTGGACGTCACCAAGCAGTGAGGTATCAGGGCTTGGTCTCCACATTCCAACACCTCACCTGCGGTGTTCCCCAGGGGACCAAGATGCGACCACTGTGCTTCCTCATCCTGATCAACGACGCTCTATCGGACACTCCTCACAGGTGGAAGTACATGGATGACTGCACTGTGCGGGTTTCAGAGGACAACACCGCACCAGACTACTCATCGCTCCAAGGCACCCTGGACAGGCTACAGGCATGGACTACGGAGAACAAGGTCACCATCAACCACACCAAAACCGTAGTCATGCACATCAATACCGCCACCACTCCAGTGCAAGCCCCAGCAGTCACAGTGGGTGCCCATCCTCTCCAGCCTCGTACCGTCTCTACATGCTACGAAGACTTAGGTCACTTGGTACACCCACGCCAGAGCTGAGGACCATCTACAACGCCTTTATTCTCCCCAAACTAACGTATGCGTCACCAGCCTGGTCGTCTTCTCTCAACTCCACCCAACAACGTCAGCTAGAGAAGGTACAGAAAAGGGCCTGCAGAATCATGCTCGGCGCAGAATACTCCGGCTACACCAACGCTCTCTCCACCCTGGAAATGCCATCCCTCAGTGACCTCCACCACCAAGCACTGGAAAGGTTTGGCCGTGGACTACTGCACCACCCTCGCCATCGCCACCTCCTGCCACCTGCAGCCCCCCACCCAACTCGCGCAGTCCGCCACTACAACAAAATTCAGCCCATAAGAGCCCGCACCGATAGATATAAGAACAGCACCATCCCATCTATTGTTAAAATAATAAACAACTCCTGATTTATGTACTGCACAGCCCTGTAAATGTATTCAGTGCATATTATATCATTATGTCTAAATTAAATGTAAATCTGTATATTTGCAGCCACCGCTGCAACTCTATTAATAAACCGTTTATTTTTATTATTACACACACACATACGCTCTCCACACACACATACACTCTCCACACACACACACACACACACACACACACACACACACACACACACACACACACACACACACACACACACACACACACTCACACACACACACAAACTCTACACACACACACACTCCACACACACACACTACACACACACACAAACTCACACACACACACACACACACCCACACTCTAAACACACACTCTACACTCACACACACAACACACATTCTACATTCTCACTACACACACACACACACACTGGGTCATACAGGGTGTGGTTGTTGCGTTGGCGACAGCTTCTACACCTTAAACGCTGGGTCATACAGCTCGTTAACTTAGGGTGTGGTTGTTGTGTTGGCGACAGCTTCTACACCTTAAACACTGGGTCATACAGCTCGTTAACTTAGGGTGTGGTTGTTGTGTTGGCGACAGCTTCTACACCTTAAACACTGGGTCATACAGCTCGTTAACTTAGGGTGTGGTTGTTGTGTTGACGACAGCTTCTACACCTTAAACACTGGGTCATGCAGCTCATTAACTCAGGGTGTGGTTGTTGTTTTGGCGACAGCTTCTACACCTTAAACACTGGGTCTTGCAGCTCGCTAACTCAGGGTGTGGTTGTTGTGGAGGAGGTGGGTCACTTTCTTGTTGTCCGCTTTTCTCACTCACCCTGTTGAAGGCTGACCACTCCCTCCCTCCCTCCCTCCCTCCCTCCCTCCCTCCCTCCCTCCTCCTCCAGTTAAAACGATTGGAAATATATTTTGCTTTTTGTAACTATATTGATTTTATTATTAATCACGCGCGCGCCCATGTGTGTATGATTGCGTGGGTGTGTGTGTATGTGACGGGAGTATGTGTAATAATAATAATAAACGGTTTATTGAAAAAGTTTGCAGCCCGAAGGCTGAAAATATACATTGGACATATAACTGACTTATTACATACATTGGTGGTTTAACAAAAGCCTTCATTAGAGAAAGGTGAAGGAACTTACAGTGAACATATAGATTAATGTTTACACACGTAGATCATGTGAGCTGAGGTGTTGAACAGCAGACACGTAGTATAGTAACTCACTCACAGATGGCGTTATGAGGGGCATCACGTGGAGTACTAGTTCCCTCACAGGTGGTGTTATGAGGGGCCTGACGTGGTGTAGTAACTCCCTCACAGATGGCGTTATGAGGGGCATCACGTGGAATACTAGTTCCCTCACAGGTGATGTTATGATGTTTGGGCTCAGTACTTGGACCATTATTATTTATTATGTACATAAACGACATAGATATCGGCATAGACAGCAACATAAGTAAATTTGCTGATGACACTAAAATAGGACGTGTTATTAAATCTGACGAGGACTCAGCAAAACTACAGGAAGATCTAAACAAATTTTTCGAATGGTCTCAAAAATGGCAGATGAAATTCAACGTGGACAAATGTAAAGTACTCAGTATAGGAGATGTAAACAGGGAAACCAGATACCTGATGAACAACGATGCCATAGAGAAATCCGACTGCGAGAGAGATTTAGGAGTAATGATAAGTAGGAACCTTAAACCAAGTAAACAATGTGTTTTTGCTCGTAACAAGGCTAATAAAGTACTTGGGTTCATACAAAGGAGTGTTAGTTACAAGACTAGCGAGGTCATCCTAAAACTGTATCTTGCTCTTGTGAGACCACACCTGGATTACCCAGTTCAGTTCTGGTCACCGTATTACAGAATGGATATAGAATCCTTGGAAAGAATTCAGAGGAGAATGACAAGGCTAATCCCGGGCATTAGGAACCTTGAGTATCGAGACAGGTTAAAGCATCTTAATTTGCACTCCCTTGAGAGACGTAGAGCGAGGGGCGACCTGATAGAGGTGCACAAGTGGAAGGCAGGGCTAAACAAAGGGAACATTACAAAGGTACTCAAACTATCCAACCAGGAGCGAACTCGTAACAATGGTTTTAAATTAGACAAATTTAGATTTAGGCGGGAAATAGGTAAACACTGGTTTGGAAACAGAGTAGTGGATGAATGGAACAAGTTACCAAATATTATCATTAACTCGAATACGCTGATTAGCTTCAAACATAGGTTGGATGCTTATATGAGCAATAGGGGTTGGGTGTAAACGGGACTGCCCAGTATGGGCCAATAGGCCCGCTGCAGTTTCCTACATTCTTATGTTCTTATGTTCTTATGAGGGGCTTGACGTGGTGTAGTAATTCCCTCACATATGGTGTTACGGGGGGCCTTGTGATGTAGTATTTACCTCACAGATGGTGTATGAGGGGCTTGATGATGTAGTAATTCCCTCACAGATGGGGTTATGAGGGGCCTGATGTGGTGTAGTAATTCCCTCACAGATGGTGTTATGAAGGGCATCACATGGCGTAGTACTTCCCTCACAGATGGTGTTATGAGGGGCATCACGTGGTGTAGTAATTCCCTCACAGATGGTGATATGAGGAACTTTACATGATGCTGTAGCAACTCATTCACCATGTGGTGTCGTAACATCATGGGGACACCACGTGTTCAGTTGTCACAGGACTTCATTCACTCAAGTGGGTGAGGTGTGGTCCTAGGCTTCTCTATCGTGGAGTCTCAGGGGAATTATCACTGGGTACCTGGGACCTCACTGTGTGAAGGTTAGCTTGGGTATGACTCAACTGCTGAGTTGTTTTTCACTGACTTAAGCACTGTTCACCACTATTCATCTCTGGTTCCATTCCTTTCCCAAATGAAATAGTAACTTCTGGCGAGAACTTGTTGATATTCCAGTGGGGAGGGGGGTTCAGGGGAGGGAGCTGGTATGGGCCAACATAACAGTTGACCTGGCTGCTGCTGAGCAGCGCCAATTGCGTCTTACCCGTCTTGACCCGTCGGTGGTCGGTGGTGTGTGTGAGTGTGTTTGTGCGTGTGCGCGTATGTGTTCGTTCGTGTTACCTGTGTTTGTGCGCGTTGTGTGTGTGTGCGTGCGTGCGTGTGTATGTTGTATGCGTGTGTTCGTGCGTGTGTGTGTTTGAACTGTGTGTGTGTGTGTGTGTATAATAATAATAATAATAATAATGATAATAATAATAATAATTAAAGGTTTATTGAAAAAATTCTGCAGCCCGAAGGCTGAAAATATACATTGGACATAAATGACTTATTACATACATTGGTGGTTTAACAAAAGCCTTCATAAGAGAAAGGTAAAGAAACATACAGTGAACATACACATTAATGTAGGTGTTGAACAGCAAACTCGTAGTGTAGTAACTCCCTCCCAGATGGTGTTAGGAGGAACTCACGTGGTGTAGTAGTTCCCTCAGATGGTGTTATGAGGGACCTGGCGTGGTGTAGTAATTCTTTCGCAGATGGTGTTATGAGGGGCCTCACGTGGTGTAGTAATTCCCTCACAGATGGTGTTGTGAGGGACCTCACGTAGTGTAGTAATTACCTCACAGATGGTGTTATGAGGGACCTCACGTGGTGTAGTAATTACCTTACAGATGGTGTTATGAGGGGCCTCACGTGGTGTAGTAACTCCCTCACAGATGGTGTTATGAGGGGCATCACGTGGCGTAGTAATTCCCTCACAGATGGTGTTATGAGGGGCCTGACGTGGTGTAGTAATTCCCTCACAGATGGTGTTATGAGGGACCTCACGTGGTGTAGTAATTCCGTCACAGATGGTGTGATGAGGGACGTGACGTGGTGTAGTAATTCCCTCACATATGGTGTTATGTGAGGTTTGGTCTTAGGCCTTCCTATCGTAGACGGATTAACACATCGCTGGTTATTGTTGGGTCTCACGGGCCGTTATCACTGGGTACCTGGGACCTCACTGTGTGAAGGTTAATTTGGGTACGACTGTTACTGTTGAATTGTTCTCACTGACTTAAGCACTGTTCACCACTGTTCACCTCTGTTTAACACTGGTTCCGTTCCTTTCCTAAATGAAATTGTAATTTCTGGCGAGAACTTGTTGATATTCCGGTGGGGAGGAGGGTTCAGGGGAGGGGGTTGGTATGGGCCAACTTAACAGTTGACCTGGCTGCTCAGAGAGGAGCGCCAGGTACGTCTTGACCCTTCAGTGGTCAAGGGTGTGTGTGTGCGCGCTTGTATGGGTGCCTGTGTATGTGTGCGTGTATGCGGCCTTGCGTGTGCGTGAACTTGCAAACAGCGATCACAAAGAAATTAGATTCCAGTTAGATTTTCAGGGCAGACGTAAGGAAAATTCCACTAAAGTACCAGATTTCAGAAGGGCGAACTTTGACAGCTTAAAGAGGCAGCTGAGAGAGGGGGTGTCGCCCTTGGCCGTGAACCTGACAGATGACACCGACCTGATAACGAGATCTGAGATTGCCGAGTTCCACGACAATTTAAATAGTGAGTTACTTTATGCACAAAGGCAGAACATACCATACAAAAAACTCAGATCAGACAACAATGACCCTAAATGGATAAATAATTATTTAAAGAACATCATCGGCCAAAGGAACGCTCTAGGTAGAAGGATAAATGGGCGAAATTCACCTCCGGGACTATTATAGGGTATTGGCGAGTAGGGTTAAAACCGAGATAAGGAAAGCAAAGAGGAATAATGAGGTAAGGATAGCAAGGGAGGCGAAGACAAACCCCAAAGGATTCTACCAAATGTATCAAACTAAAACACGAGAAAAGATTGGACCAATACGGTCCGACGCCGGCAAGCTCACTGATAACGACAGAGAAATGACCAATAATTTGAATAAATATTTTTCAACAGTTTTCACCACCCGAAAATTTAAACATGATACCCGAGGCACCGACTCTATTCAGAGATAGTGAAGAAAATAAATTAAGCGAGGTAGTAGTGACTAGTAACGATGTTAGTAAGCAAATAGACAAACTAAAGCCTAATAAGTCACCTGGTCCCGATGAGATATTTGCCAGAGTATTAAAGGAATGTAAGGAAGAGCTTAGTATGCCCTTAGCAAAATTGTTTAACATGTCCTTTAAAACAGGTGTAGTACCAGAATCCTGGAGGATAGCGAATGTAATACCGATTTTCAAGAAGGGGGATAGATCACTATCCTCTAACTACCGCCCAATCAGTCTAACATCAATAGTAGGCAAATTACTGGAAGCAATCATCTCAAACTTTATTTGAAATCACCTGGAGAAGCACCGATTGATCAATGATTCTCAGCATGGCTTCACAAGCGGACGTTCTTGTCTAACTAATCTATTAACATTCTTTTCATCAGTTTTCGAATCGGTGGACGAGGGGCACAATTATGATGTGGTATATCTCGACTTTAGCAAAGCCTTCGACAGAGTGCCCCACGAAAGACTAATTAGAAAGGTAGAAGCTCATGGCATCAAAGGTAACATCCTTCAATGGATTAGGGCATGGTTACAGGACAGGAAACACCGAATGAGCATTAACTGCACTAAGTCCCATTGGAGCAACGTCACAAGTGGAATTCCCCAAGGCTCAGTACTTGGACCACTATTATTTATTATATACATAAACGACATAGATATCGGCATAGACAGCAACATAAGTAAATTTGCTGATGACACTAAAATAGGATGTGATATTAAATCTGACGAGGACTCAGCAAAACTACAGGAAGATCTCAACAAATTTTTCGAATGGTCTGAAAAATGGCAGATGAAATTCAACGTGGACAAATGTAAAGTACTCAGTATAGGAGTTGTAAACAGGGAAACCAGATACCAGATGATTAACGATGCCATAGAGAAATCCGACTGCGAGAGAGATTTAGGAGTAATGATAAGTAGGAACCTTAAGCCAAGTAAACAATGTGTTTTTACTCGTAACAAGGCTAATAAAGTACTTGGGTTCATACAATGGAGTGTTAGTTACAAGACTAGCGAGGTCATCCTAAAACTGTATCTTGCTCTTGTGAGACCACACCTGGATTACACAGTTCAGTTCTGGTCACCGTATTACAGAATGGATATAGAATCCTTGGAAAGAATTCAGAGGAGAATGACAAGACTAATCCCGGGCATTAGGAACCTTGAGTATAGAGACAGGTTAAAGCATCTTAATTTGCACTCCCTCGAGAGACGTAGAGCGAGGGGCGACCTGATAGAGGTGTACAAGTGGAAGGCAGGGCTAAACAAAGGGGACATTACAAAGGTACTCAAACTATCCAACCAGGAGCGAATTCGTAACAATGGTTTTAAATTAGACAAATTTAGATTTAGGCGGGAAATAGGTAAACACTGGTTTGGAAACAGAGTAGTGGATGAATGGAACAAGTTACCAAATATCATCATTAACTCGAATACGCTGAATAGCTTCAAACATAGGTTGGAAGCTTATATGAGCAATAGGGGTTGGGTGTAAACGGGACTGCCCAGTATGGGCCAATAGGCCCGCTGCAGTTTCCTCCATTCTCATGTTCTTATGTTTTTATGTGAGTATGTGAGTGTCTTTGTGCGTGCTTGCGTGTGTGTGCGCGTATGTGTGTGTGTGTGTGTACCTGCGTTTGTCATAATAATAAAAATAATAATAATAATATTAATAATAATAATAATTAACGGTTTATTGAAAAAGTTCAGCAGCCCATAAGGCTGAAAATATACATTGGACAAAAATGTCTTATTACATACAAAGACATGGGGTGGGTGGGTCTTTTAACAAAAGCTTTCATTACTGATAGAAGAAGGAACAATGATTGAACATACAAATTATTATAGTTTACTGCTGATGGCCCGGGCCTGGGCTGGTCATGGAGACACCAGGTGGTGTGGTGTTCATGTGGTGTAGTAACTCGTCCTCGGGTGTTGATATAAAGGACCTCACGTGGTCATGGGGATACTGGGTGGTGTGGTGTTCACGTGGTGTAGTAACTCGTCCTCGGGTGTTGATATAAAGGACCTCACGTGGTCATGGAGACACCAGGTGGTGTGGTGTTCACGTGGTGTAGTAACTCGTCCTCGGGTGTTAATATAAGAACATAAGAAAATAAGGAGTCTGCAATAGGCCGGTTGGCCTGTGCATGGCAGCTCCTGTCGAGAGTTACTACCACGCTCTATCATCCATGAATCTATCTAGCCACCTTTTGAAACTTTCCAGAGTTCCCGCACTTACTACAAAGTTGCTAATCTTGTTCCACTCGTCCACCACCCTATTTGTGAACCAGTTTCTTCCTATCTCCCTCCTAAACCTAAACTTATCCAACTTGAATCCGTTGCTCCGAGTCCTAGCCTGCTCGGATATTATAAGAACTTTATCTATATCCCCTTATTGATTCCTTTCACCCACTTAAATACTTCTATCATATCTCCCCGCACTCATCGTCTTTCTAGGGAATGCAAGTTAAGTTCCTTTAGCCTATCCTGATATGGAAGGTTTCTAAGTCCCGGAATCATTTTGTCATTCTTCGCTGCACCAACTCTAGTGAATTGCAGCGTACTTAATATTGGAAGAACAAATACTGTCAATGTATACAGCCTTATCATCAACCTAGAGAAGTCGACTTGTGAAAGAGACCTAGGGGTACGGCCTAGAAAACAGTGCGTTAATGTTCGAAATAAGGCAAACAGAGAATTGGGTTTTATATCTAGAAGTGTAAGTAATAAGAGTGCAGAGGTCTTATTGCAACTACAGTGGGGTATGCTATAACGAACGTAATTGGTTCCAGAACCTCGTTCGTTATAGGATTAATCCTTTCCAGGCCCCCAAATACAACCACTTAACACTGAAAAATTCTGTGGAAAATGTAAAAAATACGGTACTTTATCTTACCTTAGTGTTGTTCAGCATGCAGGACAGGAGGCAGAGGGGGAGGGGGGAGGAGAGAATTATTGAGAAGAGGTGGAAGGAGAGGAGTCATCCTTCCTAGCCCTCTTTGGTGACTGTCTCACAGGCACTTTGTCTGTAGGTTCTTTTGTTACCTTTGTAAAGAAGGAATCCAGGGTTGGCTGCTTCAACCTTGTTTTCTGGACCTTCCAAAAGTAGTTCATAACATTGTCATTGAACACACTGATGGCCTTTTGCACAGAACCAACATCAGGATGATAATCCTCAGCAAGCTTGGACAGTTTGCTCCAGCAAAAGAACGCATCCTTGAGATCTTTGGCTGGAATGATGCGGCTTTCCTCCTTGTCCTCCTCCTCCCCTGACTCCTCAGAAGTTAAACTCCGCTTCAGTGTCTCGTTTTCCTCTTTGTGAAGCTCAAGCTGCTCCTCAGTGGACAATTCCTTACTGTGCTCTTCCACCAACTCCTCAACATCATCATCATCCACTTCCAGGCCCATGGAATTGCCCAGAGCCACAATTTCATGAACAACAGCCTCTTCTTCTAACTCTTCGAAGCCTTCAAAGTCTCTTTGAAGGACACATTCAGGCCACAATGGCCTCCAAGCAGCACAAAGACACCTCACAGTAACCTCTTTCCAGGCTGAGGTAATTAAAAATACAGCATCTGCTATATTGAAGTGACTCTTCCAAAATTCCATCAAGCTAACATCTCTAGAAGAAGTGGACGCAAAACATTTTCTAAACAGTGCCTTTGTGTACAGCTTCTTAAAGTTAGAAATTACCTGTTGAACCATGGGCTGGATGAGAGGTGTTGTGTTGGGTGGCAAGAAGTGCACAGTGATGAAGTTCAACTCCTCTGGCAATTCAACCATCAAATTAGGAGGGTGGGCTGGTGCATTGTCCATCACCAACAAAGCTTTCAGTGTAAGATTATTCTCCCTGAGGTATTCCCGAACACTGGGTCCAAACACCTCAATCACCCACTCAGAGAATAAATTCCTGGTCACCCAAGCCTTTGGGTTTGACCGCCACATAACACCAAGGCGGGTCTTCCTAGTGTTTTTTAAAGCTCTGGGGTTTTCTGCATGGTACACAAGGAGTGGCTTTATTTTGCAGTCACCAGAAGCATTAGCACAAAGAAGGAGGGTAAGCCTGTCTTTCATTGGCTTATGGCCAGGGACAGAAGTTTCCTCCTTGGTAATGTATGTACGGCGAGGCATTTTTTCCAAAAAATCCAGTTTCATCACAGTTGAATACCTGCTGAGAAACAAAGCCTCCTCTTTAATAATATTCAAAAAAATGTCATGGTGTTCATTAGCTGCTTCCTTATCTGCACTAGCAGCATCACCATGTCTCACAACACTATGTATTTTATTTCTCCTTCTGAAACCAGTAAACCACCCCTTGGTACCCATAAACACTGGCACATCACTATCACTTGCACTGGGAGTCTTGGCTTTAAGGTCCTCAAACAATTGTCTGGCCTTCTCACAAATTATAGCTTCACTAATGCTATCACCTGCCATTTCTTTCTCCTTTATCCACACTAAGAGTAAATTTTCCATCTCCTCAATCACATTACACCTTGCTTTGCTAAGTCTAGAGATTCCCTTAGCCACTTGCACTGTTTTCAACTCCTCTTTATTCTTTAAAATCGTACATATACAGTAGTCGATTTAGCCATCCCATACTCATCACTAAGTTTCGCAATGCTTGTTCCATCCTCACGTTTCTTTATGATTTCTTTCTTAGTTTCAAGAGTTATGAGCTTTCTCACTCGCTTTGGACGATTCATTGTCACAATTGTACACTTGTATAACAAAATATTTATACAAATAACTCTATTTCCACATCAAAAGACGAAATTTCAACAATAACAGTGGTGCACTGGCTACACAATGAGACAAAGATGGCGCCTGACGCTCTTGTTGTGGGTCGCGGTACAACAATATTCATGCGCCAGGCGAAACAGTCCGGTATTCATCCGCGTTCGTTGTAGGAGTTGCGTTCATTATAGCATTCTCAATTTTATAGGTAAAACCGTTCGTTATAGGAATATTCGTAGTAGGATCCGTTCGTTGTAGCATACCCCCACTGTATATCTTGCGCTAGTCAGGCCGCACCTCGATTATGCGGTTCAGTTCTGGTGCCAAATGGATATCAATTCACTGGAGTCAGTGCAGCGAAGAATGACGAAAATAATTCCGGGACTTAGAAACCTTCCATATCAGGAGAGGTTAAAGAAACTAAACTTGCATTCCCTAGAAAGACGAAGAGTGCAGGGAGATACGATAGAAGTATTTAAGTGGGTGAAGGAATTAATAAAGGGGATATAGAAAAAGTTCTTATAATATCCTTGTATGATAGGATTCATAGCAACGGATTTAAGTTGGATAAGTATAGGTTTAGGAGCAAGATAGGAAGGAACTGGTTTACAAATAGGGTGGTAGACGAGTGGAATAAGCTTACGTAGCAACTTTGTAGTAAGTGCTGGAACGCTGGAAAGTTTCAAAAGGAGGCTGGATAGATTCATGGATGATAGAGAGTGGTAGTAACTCTCGACAGGAGCTGCCATGCACAGGCCAACCGACCTATTGCAGACTCCTTATTTTCTTATGTTCTTATAATAAGGGCACCAGAACTGAACCGCATAAGCGAGGTGCGGCCTGACTAGCGCAAGATCTAGTTGCAATAAGACCTCTGCACTCTTATTACTTACACTTCTAGATATAAAACCTAATACTCTGTTTGCCTTATTTCGAACATTAATGCACTGTTTTCTAGGCCGTAGGTCCGGGCTTACAAGTACCCCTAGGTCTCTTTCACAAGTCGACTTCTCTAGGTTGATGTTGTTAAGGCTGTATACATTGACAGTATTTGTTCTTCCAATATTAAGTGTGGTGTGGTGTTCACGTGGTGTAGTAACTCGTCCTCGGGTGTTGATATGAAGGACCTCACGTGGTTATGGAGGCACCAGGTGGTGAGGTGTTCACGTGGTGTAGTAACTCGTCCTCGGGTGTTGATATGAAGGACCTCACGTGGTCATGGGGACATCGGGTGGTGTGGGGTGGTGTCACAGTACCTCACCCTGCTGGGTGGTGTTGTGTTATCTCGTAGTCAGGTGTGAAGCTGACCCACTGTTGTTCCCATGGTGGACTGATTAGCACCTCCTGGTCAGAAGATGGTGGTCAGTTCCCAGGGGTGCTTATCTCACTGGTGGGTCACGGCTGTTACTGTTACTGTCTAGTGCTGAATTTACAGGCTTAAGCACTGTTCATCACTGTTGAACACTGATCCCACTTCTTTCTGAAACAAAATTATCACTTTTGATTATGTTGACCCAGTGGTGAGGATGGGTTGGGAGAGGGACTTGAGGAGTGGGGCCGAACATTGCCAAGGGGGGCAGCTGCTCAGCAGTGCCTGGTAGGTCTTGACCCTCCGGTGGTCAGGGATGTAGTGTGTGTGTGTGAGTATAATAATAATAATAATAATAATAATTATTATTAACGGTTTATTAAAAGAGATTAGCAGCCAGAAGGCTGAAAATATACAGCTACATAATTGGGGAATGGGTTTCGATTTACAAATAATATATACAAGTAACATGAGTGATACAAATAAGATATATAATAACTAGGTGGGGAAAAGCTCAAACTACAGGGCATTTCAACAGTGACAGTGCAAAGAGTAGTGTTTACTGGGAGTGAATACACTGGTTTATTATAAGTTATTGATAATTTTTACAATGGTTGGGACTGGGCTGTTCTTATAGCGATCAGTTCGTGCTGATCGGTTTGTGCTCGAATGGGCTGGATGCCGTTGTGGTGTCGAATAGCAATTCTCGTGCTAGGGATCTCGGGTGGTAGTAGGAGCCGGTGTCGAGGATGGTGCAGAAGCTTTTCATCAAATTTGCAGATGAGGTCGCGGTGATGGTCAGTGAGAGTCGAAAGGGTCAGTTTGTTGAGCGCTTCTTGATATGTGGAGTAGGAAGGGGAGAGAATAATCTTGCATGCCCTCTTTTGCACGTTTTCTAGGTGTTTACGTTGTGTGGCATTTAGGGAGGAAGACACCAGGTAGGGGAGGCATAGGTGAGCTTGGGAAGTATGAATGTTGAGTAAACACTGAGGAGCTCGGGTGCAGGAACTCCGAGGGACTTGAGTCGGCAGAGGAGGTGGAGACGGAAACTGGAGGATTTGACAACTTCACTGACGTGTGGTTTCCAATTTAATTTGTTGTCTATGGTGACGCCGAGGAGCTTAGTGGAATCTACAACCTGGAGTGTGTTGGGACCTAAAGTAATGGAAGGAGGTGGGACAATGTCGGAGGAGAGGTTGATGTGCATAACCATGGTCTTGGTATGGTTGATGGTGACGTGGTTGTTGGTGGCCCAGTTTTGGAGACTGTTCAATAAATCCTGATAGGCGGTATAGTCGGGAGCAGAATTGTTGATGCTGATCCCATTGGTGGAGTCGTCGACATATTTCCAGCGAGCAGGGGTTTCTCTTAGGGCATCATTGATAAGCATAAGGAAGCAGAGTGGTCCCATCTTGGTGCCTTGGGGAACGCCACAGGTGAGTGACTGAAAGGTGGAGACAGCCCCTCGGAAGCGTACAGCTTGGCGTCGGTCACTGAGGAAGTCTGTAAGCCATGGTATAAGACTTCTCCGAAGCCCGAGGTCAATAGCTTTGTTGATGATTAAATTGTGGTCGACTAGGCGATAGCTACAGACGTTTTTCGTTTCCCGAGATGGCGGTATATGTAGTCGAGAAAGCTGACAAGACAGTGAGTGGTGGAGGAGGTTTTCATGTTGCCAAATTGCTGAGGGTCTACGACTCCTGCAATATCAGCATAAGCCCAGTCGAATACAAAACTTTCACAGATTAGGCTGGGTATTGGGGTAATTGCAATAGGTCGTAGCTGATTTAAGGATTGTGGGCTGGTTGACTTGGGCACTGGTGATACATAAGGGGTCTTCCAGTCAGCTGGGCATCTGTGTGGGGGGGGGTATAAAACAATATATAGACAAATGTACTGACACCCTCTCCTCCTCCACACCCCTCTCCCTCCTCACACCCCTCCCCTCCCACCCTCTCTCCACTCATCCACCTCATCCCCTCACCCCCCCCTCTCCCTCCTCCACCCCTCTCCCCACTCATCCCTCATCCCCTCACCCCTCTCCCCCACTCATCCACCTCATCCCCTCACCCCTCTCTCCCCTCCTCACCCCTTCTCCCCCACTCATCCACCTCATCCCCTCACCCCTCTACCATAACCCCCGTCACCCACTCGGCCCCTCACTCCTCTCTACCAGCCACCCCTCTCCCTCACTCACCCCTCTCTACCCCTAACCCGTCACTCACCTCGGCCCTCACTCCTCTCTACCTGCACCACCCCTCTCCCCTCACACCCCCTCTCCCCCTAACCCCCGTCACTCACTCGCCCTCACTCCTCTCCCCTCACACCCCTCTCCCCCTCACCCCTCTCTACCTAACCCCCCGTCACCCACTCGGCGCTCACTCCTCTCTACCCTGCACCCCTCTCCCCTCACCCCTCTCCCTAACCCCCGTCACCCCTCAGCCCTCCTCCTCTCTACCCACTAGACACCCCTCTCCCCACTCATCCACCTCATCCCCTCACCCTCTATCCATAACCACCCCTCACCCCTCTCTACCCCTCACCCCCCAAGCTAACCAAGAGTGTTTACTATTATGGACTTCACTGTTCCGTACGAGGTTGTTCACGCACACGAGGGTGGCAGCAGTGTTGTTGTTCACGCACAATGAGGGTGGCAGCGTTGTTGTTCACGCGACACGAGGGTGCAGTGTTGCTGTTCTCACACGCATACGAGGGTGGCAGTGTTGTTGTTCACATACACGAGGTTGGCAGTGTTGCTGTTCACGCACGCAGGGTGGCAGTGTTGTTGTTCACGCACACGAGGGTGGCAGTGTTGCTGTTCACATACCACCCAGGCGGCAGTGTTGTTGTTCACGTGCACACCCAGGCGGCAGTGTTGTTCACGCATTACCCAGGCGGCAGTGTTGTTGTTCACATGAGTGGCAGTGCTGTTGTTCACGTACACGAAAGTGGGCAGTGTTGCTGTTCACGCACACGAGGTGGCAGTGTTGTTGTTCACGCATTAACGAGGGTGGCAGTGTTGTTGTTCACGCATAACGAGGCGGCAGTGTTGTTGTTCACGCACACGAGGGTGGCAGTGTTGTTCACGTACACGAGGGTGGTGGCAGTGTTGTTGTTCACGTACACTAGGTGGCAGTGTTGTTGTTCACGTACACGAGGGTGCGGCAGTGTTGTTGTTCACGCATACCCAGGGCGGCAGTGTTGTTCACGCATATTGACGAGGGTGCTGGCGTGTTGTTGTTCACGCGACACGAGGCGGCAGTGTTGTTGTTCACGCATTACCGAGGTGGCAGTGTTGTTGTTCACGCATACCAGGGTGGCAGTGTTGTTGTTCACGCACAACGAGGGCGGTGGCAGTGTTGCTGTTCACGCACACGAGGGGTGGCAGTGTTGCTGTTCACGCACGCAGGGTGGCAGTTGCTGTTCTGCACGCATACCTAGGTGGCAGTGTTGCCGCTTCACGCATTAATTATGCGCGGCGTTGCTGTTCACGCACACGAGGTGGCAGTCTTGCTGTTCACGCAGACACCCAGGCGGCAGTGCTGTTCACGCATTACCCAGGGTGGCAGTGTTGTTGTTCACGCATTACCTAGAAAGTGGCAGTGTTGTTGTTCACGCATACCCAGGGTGGCAGTGTTGCTAGTTCACGCATTAATGAGGGGTGGCAGTGTTGTTGTTCACGCACACGGCAGTGTTGTTGTTCACGCATAACGCGTAGTGTTGCTGTTCACGCATAATGAGGGTGGCAGTGTTAAGTTGTTCACGCATAACGAGGGTGGCAGTGTTGTTGTTCACGCATTACCAGGCAAGCAGTGTTGTTGTTCACGCATACCCAGGTGGCAGTGTTGTTGTTCACGTGACACGCAGGGTGGCAGTGTTGCTGTTCACGTATTAACGCAGGGCGGCAGCGGCGCTGCCCCACTTACACCGAGGCGCGCGTTGTTGTTCATGTACACGAGGGTGGCAGTGTTGTTCACGCATTACCCAGGGCAGCGTTGCCCCACGCACACCCAGGGTGGCAGGTTGTTGTTCACGCATTAACGAGGGTGGCAGTGTTTTGTTCACGCACGAGGGTGGCAGTGTTGTTGTTCACGCATCGAGGGTGGCAGTTGTTCACGTATTACCCAGGGCAGGTGTTGCCGTTCCTCACGCATACGAGGGTGGCAGTGTTGTTGTTCACGCACGAGAGTGGCAGTAAGGTTCCTCACGCACACCAGGGTGGCAGTGCGTTGTTGTTCACGCACAATGAGTGGGTGGCAGTGTTGTTGTTCACGTACACGAGGGTGCAGTGGCAGTGTCGCCGTTCACGCACACCCAGGTGGCGTGCCGTTGTTCCGCCACACCAGGGTGGCAGTGCTGCTTTCGTTCACGCATGTACGCAGGGTGCGCTGTTCACGCACACGAGGGTGGCAGTGTTGTTGTTCACGCATTACCCAGGTGCGGCAGTGTTGTTCACGCACACGAGTGGCAGCGCTGTTGTTCACGCACACGAGGGTAGCAGTGTTGTTGTTCACGCATACCCAGGGGTAAGTGCGCTGCTGTTCACGACACGCAGGGTGGCAGTGTTGTTGTTCACGCATTAACGGTGGTGGCAGTGTTGCTGTTCACGCACCAGGGCGGCAGTGCTAAGGTTCAATGACAACGAAAGTGGCAGTGTTGTTCACGCACACGCAGGGTGGGCAGTGTTGTTGTTCACGCACGCAGGCGGCAGTGTTGTTGTTCACGCACACCCAGAGTGGCAGTGTTGTTGTTCACGCACGAGGCAGCAGTGTTGTTGTTCACGCATTAACGAGGGTGGCAGTGTTGTTGTTCACGTGACACGAGGGTGGCAGTGTTGTTGTTCACGCACAATGAGGTGGCAGTGTTGCTGTTCACGTACACGAGAGTGGCGTCGTTGTTCACGCATACCAGGCGGGCAGCGTTGTTGTCTACTTACACGAGAGTGCGTGCGTTAAGCCGTTCTACGCACACGGAGGGTGGCAGTGTTGTTGTTCACGCATTACCCAGGAGTGCGCTGTTGTTCACGCGACACGAGGGGTGGCAGTGTTGTTCACGTACACGAGGTGGCAGTGTTGTTCACGTACACGAGGGTGGCAGTGTTGTTGTTCACGCACACGGAGAGGGCAGGTTGTTGTTCACGTGACAATGAGGGTGGTGGCGCTTGTTGTTCACTTACACGAGTGGCAGTGTTGCTGTTCACGTACAACGAGGGTGGCAGTGTTGTTGTTCACGCACACGCAGGGTGGCAGTGTTTGCCGGTTCCACGCACACCAGGGTGGGGCAGTGTTGTTGTCACGACACGAGGGCAGTGTTGTTGTTCACGCATAACGGTGCGGCAGTGTTGCTGTTCACGCACACGAGGGTGGCAGTGTTGTTAGTTCACCACACCCAGAGCAGCAATGCCGTTCAAATGCACACCGGTGCGTTGTTGTTCACGGACACGAGTGGTGGCGGTTGTTGTTCACGCATTAACGCAGGGTAGCGTGCGTTGTTGTTCACGTGCACACGAGGGTGGCAGTGTTGTTGTTCACGCATTACCCAGGTGGCAGTGTTGTTCACGCACACCCAGGTGGCAGTGTTGTTGTTCACGCACACCAGGGTGGCAGTGTTGCTGTTCACGCATTGACGCAGGGTGGCAGTGTTGTTGTTCACGCATACTCCAGGGTGGCAGTGTTGTTCACATACACGAGGGTGGCAGTGTTGTTGTTCACGCATAACGAGGGTGCAGTGTTGTTGTTCACGCACACCCAGGGTGGCAGTGTTGTCTTCACGTGCATTACCCAGGGTGGCAGTGTTGTTGTTCACGCACACGAGAGTGGCAGGGTTGTTGCCAAACGGCTAATTTGGTGGCAGTGTTGTTTTTCACCTACACGAGGGTGGCAGTGTTGCTGTTCACGCATACACGAGGGTGGCGTAAGTATGTTCACGCATAACGAAAGTGGCAGCGTTGTTGTTCACGCATCTCGAGGGTTGCAGTGTTTTTCACGCATCGAGGTGGCAGTGTTGTTGTTCCACGCATTAACGGTGGGTGGCAGTGTTGTTGTTCACGCATAATGAGGGTGGCAGTGTTGTTGTTCACGTACACAAGAGTGGCAGGGTTAAGTTGTTGTTCACGCACACGCAGGGTGGCAGTGTTGCTGTTCACGCATACCCAGGGTGGCAGTTGTTGTTCACCACCAGGGTGGCAGTGTTGTTGTTCACGCACACGCAGGGTGGCAGTGTTGTTGTTCACATACACGAGGGTGGCAGTGTTAAGTTGTTCACGCATACCCAGGGTGGCAGTGTTGTTGTTCACGCATACCTAGTGGGGCAGCTGTTGTTCACGTACACGAGAGTGGCAGTGTTGTTGTTCACGCATTACCCAGGGTGGCAGTGCGTTGTTGTTCCACCTACAATTTGTAGAAGTGCGCAGTGTTGTTCACGCACACCCAGGGCAAGGTGTTGTTGTTCACGCATACGAGTGGCAGTGCGTTGTTGTTCCTCACGTACACGAGGCGCGCGCCGTTCACGCGCCACGAGGGTGGCAGTGTTGTTCACGTACACGCAGGGTGGTGGCAGTGTTGTTGTTCACGCATTACCCAGAGTGGCAGTGTTGTTGTTCACGCACACGAGGGTGGCAGTGTTGTTGTTCACTTACAATGAGTGTGCTGCCGTCCACGCATTACCCAGGGTGGCAGTGTTGTTGTTCACGTACACGAGGCGGCAGTGCTTGTTGTTCACGCACGAGTGGCAGTGTTGTTGTTCACGCATACCCAGGGTGGCAGTGTTGTTGTTCACGCATACCCAGGGTGGCAGTGTTGTTGTTCACTTAATAACGGTGGGTGGCAGCAGTGTTGTTGTTCAACGAAGCCACCAGAGTGGCAATGTTGTTCACGCATAACGCAGGGTGGCAGTGTTGTTGTTCTGCCCAGAGTGGCAGTGTTGTTGTTCACGCACACGAGAGTGGTGGGTTGTCGTTCACGTACACGCAGGGTGGCAGTGTTGTTGTTCACGCATTAACAGGGTGGCAGTGTTGTTGTTCACGTACACGAGGCGGCAGTGTTGTCGTTCGCACGCATACCCAGGGTGGCAGTGTTGTTGTTCACGCATTAATGCGAGGGTGGGCAAGCGTTTGTTCACGTACACGAGGGTGGCAGTGTTGCTGTTCACGCACACCAGTGCGCGTTGTTGTTCCGCCTTACACGCGAGTGGGTGGCAGTGTTGTTGTTCACGCATTAACGCAGGGTGGCAGCTGTTCACGCATACCGAGGTGGCAGTGTTGTTGTTCACTCTGGCACAGGGTGGCAGTGCGTTGTTGTTCACGTATACTATGGGTGGCAAAGTGTTGTTGTTCACGCGACACGAGGGTGGCAGTGTTGTTGTTCACGACACGAGGGCGCGTTGTTCACGCACGAGGGTGGCAGTGTTGTTGTTCACGTACACGAGGCGGCAGTGTTGTTGTTCACGGACACGAGGGTGGCCGTGTTGTTGTTCACGGACACGAGAGTGGCAGTGTTGTTGTTCACGCACACGAGGCGGCAGCGTTGTTAGTTCACGAGGTGCGCGTTGTTGTTCACGTACACGAGGGTATGGGTGTTGTTGTTCACGCATTACCCAGGTGGCAGTGTTGTTGTTCAACTACACGGAAAAGGGTGCGTTGTTGTTCACGCACACGAGAGTGGCAGTGTTGTTGTTCACGCATTAATGCAGGGTGGCAGTGTTGTTCACGCATACCCAGGGTGGCAGTGTTTTGCTTGTTCAATTTAATAACGAGGGTGGCAGTGTTGTTGTTCACGTACACGAGGGTGGCAGTAAGAAAGCACCACGCATTACTGAGTGGGTGGCAGTGCGTTGTTGTTCACGCACAGCCGAGTGGCAGTGTTGTTCACGCATTACCAGGGTGGCAGTGTTGCTGTTCACGCATTAACGCAGGGTGGCAGTGTTGTTGTTCACGTGCGACACGAGGGTGGCGTATGCCGTCCACGCACACCCAGGGTGGCAGTGTTGTTGTTCTACGTACACGAGGGTGGCAGTGTTGTTGTTCACGTACACGAGGGTGGCAGTGTTGTTGTTCACGTACACGAGGGTGGCAGTGTTGTTGTTGTTCACGCATTAATGAGAGGCAGTAAGCTTATTCACGCTATCAAGAGGGTGGCAGTGTTGTTGTTCACGACACGAGTGGCAGTGTTGTTGTTCACGTACACGAGAGTGGCAGTGTTGTTGTTCACGCACACCAGGGTGGCAGTGTTGTTGTTCACTTCCTACACGCTGGAAAGCGGCAGTGTTGTTCACGCACACGAGGGTGGCAGTGTTGCTGTTCACGCATTAACGAAAGTGGCAGTGTTGTTGTTCACGACACGAGGGTGGCAGTGTTGTTGTTCAACCACACACGAGGGTGGCAGTGTTGTTGTTCACGCACACGAGAGTGGCAGTGTTGTTCACGTACAAGAGGGTGGTGGCAGTGTTGTTGTTCACGTGACACGAGTGGCAGTGTTGTTGTTCACGCATTACCCAGGGTGGCAGTGTTGTTCACGTACACGAGGTGGCAGTGTTGTTGTTCACGCATTAACGCGGGTGGCAGTGGCAAGGTTCACGCACACGAGGTGGCAGTGTTGTTGTTCACGTACACGAGAGTGGCAGGGTTGTTGTTCACGTGACGAGGGTGGCAGTGTTGTTGTCTTCACGTACACGAGGGTGGCAGTGTTGTTGTTCACGCGACACGAGGGTGGCAGTGTTGTTGTTCACGAACACGCAGGGTGGCAGTGTTGCTTTTCGTTCACGCACACGAGGGTGGCGGTGCCGTTACGTACACGAGGGTGCAGTGTTGTTCTCACGTACACGAGGCGGCAGCGTTGTTGTTCACGCATAACGCAGGGGTGGCAGTGTTGTTGTTCACGCATTACCCAGGGTGGCAGTGTTGTTCACGTACACGAGGGTGGCAGTGTTGTTGTTCACGCACACGAGAGTGGCAGGGTTGTTGTTCACGTACACGAGGGTGGCAGGTGTTGTTGTTCACGCACACGAGGTGGTGGTGTTGTTGTTCACGTACACGAGGGTGGCAGTGTTGTTGCTTACGTACACGAGGGTGGCAGGTTAGTTGTTCACGCATTAACGAGGGTGGCAGTGTTGTTCACGCATTAACGGAGTGGCAGCGCTGTTGTTCACGCACAACGGTGGCGGCAGTGCTGGCTGTTCACGCATTAACGGTGGCAGTGTTAAGCGGAAACCACGCATACCCAGGGTGGCAGTGTTGTTGTTCACGTACACGCAGGGTGGCAGTGTTGTTGTTCACGCACACAAGGGTGGCAGTGTTGTTGTTCACGCACACGAGGGTGCGTTGTTGTTCACGCATACCCAGAGTGGCAGGGTTGTTGTTCACGCATACCCAGGTGGCAGTGTTGTTGTTCACGCATTAACGCAGGGGTGGCAGTGTTGTTGTTCACGCATAACGGTGGGTGGCAGTGTTGTTCACGCATAACGCAGGGTGGCAGTGTTGTTGTTCACGCATTAACGCAGGGTGGCAGTGTTGTTGTTCACGCATAACGAGGCGGCAGTGTTGCTGTTCACGCACACGCAGGGTGGCAGTAAGCTGTTCACGCACACGAGGGTGGCAGTGTTGTTCACGCACACGAGGGTGGCAGTGTTGTTGTTCACGTACACGAGTGGCAGGTTGTTGTTCACGCATTAATGAGGGTGGCAGTGTTGTTGTTCACGCATTACCTAGAGTGGCAGTGTTGTTCACGCACACCCAGAGTGGCAGGGTTGTTGTTCACGCGCCACGAGGGTGGCAGCAGTGTTGCTGTTCACGTACACCCAGGGTGGCAGTGTGTTGTTGTTCACGCATTAATGAGGGTGGCAGTGTTGTTTTTCACGCATTACCCAGGGTGGCAGTGTTGTTGTTCACGCATTAACGCAGGGTGGCAGTGTTGTTGTTCACGCATTAACGAGGGTGGCAGTGTTGTTGTTCACGTACACGAGGGTTGCAGGTGTTGTTGTTCGCACAATTTGCGGGTGCAAGGCAGTGTTGTTGTTCGGCATTACCCAGGGTGGGCAGTGTTGTTGCTCGGCAAGTAGACACGAGGCGGCAGTGTTGCTGTTCGCCGCATAATGAGTGGGTGGCAGTGTTGTTCACGTACACGAGGGTGGCAATGTTGTTGTTCACGCATTACCCAGAGTGGCAGGTTGTTGTTCACGCATAACGGTGGGTGGCAGTGTTGCTGTTCACGCACACGAGGGTGGCAGTGTTGTTACCACGCATAATGAGGGTGGCAGTGTTGTTGTTTACGCATTAATGAGGGTAGTGCGTTGTTGTTCACGCATTATCGGTGGGCGGCAGTGCTGTTCACGCACAATGAGGCGGCAGTGTTGTTGTTCACGCACACGAGGGTGGCAGTGTTGTTCACGCATACCCAGGGTGGCAGTGTTGTTGTTCACGACACGAGGGTGCGGTGTTGCCCACGCACACGAGGGTGGCAGTGTTGTTGTTCACTTATTACCCAGGGGTGGCAGTGTTGTTGTTCACGCATAACGCAGGGTGGCAGTGTTGTTCACGCACACGATGCGCAGTGTTGTTGTTCACGCACACGGCAGTGTTGTTGTTCACGCACACCAGGGTGGCAGTGCTGTTGTTCACGTACACGAGGTGGCAGTGTTGTTGTTCACGTACACGAGGGTGGCAGTGTTGGGCGTTCACGTACACCTAGGTGGCAGTGTTGTTGTTCACGCACACCCAGGGTGGCAGTGTTGTTGTTCACGCACACCCAGAGCGGCAGTGTTGCTGTTCACGACACGGTGGCGGCAGTGTTGTTCACGCATTACCCAGGGCGGCAGCGTTGGTGCCGTTCACGCACACGAGGTGGCAGTGTTGCTGTTCACGCATACTAGTGTGCAGCGTTGTTGTTCACGTACACGAGGGTGGCAGTGTTGTTGTTCACGTACAAGGGGGGTGGCAGTGTTGTTGTTCACGTACACGAGAGTGGCAGTGTTGTTGTTCACGCATTAACGGCAGAGTGGCAGCAGGGTTGTTGTTCACGCACACGAGGGTGGCAGCAGTAAGAGCAGTTCACGACACGCAGGGTGGTGGCAGTGTTGTTGTCTCACGCATACCCAGGGTGGCAGTGTTGTTCACGTACACGAGGGTGGTAGTGTTGTTGTTCACGTACACGAGGGTGGCAGTTGTTGTTCACGTACACGAGGGTGGCAGTGTTGTTCACGCATACCCAGGGGTGGCAGTTGTTCACGCACACGAGGCGGCAGTGTTGTTCACGTACACGAGGGTGGCAGTGTTGTTGTTCACGCATTAACGCAGAGTGGCAGTAAGCAGCTGTTCACGCATTACCCAGGGTAAGCAGTGTTGTTGTTCACGTACACGAGAGTGGCAGTGTTGTTGTTCACGCACACGCAGAGCGGCAGGGTTGTTGTTCACGCACACGAGGGTGGCAGTAAGTGTTGTTGTTCACGTACACGAGGTGGCAGTGTTGTTGTTCACGCACACGAGGGTGGCAGTGTTGTTTTTCAATGCATTAATGAGGGTGGCAGGTTGTTGTTCACGTGCATTAATGAGGGGTGGCAGTGTTGTTGTTCACGCACACGAGGGTGGCAGGTTGTTGTTCACGCACACCCAGGGTTGCAGGGTGTTGTTGTTCCCGCGCACACCAGGGTGGCAGTGTTGTTGTTCGCAGACACGAGGGTGGCAGTGTTTGGCTGCCCGCCAAGCACACGAGGGTGGCAGTGTTGTTGTTCGCGCACGAGGGTGGCAGTGTTGTTGTTCGCTGCACACGCAGGGTGGCAGTGTTGTTACCTCGCGACACGAGGGTGGCAGTGCTTGTTGTTCACGCACACGAGGGTGGCAGTGTTGTTGTTCAAGGTATTACCCAGGGTGGCAGTGTTGTTGTTCAAAGGCACACGAGGGTGGCAGTGTTGTTGTTCAGCACACCAGGGGTGGCAGTGTTGTTGTTCACGCACTCCAGGGTGGCAGTGTTGTTGTTCACGTACACGAGGGTGGCAGTGTTGTTCACGTACACGAGGGTGGCAGTGTTGTTGTTCACATACACGAGGGTGGCAGTGTTGTTGTTCACGTACACGAGGGTGGCAGTGTTGTTCTTTCACATGTACACGAGGGTGGCAGTGTTGTTGTTCACGCCACGAGGGTGGCACTGTGTTGTTGCCCTCACGTACACGAGGTGGCAGTGTTGTTCACGCATTACCCAGGTGGCAGTGTTGTTTGTTCACGCATACCCAGAGTGGCAGGGTTGTTGTTCACGCATACAATGAGGGTGGCAGTGTTGTTTTCACGACACGAGGGTGGCAGTGTTGCTGTTCACGCACACGAGGGTGGCAGTGTTGCTGTTCACGCAAATAATGAGGTGGCAGTGTTGTTGTTCACGTACTCGAGGGTTGCAGTGTTTTTCACGCATTGACGAGGGTGGCAGTGTTGTTGTTCACGCATACCCAGGGTGCAGTGCTAAGTTCACGCATACCCAGGTGGCAGTGTTGTTCACGCATTACCCAGGGTGGCAGTGTTGTTGTTCACGTACAATGAGAGTGGCAGGGTTGTTGTTCACGCACACGCAGGGTGGCAGTGTTGTTGTTCACATACACGAGGCGGCAGTGTTGTTGTTCACGCACACGAGGGTGGCAGTGTTGTTCACCACATACACGAGGGTGGCAGTGTTGTTGTTCACGCATTACCCAGGTGGCAGTGTTGTTGTTCACGCACACCAGGGTGGCAGTGTTGTTGTTCACGCATACCCAGGGTGCAGTGTTGTTGTTCACGCACGAGAGTGGCAGGTTGCTGTTCCTCACGTACACGAGGGTGGCAGTGTTGTTGTTCACTTTTCACGAGAGTGGCAGTGTTGTTGTTCACGTGCACACGCAGGGTGGCAGTGTTGTTGTTCACGCATTACCCAGAGTGGCAGTGTTGTTGTTCACGCACACGAGGTGGCAGTGTTGTTCACGCATAACGGTGCGGCAGTGTTGTTCACGCACACGAGGGTGGCAGTGTTGTTGTTCACGTACACGAGAGTGGCAGTGCGTTGTTGTTCACGCATACCCAGGGTGGCAGTGTTGTTGTTCACTTACACGCGAGTGGCAGTGTTGTTGTTCACGCATTAATGAGGGTGGCAGTGTTGTTGTTCACGTACACGAGGGCAGTGTTGTTGTTCACGCACACGCAGGGTGGCAGCGTTGTTGTTCACGCATACCCAGGGTGGCAGTGTTGCTGTTCCTCACGCACACGAGGGTGGCAGTGTTGTTGTTCACGCACACGAAAAGTGCGTTGTTGTTCACGACACGAGGGCAGTGTTGTTCCCACGCACACGAGGGTGGCAGTGTTGTTGTTCACGTACACGAGAGTGGCAGTGTTGTTGTTCACGCACACGAGAGCGGCAGGTTGTTGTTCACGTACACCGAAAGTGGCAGTGTTGTTGTTCTCACGCACACCCAGGGGTGGCAGTGTTGTTGTTCACGTACACGAGGGTGGCAGTGTTGTTGTTCACGCACACCCAGGGTGGCAGTGTTGTTGTTCACGCACAACAGGTGCGGCAGTGTTGTTCACGCATTAACGGTGGGGTGGCAGTGTTGTTGTTCACGCACACCAGGGGTGGCAGTGTTGTTGTTCACGCATTACCGCGTGGCGGCAGTGTTGTTGTTCACGTACACGAGGGTGGCAGTGTTGTTCCTTACGCACACGCGCGCGCCGCCCGCATACCAGGCGCGCATGCTGCCGTTCCCACCGCGCCAGTGCGGTGCTGCCCAGCTACCAGGCGTGCCGCCGTTCCCAGCCACACAGTGCCGCGCCCCACGGCAACAGCGTCGTTGCCCGCTGCCACCTTGGCCATTAGCGGCGTCGTCACTTATACCACGAAAAGTGCAAGCCGTTGTTCCAAAATATGCGGTGCCGTTTGCCCGCCCCAAACGCGCCGCCGTCCGCCCATGCCGAGCGCGCGTGCCGAGGCGCGCGTTTCAACCAACCGCCCAGGCAGCGTTCACTTGCATGCATGAGAGTGGCAGTGTTGTTGTTCACGCATTAATGAGGGTGGCAGTGTTGTTCACGCATAACGCAGGGTGGCAGTGTTGTTGTTCACGCATTAACGAGGGTGGCAGTAAGTGTTGTTGTTCACGTACACGAGGGTGGCAGTGTTGTTGTTCACGTGCACACGCAGGGTGGCAGGTTGTTGCGGTTCACGCACACGAGGGTGGCAGTGTTGTTCACGCATACGAGGTGGCAGTGTTGTTGTTCACGCAATAATGAGGGTGGCAGTTTGTTGTTCACGTACACGAGGGTGGCAGTGTTGTTCACGCACACGAGGTGGCAGTGTTGTTGTTCACGCGACACGCAGGGTGCAGTGTTGTTGTTCACGCATTAACGCAGGGTGGCAGTGTTGTTGTTCACGCACACGAGGGTGTAAGGCAGTGTTGTTGTTCACGCGGTCGAGAGTGGCGTTGTTCACGCACAAGAGGGTGGTGTTGTTGTTCACGCATTGCACGAGAGTGGCAGTGTTGTTGTTCACGACACGAGGGTGGCAGTGTTGTTCACGTACACGAGGGTGGCAGTGTTGTTGTTCACGCATAACGTGGGTGGCAGTGTTGTTCACGTACACGAGGGTGGCAGTGTTGTTGTTCACGTACACGAGAGTGGCAGGGTTGTTGTTCAATGCACAATGAGGGTGGCAGGTGCAAGTTGTTGTTCACGCATTACCCAGGCAGTGTTGTTGTTCACGACACCCAGGCGGCAGTGTTGTTGTTTACTTAACACGAGGGTGGCAGTGTTGTTGTTCACGTACACGAGGGTGGCAGTGTTGTTCACGCACAATGAGTGGGTGGCAGTGTTGTTGTTCACGTGCTATTACCCAGGGTGGCAGTGTTGTTGTTCACGCAGACACCCAGGGTGGCAGTGTTGTTCACGTACACGAGGTGGCAGTGTTGTTCACGTACAATGAGAGTGGCAGGTTGTTGTCTGACGCACACGAGGGTGGCAGTGTTGTTGTTCACGCACACCCAGGGTGGCAGTGTTGTTGTTCACGCACACGAGGGTGGCAGTGTTGTTGTTTACGTACACGAGGGTAAGGTGTTGTTGTTCACGTACACGAGGGTGCGTTGTTCACGTAACAATGAGGGTGGCAGTGTTGTTGTTCACGTACACGAGGGTGGCAGTGGTGTTGTTGTTCAATGCAATAATTTGAGGTGGCAGTGTTGTTGTTCACGTTAATACCAGGTGTATGGGGCGGGAGTGTTGTTGTTCAGCGCCGACGAGGTGCAAGGGTGCTGTTGTTCACTTACGCGGCGGCAGGTTGTTGTTCACGGCCGACGAGAGTGGCAGTGTTGTTGTTCACGCATTAACGCAGAGCGGCAGGTTGTTGTTCAATGCACACGAGGGTGGCAGTGTTGTTGTTCACGCACACGAGGCAAAGTGTTGTTGTTCGCACACGAGGGTGGCAGTGTTGTTCACGTACACCGAGGGTGGCAGTGTTGTTGTTCACGACACGAGGGTGGCAGTGTTAAGCTGTTCACGTACACGAGGGTGGCAGCAGGTTCACGCACAGAGGGTGGCAGGTTGTTCACGTACACGAGGGTGGCAGTGTTGTTCACGTGACACGAAAGGGTGGCAGTGTTGTTGTTCACGTACACGAGAGTGGCAGTTGTTGTTCACGTGCACACGAGGGTGGCAGTGTTGTTCACGACACCCAGAGTGGCAGTGTTGTTGTTCACGTACACGCAGAGTGGCAGGGTTGTTGTTCACGCACACGAGGTGGCAGTGTTGCTGTTCACGTACACGAGGGTGGCAGTGTTGTTGTTCACGTACACAGGGTGGCAGTGTTGTTTTTCACGCATAACGCAGGGTGGCAGGCTACGTTCTCACGCACACGCAGGGTGGCAGTGTTGTTGTTCACGCATAACGCAGGGTGGCAGTGCTGTTGTTCGCCGCATTAACGCAGGGCTGCAGTGTTGTTGTTCAAGGCACACGGTGGGTGGCAGTGTTGTTGTTCGGGCGCATAACGAGGGTGGCAGTGTTGTTGTTCAGCATACCCAGGGTGGCAGTGTTGTTGTTCGCGCACACCCAGGGTGGCAGTGTTGTTGTTCGCTGCACACGAGGGTGGCAGTGTTGTTGTTCTCGCATTAATGAGGGTGGCAGTGTTGTTTGCCCACGCATACGAGGGTAGCAGTGTTGTTGTTCACGTACACGAGGGTGGTAGTGTTGTTGTTCGCACGAGGGTGGCAAGTGTTGTTCAATGCGACACGAGGGTGGCAGTGTTGTTGTTCACGCATTACCCAGGGTGGCAGTGTTGTTGTTCACGCATTGTTTTGGTGCGGCAGTGTTGCTGTTCACGACACCCAGGGCGGCAGGTGTTGTTGTTCCTCGCTGCACACGAGGTGGCAGTGTTGTTGTTCGCTGCACACGAGGGGTGGCAAGTTGTTGTTCACGCACACGAGGGTGGCAGTGTTGCTGTTCACGCACACCCAGGGTGGCAGTGTTGTTCACTTACACTCCAGGGTGGCAGGGTTGTTGCCTGTTTCATTAATGAGGGTGGCAGGTGTTGTTGACCACGTACACGAGGGTGGCAGTGTTGTTGTTCACGCATTAACGCAGGGTGGCAGTGTTGCTGGTTCAATGCGACACCCAGGGTGGCAGTGTTGTTGTTCACGCACACCCAGGGTGGCAGTGTTGTTGTTCACGCATAACGAGGGTGGCAGTGTTGTTGTTCACGCATAACGGTGGGTGGCAGTGCGTTGTTGTTCACTTTACACGAGAGGCAGTGTTGCTGTTCACGCATTAACGGTGGGTAGCAGTGTTGTTCACGCATTAACGGTGGCAGTGTTGTTCACGTACACGAGGGTGGCAGTGTTGTTGTTCACGCACACGAGAGTGGCAGTGTTGTTGTTCACGCACACGAGGCGGCAGTGTTGCTCACGCATTAACGCAGGCGGCAGTGTTGTTCACGTACACGAGGTGCAGTGTTGTTGTTCACGCACACGAGGGTGGCAGTGTTGTTGTTCACGTGCGACACGAGGGTGGCAGTGTTGTTGTTCACGCATTACCCAGAGTGGCAAAGTGTTGCTGTTCACGCACACGAGGGTGGCAGTGTTGTTGTTCACGCATACCCAGGGTGGCAGTGTTGTTGTCTCACGCATTAATTTGTGGGTGGCAGTGTGTTGTTGTTCACGTGACAATGCAGGGTGGCAGTGTTGTTGTTCACTTCACACGAGAGTGCGGCAGTGTTGCTGTTCACGCACACGCAGGGTGGCAGTGTTGTTGTTCACTTTACACGAGTGGCAGTGTTGCTGTTCACGCATTACCCAGAGTGGCAGGGTTGTTGTTCACGCATACCCAGGGTGGCAGTGTTGCTGCCCACGCATTAATGAGGGTGGCAGTGCGTTGTTGTTCACGCGACATCGGGTGGCAGTGTGTTGTTCACGCATTACCCAGGGTGGGCAGGCGTTGTTGTTCACGCATTAACGAGTGGTGGCAGTGCTGTTCACGACACGAGGGTGCGTTGTTCACGTACACGAGGGTGGCAGTGTTGTTGTTCACGTACACGAGGGTGGCAGTGTTGTTGTTCACGTACACGAGGGTAAGGAGTGTTGTTGTTCACGTACACGAGGGCGGCAGTGTTGTTCACGTACACGAGGGTGGCAGTGTTGTTGTTCACGCACACGAGGGTGGCAGTGTTGTTCACGCACACGAGGGTGTGCGCGTTGTTGTTCACGCATGACGCAGGGCGGCAGTGTTGTCCACGCATAATGAGGGTGGCAGTGTTGTTCACGCACACGAGGGTGGCAGTGTTGTTGTTCACGCACACGAGAGTGGCAGTGTTGTTGTTCACGACACGAGGGTGGCAGTGTTGTTGTTCACGCACACGAGGGTGGCAGTGTTGTTGTTCACGACACGAGGTGCAGTGTTGTTCACGCATACCCAGGTGGCAGTGTTGTTGTTCACGTACACGAGGGTGGCAGTGTTGTTCACGCATTAATGAGGGTGGCAGTGTTGTTCACGCATTACCCAGGGTGGTGGCGTGTTGTTGTTCCACGACACCCAGGGTGGCAGTGTTGTTGTTCACGTACACGAGGGTGGCAGGTTGTTCACGCATTAACACCTAGGGTGGCAGTGTTGTTCACGTACACGAGAGTGGCGGTGCTTGTTGTTCACGTGCACAATGAGGGTGGCAGTGTTGTTCACGCACACGCAGGGGTGGCAGTGTTGCTGTTCACGTACACGAGGGTGGCAGTGTTGTTCAATTTAATAATTTGCGGGTGGCAGAAAGTGTTGTTCACGCATTAACGAGGGTGGCAGCGAAGTTGTTGCCCACGTACAACGAGTGGCAGTGTTGTTGTTCACGTACACGAGGGTGCGTTGTTGTTCAATGACACCCAGGTGGCAGTGTTGTTCACGTACACGAGGGTGGCAGTGTTGTTGTTCACGCATACCCAGGTGGCAGTGTTGTTGTTCACGCACACCCAGGGTGGCAGTGTTGTTCAATACGTACACGAGGTGGCAGTGTTGTTGTTCACGTACACGAGGGTGGCAGTGTTGTTGTTCACGCACACGAGGGTGGCAGTGTTGTTGTTCACGCACACGAAAGTGGCAGTGTTGTTGCTTACGCACACGAGGGTGGCAGTGTTGCTGTTCACGCATTAACGAGTGGCAGTGTTGTTGTTCACGTACACGAGGGTGGCAGTGTTGTTCACGCACACGAGGGTGGCAGTGCCGTTCCTCACGCACACGAGGGTGGCAGGGTTGCTGTTCACGCATTACCCAGGGTGGCAGTGTTGTTCGCGTACACGAGGGTGGCAGTGTTGTTCACGTACACGAGTGGCAGTGTTGTTGTTCACGCACACGAGGTGGCAGTGTTGTTCACGTACACGAGGGTGGCAGTGTTGTTGTTCACGTACACGAGAGTGGCAGGGTTGTTGTTCACGACACGAGGGTGGCAGTGTTGTTGTTCACGTACAATGAGGGTGGCAGTGTTGTTGTTCACGTACACGAGGGTGGCAGTGTTGTTGTTCACGCATTGACGAGGCGGCAGTGTTGTTGTTCACGCACACGAGGGTGGCAGTGTTGTTGTTCACGACACCCAGGGTGGCAGTGTTGTTGTTCACGTACACGAGAGTGGCAGTGTTGTTGTTCACGTACGAGGGTGGCAGTGTTGTTGTTCACGTACACGAGGGTGCGTTGCTTGTTCACGCATTAACGAGGGTGGCAGTGTTGTTGTTCACGTACACGAGGGCAGTGTTGTTGTTCACGTACACGAGAGTGGCAGTGTTGTTGTTCACGTACACCCAGAGTGGCAGTGTTGCTGCTCACGCATTACCCAGGGTGGCAGTGTTGTTCACGCATTACCCAGGGTGGCAGTGTTGTTCA
>NW_024746711.1:0-10850 GCF_018991925.1 Homarus americanus | reverse complement strand
GGAGTACCACAAGGCTCTATCTTTGGACCCACCCTGTTTGTCATCTACATAAACGACATAGGTGAAAGCATATCGAGTCACATTGTCAATTTTGTGGACGACACAAAGATATTGGGGAAGGTAGCAAATCAAGACGACGTCGCAACAATGTAGAAAGACCTGCATGAGCTGTTCAAATGGTCTTGAGACTGGCAAAAGATCTTTAACATTACATAATAGAAGACAACAATCCAATCACAACTATTCTGTTTAATAACACTTTCCTGGATACTGTCGATAAGGAGAAAGTTCTTGGCGTTGCGATAGATCATTCACTGAAGACGGCGCAACAACTGGGGGCAGCAGTGACAAAAGTAAATCGAAGTTTGGAATTTATAAAGCTTACCTCTGAATACAACGACGGGAACATGCTCCTTTAACTGCACAAATCTCCAGTACGTTCCAGTGTGGATTACTGTATACAGGCATGGAAAGACTACCACCAGAAAGACCTAACAACCGCAGCAACAGGAGACAGCAATAGCACAAACAGCAGCAACAGGACAAACAACAGCAGCAACAGGACAAACAACAGCAGCAACAGGAGACAGCAACAGCAGCATGACCAACCAGAGGAGAGAGTTCAAGGGCACAGGTGAGGGCAGTGACTTACAGCGACTGTCTGGTCTAGCGCCGCGTCTCTCAGATGGTGACGCCTAGCACAGGTAACGCGGTGTCTCTCAGCTAATGACGCCTAGCACAGGTAACACGGCGTTTCTCAGCTGGTGACGCCTAGCACAGGTAACGCGGCGTCTCTCAGCTGATGACGCCTAGCACAGGTAACACGGCGTTTCTCAGCTGGTGACGCCTAGCACAGGTAACACGGTGTCTCTCAGTCGGTGGTAATCTTTAAGGATACCACGTTTTCCTAAGCTTGCATCAAACATCAAATTTGTCTAAGTTTTATGAAAATAGAAAGTCAATCGTTTTACTGTATTGGCAGCGCGATTCCTTGTTGACCAGTGCAGAATTTCTTTCTCGCAGCACCCGGACCGAAAGTTTGGGGATGTATAGAAATGACGCTATAAGTCCTTCAGTCCTTCTGTCCGTCCGTCCGGGAGAGATATCTTATCCACTTGGTAACTCGCCAGAGAAGCGATGGATTAATTTCAGTATTAGAGTGAGAGCGTAAGTTATAGCAGGGTCTTACTGGGCAGTACTGGACGTGTTGATAGTTCAAGCACTTCAGAAATCAAGCCAATTTTTTCAGATAATCAACGTTGCCTTATTTTTTTTAAGGGGGACTTAGAAAAAAACTACTTTTTGGGGAGGGGTCAAACTACAAAAACTATTTCATTATTTCTATATCAAGAGTCTTACCTGGTTACCTTTTGTGTAGATGACAGATATAGTTTTTCCTGTTTTAGTGAGAGGTTAGCTGGGTTAGGACCTGCCTGAGCTATAGACCTGACCATTTGTGTAATAATAATAATAATAATAATAATAATTGACGGTTTATTGAAAAAGTTCTGCACCCCGAAGGCTGAAAATATACGTTGGACATAAATGACTTATTACATACATTGGTGATTTAACAAAAGCCTTCATTAGAGAAAGGTAAAGGAACATACAGTGAACATACAGATTATTGTAGGTGTTGAACTGCAAACACGTAGTGTAGTAACTCCCTCCCAGATGGTGTTAGGAGGGACCTCATGTGGTGTAGTAATTCCCTCACAGATGGTGTTATGAGGGGCCTCACGTGGTGTAGTAACTCCTTCACATATGGTGTTATGAGGGACCTGACGTGGTGTAGTAATCCCCTCACAGATGGTGTTATATGAGCGAGGTGTTGTCCCAGGCCTTCCTATCGTAGACGGATTAACACATCGCTGGTTGTTGGGTCTCACGGGCCGTTATCACTGGGTACCTGGGACCTCACTGTGTGAAGGTTAACTTGGGTATGACTGTTACTGTTGAGTTGTTCTCACTGACTTAAGCACTGTTCACCACTGTTCACCTCTGTTTAACACTGGTTCCATTCCTTTCCTAAATGAAATTGTAACTTCTGGCGAGAACTTGTTGATATTACGGTGGGGAGGAGGGTTCAGGGGAGGGAGGTGGTATGGGCCAACTTAACAGTTGACCTGGCTGCTCCGAGAGGAGCGCCAGGTACGTCTTGACCCTTCGGTGGTCAAGGATGTAGTATGTCAAGGATGTGTGTGTGTGTGTGTGTGTGTGTGTGTGTGTGTGTGTGTGTGTGTGTGTGTGTGCGTGTGTGTGTGTTTGTTTGTGTGTGTCAGTTTGGATATGTAATGAATGTGAATGAATCTAATGCTCAGGTGATTTCCAGGATAATTTTATGATGATTCTGGTGGTGATAAGTGTGTGTATCTGAGGTAATGATAACACAGTAGGAAGTGGACAAAAAATCATATACTAATGAAAAACAACAATTTAACCCATACTAAAGTGTTCGGGGGTTAAGCGTTGACTTTACACCTCCCTGACCACCGATTAATTGCACTGGGGTCTTCACCGATCTCGGACCAAAATTTGGTAAGTCGTAACGTATACTTGTGTCTGTGAAGGACAGACTATGGTAAAAGATAAATGTCTAATAATACCAAGCTTGCTAGAGATGGCTTCTCTCTTTTTGCGTAAATCCCTTCACACGATTTGTGTTTAGTCTAGTGTTGGCTGTTGTGATGTAAAATATTTATTAGTCGTTCACACAGCGTTAATTTATTGGCAACCACTTGTGCTTTCTCTGGAAGATTATTTAAATTAGGTAGCCTTAAGAGAAGTGAGTTCATATTTACAGCACAATATTTGTTAGGGAACGGCTATATGCGAGTATTATCCACTGTAATGTTGACCTCAATGGCCGTCGTATGTCTTGTTCTTGAAATTCTATGTGAAGTTCATTATGGTTCTTAATATAACCTACCAACCTAACCTAATTAAATATTTATTTGTTTAAACAAAAGCGTTTCATATAAGCAATACACACTGTGGCTCTTCCTTTGTTAATAGTATTCCCACATTTGATTATCCTAAAACTGTAGGCTAGGGGATCATGCATAATTTACACAGTAAAATACCTGTACATGTACAGTAGCTAAAACAACTATCTGTACATACTTTGTGGGAAACAATATGAGACCATGGACGATAAATATTGGTATATGGGGGCTGTCACTAGTCACACGTACCATTCCGGAGCATATCCACCCCCACCTGCACAGATAGTTGTTTTAGCTACTGTACATATCAAGATCCATTACCATAATACTGATGAAGGTTGTGCACTTTAACCATCAACATAAAGATTTTTTTTATACAAAAAGGCTTTCTTACCTCATGAAAATCTCAAAAAAAACAGGAAAAGGAATTTTTAAACTGTTGATTTTAAATTTTGTCTATTCCAGACAGTTATACACCCTTGTGCTAAACGCCATAGCCATACCTAATGTAGGTTAGGTTAGATAGATTAGGTTAAATAAAGTAGGTTAGAAGAGGTTAAAATAGGTTAAATAGAGTAGGTTAGGTTAGATTAGATATATTAGGTTAAATTGGGTAGGTTATGTTTGTTCATTTTATGTCTGTTAAATCAAAAACAGTATACCAGTATATAATGTAGCTGGTAAACCATTCCTCTGTTCTAACATTTCTGTGGTTGTAATTAAATGGTGCCGCAGTACTTAATTAACAGGAAATATATACCCATAGAAGAAAACTTATGTCTTACCTTGAGAATGAAGAATATCTGGGAAATACTTTAGACTTCAGACTCATGGGAAGGAGCCAGTATAGGAAGATTTTTATAGAAAAACATTAATTCTTACTTCATGAATAGAAAGAAATGGTTAGAGGAATTACAAATTTCTGACTTATGGTTTTCTGATGTTTGCAACAACACTCGGCGACGTGGGGAGCTATCAGGGAAGCTGCCATTACTTGTTTATCCGTATGCCAAGATCAAGTTGTGTTGTTTAGTGTAGGTATCGCTTTCTGGTGCTGAACTGGGTGAATGTCTGTATTTTGACGTGTTATATAACATTTACCACATGTTCACTACAACACTACCACAACCACATGTTCACTACAACACTACCACATGTTCACTACAACACTACCATATGTTCACTACAACACTACCACATGTTCACTATAACACTACCACATGTTCACTACAACACTACCACACGTTCACTATAATACTACCACATGTTCACTACAACACTACCACATGTTCACTACAACACTACCACATGTTCACTACAACACTACCACATGTTCACTACAACACTACCACACGTTCACTATAATACTACCACATGTTCACTACAACACTACCACATGTTCACTACAACACTACCATATGTTCACTACAACACTACCACATTTTCACTATAACACTACCACATGTTCACTACAACACTACCACATGTTCACTATAACACTACCACATGTTCACTACAACACTACCACACGTTCACTACAACACTACCACATGTTCACTACAACACTACCACATGTTCACTACAACACTACCACATGTTCACTATAACACTACCACATGTTCACTACAACACTACCACATGTTCACTACAACACTACCACATGTTCACTACAACACTACCACACGTTCACTACAACACTACCACATGTTCACTCTAACACTACCACATGTTCACTATAACACTACCACATGTTCACTCCAACACTACCACATGTTCACTATAACACTACCACATGTTCACTATAACACTATTATAGGTTCATTATAATACTAATACAAGTTCACTAAAACACTAGAACAAGTTCAGAAGCCTCTTACTACATTTTCTGCGGAACAAAACACGTCCTACTGAAGGATCCAATATTGAATAGAATCAGTTATTATTATGAAAATGAGTTCTAATCACGATATTAAGGATATGCAGATCGAGTACGGTATGACTCCACAGCCAGAGGTAGATCCAGACACTAATCCGGTCTGTGATATACCTAAGGACGACTTTCACAGATTTGACCAATATGGTCTCTTTATAAAACATATTCCCACCGAGGTAACCTACCGGAAGATGCGATCTCTCTTCAGCCATTGCGGGGGTCTGGTAAACTTCTTTATGCCCTGTGACCACCAGACCGGTCTACACCGTGGTACAGCCATCGCTAGGTACTGTAGCGAATTTTACAGAGAAGAAGCTCTCAGGCTCAATGGAGAACCAGTGGGTAAACGCGGACTGTACCAAAATTCTCGTCGGTGTCTGAAAGTTGAATACCTCCGGTATCCAGGTGGACCCAACTACAACTCCGAAAAGATTCCAAAACAAATGCGGGAGCCTGAAAGATTCAGGAAAACCTTCCGTAAAAGACGATACGATGAAGGCTACAACTCCTCGTACAGGAGGCCCAGGGGGAGGGAGTTTGACGACGGCTACAACTCCTCACCCTGGAAAAGACCCAGGAGGAGGGAGTTTGACGACGGCTACAACTCCTCACCCTGGAAAAGACCCAGGAGGAGGGAGTTTGACGACGGCTACAGATCATCGCCCTACGTGAGGCCCAGAAGGCAGCAACATGAGGGCGGTTATTATGAATCACCCCCCGCTGTGTTGATTGCACCAGAAGAATCCTGAAACGGGGCAACCGTTATTATCGTCGTTGATGAATGTTATTAAATTTTATGTAAAAAAAAAAATTAATAAAATTAAAAGTTGATTTAGTATAATAATTAACCTAACCATCATCATCCTCAATTATTATTATTATTATTATTATTATTATTAATATTATTATTATTATTATTATTTATTTATTTTTTATTTCTGTTCACATGTCTTTTCACAGCCTCATAAAGTTCATTATTATGCGTTATTAATCAACATTCATACACTAATCTATACATACCCAAGCAACACAACACCCATCCACCTAAACACATCCAAAACACAGTACCCATCCACGTGAACCCAACCAAAACACAGTACCCATCCATCCTAAAACACAACCTAAACACAGTGCCCATCCATCCTAAACACAACCTAAACACAGTACCCATCCACGTGAACCCAACCAAAACACAGTACCCATCCATCCTAAACACAACCTAAACACAGTGCCCATCCACCTAAACACAACCAAAACACAGTACCCATCCACGTGAACCCAACCAAAACACAGTGCCCATCCACCTAAACACAACCAAAACAGCAAGCTCTTTCATCACAGGACAGACACTTAATTAAATTACTTGTTACATGGTTACAGAAAAGCCAAACCCATCCTGAAGGAGAACAAGCTGGTGAGGAGGTTGGCAGATCTTCAGGATGTTGACGCCAAGATGATCATAATGCGACACCTCTACCAAAGCAAGATCCCTGTGGTGTTTGATAATTGGAAGCTTCCAGGAGCAGACTGGATGTTCCAGGTACCGTATATAGTAATCATTTTACCTGTAAAGTGATGTGATGTGTACAGTGGGGTGAGGGAGAATAAGGTGGGAAGGAAGCTGAGTCACCCAAATCAGAATTACCCCACACAGGCAAAACACGACGTAAGGGGACCTAGAAAGAGAAACACGAGAAATTTACGCTGATTTATATTATTTTATAGAGTCATTAACCTTATCACTTACAACAGATTATTATTATTATTGGTAGTAGTAGTAGTAATCTTAAAATAAGTTTGGCGCCCTTTCATGCGTCAAATATGGTTTGCAGAACATAAAGAATTTTGCACTGACCGGGAACCAAATAGCAAGAAGGAATAAACTAGAGGCAGAACACCATCGAACTCGTCCCAGGAAAATCAAGACGATATTACCAGAAATATTATGTTTCATAGTTTATAACAAGTGAACGTGGGCCCTTCATGCCAGGTGAAAGATTGAACGCTCGTGCTTGGCTAGCGAGCAACCGCCGTCCGGCTGACAGCGTACAGCGACAAAATGATTAATTAATGCCTTCCTAAAGAAACCATCGACATGGGACCAGGTTTGTTCCACTCTACGAATTTTTTGCGATTTTTCCATCAAGTTTGATGAAAAACCGATTGTGCCATTTTGGCTGCCCAGAACAGACACACACACACGGCTATTTCTATAGTATATTAGATAATAAATAATAATAATAATAATAATAATAATAATAATAATAATAATAATAATTAATAATAATAATAATTAAAAATAATAATAATTATTAATAATAATAATAATAATAATAATAATAATAATAATAATAATTAGTAATAATAATAATAACAATAATAATAATTAGTAATAATAATAATAATTAATAATAATAATAATAATATTAATAATAATAATAATAATAATAATAATAATAATAATAACAAAAATAATAATAATTAAACTAGTAATAATTAAAACAAATACTATTACATTTTATGCATTTAATTAATATTAACAACAATACCTTCAATATATAAACACTTTCACATACATATGCTGTACAAACACGACAGCACGTAAATAAAATAAAAATATTGAAGTGACATACACCGTGCAAGGTCCTCACGTGATCTGCACCCCACTAAGACTTTTATTCAGCAAATCCTTGGATCAGGGTAAAGCGCCTATAGGGACTGGAAATCAGTCAACGTCACCTAATACACATGAAGGAGTAGGAAAGGTGCAGCGGAAAACTGCAGGCACGTCACATAAATGCAATCTCTTTGAGAAAATTCTGAGGGACGCCATCATCCAACACCAGACCGAACACAGTCTTATCAACACAGCGCAACACGGTTTCATAGAAAGAAAATTCTGTCTGACAAACTTAATCACGTTCCTTGAAACGTTAACAGTTACAGACTACGTGACCAAGGCTCACCAGTAGATGAGTTGTACATTAATTTCTCCTAAACGTTTGACAAAGACCCACATGCACGACTGGCCTCTAAGATCCTGGCACATGGCATCACAGGCAAGATTTTGCTGTGGATTAACAATTGACTCGAAGACTGGCAACAAAGAGTGGTAATAAATGGAGTACATTCTGTGGAGTACCACAAGGCTCTATCTTTGGACCCACCCTGTTTGTCATCTACATAAACGACATAGGTGAAAACATATCGAGTCACATTGTCAATTTTGTGGACGACACAAAGATATTGGGGAAGGTAGCAAATCAAGACGACGTCGCAACAATGTAGAAAGACCTGCATGAGCTGTTCAAATGGTCTTGAGACTGGCAAAAGATCTTTAACATTACATAATAGAAGACAACAATCCAATCACAACTATTCTGTTTAATAACACTTTCCTGGATACTGTCGATAAGGAGAAAGTTCTTGGCGTTGCGATAGATCATTCACTGAAGACGGCGCAGCAACTGGGGGCAGCAGTGACAAAAGTAAATCGAAGTTTGGGATTTATAAAGCTTACCTCTGAATACAACGACGGGAACATGCTCCTTTAACTGCACAAATCTCCAGTACGTTCCAGTGTGGATTACTGTATACAGGCATGGAAAGACTACCACCAGAAAGACCTAACAACCGCAGCAACAGGAGACAGCAATAGCACAAACAGCAGCAACAGGAGACAGCAACAGCAGCATGACCAACCAGAGGAGAGAGTTCAAGGGCACAGGTGAGGGCAGTGACTTACAGCGACTGTCTGGTCTAGCGCCGCGTCTCTCAGATGGTGACGCCTAGCACTGGTAACACGGCGTCTCTCAGATGGTGACGCCTAGCACAGGTAACGCGGTGTCTCTCAGCTAATGACGCCTAGCACAGGTAACACGGCGTTTCTCAGCTGGTGACGCCTAGCACAGGTAACGCGGCGTCTCTCAGCTGATGACGCCTCGCACAGGTAACACGGCGTTTCTCAGCTGGTGACGCCTAGCACAGGTAACACGGTGTCTCTCAGTCGGTGGTAATCTTTAAGGATACCACGTTTTCCTAAGCTTGCATCAAACATCAAATTTGTCTAAGTTTTATGAAAATAGAAAGTCAATCGTTTTACTGTATTGGCAGCGCGATTCCTTGTTGACCAGTGCAGAATTTCTTCTTCGCAGCACCCGGACCGAAAGTTTGGGGATGTATAGAAATGACGCTATAAGTCCTTCAGTCCTTCTGTCCGTCCGTCCGGGAGAGATATCTTATCCACTTGGTAACTCGCCAGAGAAGCGATGGATTAATTTCAGTATTAGGAGTGAGAGCGTAAGTTATAGCAGGGTCTTTACTGGCAGTACTGACAAAGGATAGTCTGCCAATTTGAAATCGGGCCAATTTTTCAGATAATCATCGCTGCCTTTATTTTTTTTTATGGGGACTTAGAAAAAAAACTACTTTTTGGGGAGGTGTCAAACTACAAAAACTATTTCATTATTTCTATATCAAGAGTCTTACCTGGTTACCTTTTGTGTAGATGACAGATATAGTTTTTCCTGTTTTTAGTGAGAGGTTAGCTGGGTTAGGACCTGCCTGAGCTATAGACCTGACCATTTGTGTAATAATAATAATAATAATAATAATAATTGACGGTTTATTGAAAAAGTTCTGCACCCCGAAGGCTGAAAATATACGTTGGACATAAATGACTTATTACATACATTGGTGGTTTAACAAAAGCCTTCATTAGAGAAAGGTAAAGGAAAATACAGTGAACATACAGATTATTGTAGGTGTTGAACTGCAAACACGTAGTGTAGTAACTCCCTCCCAGATGGTGTTAGGAGGGACCTCATGTGGTGTAGTAATTCCCTCACAGATGGTGTTATGAGGGGCCTCACGTTGTGTAGTAACTCCTTCACATATGGTGTTATGAGGGACCTGACGTGGTGTAGTAATTCCCTCACAGATGGTGTTATATGAGTGAGGTGTGGTCCCAGGCCTTCCTATCGTAGACGGATTAACACATCGCTGGTTGTTGGGTCTCACGGGCCGTTATCACTGGGTACCTGGGACCTCACTGTGTGAAGGTTAACTTGGGTATGACTGTTACTGTTGAGTTGTTCACTGATTCTACATCTGTCACCACTGCTGCCTGCCCCTGTTTAACACTGGTTCCATTCTTTCCTAAATGAAATTGTAACTTCTGGCGAGAACTTGCTGATATTACGGGTGGGGAGGAGGGTCTAGGGAGGGGAGTTGAAAGGGGCCAACTTAATAGTTGACCTGGTTGCTCTGGAGAGGAGCGTTATAGGTACGTCTTGGACCCTTCGGAGTCAAGGATGAAATAATAGATGTGTGTGTGTGTGTGTGTGTGTGTGTGTGTGTGTGTGTGTGTGTGTGTGTGTGTGTGTGTGTGTGCGTGTGTGTGTGTTTGTTTGCGTGTGTTGCTTGGATATGTAATGAATGTGAATGAATCTAATGCTCAGGTGATTTCCAGGATAATTTTATGATGATTCTGGTGGTGATAAGTGTGTGTATCTGAGGTAATGATAACACAGTAGGAAGTGGACAAAAAATCATATACTAATGAAAAAACAACAATTTAACCTATACTAAAGTGTTCGGGGGTTAAGCGTTGACTTTACACCTCCCTGACCACCGATTAATTGCACTGGGGTCATCACCGATCTCGGACAAAAATTTGGTAAGTCGTAACGTATACTTGTGTCTGTGAAGGACAGACTATGGTAAAAGATAAATGTCTAATAATACCAAGCTTGCTAGAGATGGCTTCTCTCTTTTTGCGTAAATCCCTTCACACGATTTGTGTTTAGTCTAGTGTTGGCTGTTGTGATGTAAAATATTTATTAGTCGTTCACACAGCGTTATTTTATTGGCAACCACTTGTGCTTTCTCTGGAAGACTATTTAAATTAGGTAGCCTTAAGAGAAGTGAGTTCATATTTACAGCACAATATTTGTTAGGGAACGGCTATATGC
>NW_024746710.1:0-9690 GCF_018991925.1 Homarus americanus | reverse complement strand
GTCCATAAGTAAATCTATAACATAAGCCATGCAGACCTCCATTAAAGTTTATGTCCGGGTTACAATGCGTCTCCCCTGAGAAAATTATTGTCTTAGTTTTATCCCAGAGGTTTAAACACCTTTATCTAAGAGCCATTCCACGTTCAACAATGTTTTAATTCAGTAATATATTTCACGACTGTGTAAACTTCCTTGTTAACTCATTTACAAAGGCATTGTGAACACTGGGTGACTGCCTCCACTGAGTGGCTGTCTACACTGAGTGAACACTGGGTGACTGCCTCCACTGAGTGAACACTGGGTGACTGTCTACACTGAGTGACTGTCTACACTGAGTGAACACTGGGTGACTGCCTCCACTGAGTGACTGTCTACACTGAGTAAACACTGGGTGACTGTCTACACTGAGTGACTGTCTACACTGAGTGAACACTGGGTGACTGCCTCCACTGAGTGACTTTCTACACTGAGTGAACACTGGGTGACTGCCTCCACTGAGTGACTGTCTACACTGAGTGAACACTGGGTGACTGCCTCCACTGAGTGAACACTGGGTGACTGTCTACACTGAGTGACTGTCTACACTGAGTGAACACTGGGTGATTGCCTCCACTGAGTGACTGTCTACACTGAGTGAACACTGGGTGACTGCCTCCACTGAGTGAACACTGGGTGACTGGGTTCACACTGAGTGACTGTCTACACTGAGGAACACTGGGTGACTGCCTCCACTGAGTGACTGTCTACACTGAGTGAACACTGGGTGACTGCCTCCACTGAGTGACTGTCTACACTGAGTGAACACTGGGTGACTGCCTCCACTGAGTGAACACTGGATGACTGTCTACACTGAGTGAACACTGGGTGACTGCCTCCACTGAGTGAACACTGGGTGACTGCCTCCACTGAGTGAACACTGGGTGACTGCCTCCACTGAGTGAACACTGGGTGACTGCCTCCACTGAGTGACTGTCTACACTGAGTGAACACTGGGTGACTGCCTCCACTGAGTGAACACTGGGTGACTGTCTCCACTGAAAAATAAAACAATTTTAGACAACACAGAACTCAAGCGAACCGAATCTGTGTATGTTAGTTTTGTTTCGAGTATGTGGATATGAACGCGGCTGTGTGTGTGTTTGCAATATGTATGTGTTGGCCTGAGAACCGTCCAGCGTTTGTTTGACTTGACAAAGGCACAAATAAATCACGAGAATGAAAGATGTTACTGGTAGATCATTCGTGTACTTCGTCTTCTGGTACATAGGTGAGAAACACACACACACACACACACCATTACTAGGAGTCCACCAGACATTCTTCGTTCTTCTGCACCACTACCACCATCACCACCACACACTGTGAGAGACGCCATTACACCAATTCCAACTTTTCTGTCCCTATATCTATCTATCTCCCTTTTATACTTTTTTCTCCCTCTCTCTTATCTCTCGCTTCCTACTACTCACCACATGAGGGCGGCACCAGGTGTGAGATTGCATCATTTGCTACAGGTAACCTTTTCCCCTCCAGTTAAGAACCAATTTCATCGTCAACTTGAGGAAGACCACCTCACTCCTGCGGTGACCCGTCTTAACACACGATTTGATGGTCGTACTGCAGCACCGATTCTGGGAGTGTCTACACACACACACACACACACACACACACACACACACACACACACACACGCGCGCGCGCGCGCGCGAGAGAGAGAGAGAGAGAGAGAGAGAGAGAGAGAGAGAGAACAATAGCTTTCTTTGTTTTCGAGGAGTCAAATTGGTTTGTCGATTAGGGACGATCATGTAGATAATCATGTAAATTAATATTTGAATGTGATCATACCTAACCTAACCTAGCCTAACCTAACCTAGGTACCATTTGGTTATGATAGTAAACGACGCGTTATTTGTAAAGTGAGCAACTGGCTCCAGGTAAAGTGTGTTAAAGGCTACCGCACCTGACGTAATCATGTCTGAGCTGATGATGTTAGATCGGCCGAGCATTTTTATTTTGTTTCCAATTATCGTTTTCATGGAAGAATTTCATTAACACATCATCACTGTTATAAGTTCTTTCGTTAAGATTTATTCCTGAGTGGTAGTGGCAATTGGTGAAGGTGGTTTTAGGTGCTAGTGGTGAGAAGTGGGTGGTGGTGGTGGTAGAATAGGGTGATTGTGGTGATAGGTGATGGTGATGATAAGATAGGGCTGTTTTGATGGCAGGTGGTAGTGGTGGTGATACGTGGTGGTGGTGATGTTGGTAGAATAGGGTGATTGTGGTGATAGGTGGTGGTGATGATAAGATAGGGCTGTTTTGATGGCAGGTGGTAGTGGTGGTGATACGTGGTGGTGGTGATGTTGGTAGAATAGGGTGATTGTGGTGATAGGTGGTGGTGATGATAAGATAGGGTTGTTTTGATGGCAGGTGGTAGTGGTGGTGATGTTGGTAGAATAGGGTGATTGTGGTGATAGGTGGTGGTGATGATAAGATAGGGTTGTTTTGATGGCAGGTGGTAGTGGTGGTGATACGTGGTAGTGGTGGTGGTGGTAGTGGTGGTAGGTGGAATGAAGGAGAAGTAACGGGTGAAGAAGAATGACAGTGGAAGCAAATATCAGGAAAGAAGAAGAAGGATAACAAAAACAGGAGGATAAAGATTGAGAAGATAAGTGTAGGGAGAAATGAAAGAAAAACCGAGCAGATAAGACAAATGAAGGAAGTGGTTGATGGGGTGATAAAGATGTGAGAGGAAGAGACGAAGATAAAGGAGGAAAACTGAATGGACAGACAAAAAAGTGAAGTGAAAATATTCGGAGAGAGAGAGAGAGAGCTTTTGAACAGTGAGAGATAGTTGGGATGCAGAGTGTAAGATATCACGGGAAGTATCAGGGAAAGATTAGATCAGGGTACGAACGAATATATTGAGACTATACCAGGAACTGAAACTGATGAAATAAAAGGGCATAAAAACAGCTTGTTTATGAAGCTTCTGACTCAAAAGTTCACAGATTCAATCTCCATATTACTTTAGATCAGTTCCAGGAACTTTTGTCCGCGACTGTACTGGCATGTCTATAAAAATTCTTAAATTTTTACAGAATTAACTTTGAAGGTTTCCTGTGTCTGAGAATTTCGTTCAAATGTTGTATGTCTGTTAGTGACGAGCTTCATGTATACACAACTAAGAAGTATCTATGGATGGGTCCGATGAATTACAAAATGAACACTGCGACTCTTGTTGTCTCGGTAACGTTGTCAAAAACCTTCGTCCGCTGTGTCATAATGTCTAACACAAAATTGTAAAGACACTACACCTATAATATTCCTTCAAAAACTCTCTCTATTTCCACCCCATCTATCCACCCCTCTCTCTCTCCCTACTCTTAAAACATGCTATACAGGTATGGGTAAATGTGTGAAAATCCTTCTTATCTTCCAGTAATTTCAGCCTAAATGAACACAGCCTAATAAATCCACCATTGCAGTAAGGATTATCTACAACTCTCTCTCTCTCTCTCTCTCTCTCTCGTGTCCAAAGTACAGGGGCAGCAGCTAGTGTAAAACTTGACAGACAGAAAGACAGGCAGACAGACGGACAAAGAGAGAAGCTTAGTACACGTGCTATGAGAAATACTTTGTTACAACCTCAGTAATAAAAATTCACCAAATTACTCCTACATAAAGTAATATGTGTGTGTATGCATATGAAATGTTTTTACTGTCAAATTATAATTAGTGTGTCGGTACTGAGGCTGGTGGCAGGATCTAATTCACTCATATATATATTAAATTCCACCGTGACATCTAATAGGTTAGGTTATGCTAGGTTTAACGCTTTGTTTATTGTCACCTTCATTTCGTGTTTTTTTTCTTCAAATATTTCCTGTTTTGGGTAATCAATTAGTGTAGGTTCAGGTGAGGTAGAGGTTACCTGTGGACAGTGATGTGTTTGTTGTCGTTACTTACTACTACCATAAGCACCACCATTAGTTACCACCACTACCTCCTACTACCAGCCACACCACCATTACCATCACCACCATCACAAACATTACCACATCCTTCTACTACCCCCCCCCACCACTTACTACCACCATCCCCTACCATCACCACCATATTGAACCACTAACACCACCAGCGTCATTGACACCACTAACATCACTAATACATGAATTTATCCACAAATATCCACACACGTCCGCACTACCATAATAACAAACGCACTCATAAATATCAGTACAACACACACACACACACACACACACGTATACACCAAAATACATACACAGACATACTCATATATACAGCAGGTAATGAGACTTATTTTCCCATATATCTGGTAAATTTACATGTTGGTATTTTCTGAACAATTTACATATAATACTTACCATTAGTCGCTGCCTCGCCCACCGAAGGCCTCCAGACAGTCGTGTGTGTGTGTTTGAGCGAGAGAGCAGAACATCCATCCATACAGCATTTCACAGGATCACAGAAGCAATTTTACCTGACCAACCCTGACTAACAACTCCTTCACTGTGGATGTGGGTTAGGTTAGGTTAAGTTAGGTTTGAGTTAGACTAAATTAAAAGCTAAGTTAAGTTATTTTGAGTCGGTGTCGAAGGCTTAGTTGGTCACTTAAAATGCATTCTCAAATAATGGATGACTTATCGGTTAGCTTAAATCCCCTCCCCTCGCATACACTACCGGGGTCATTTTCTTAATGGTGCAGACGATGGATGAGAGCCAATGAGGATTTTACTGAGTCCTCTGTGAGCCCTTGAGTGATGCACGTCCTGTTTCTCTGATGCAGTAGTGGAAAATTATGCTTCTTTCTTTCTTATCCAGGCTGACTGTCTCTCCCTCCCCTCTTCCGGTAACATTAGATCAATATGCAATTATATCATGAATATAGCTTCAGCCTCCTGAGAGAGAGAGAGAGGCGTACGGTATTATAGACATTCTTTAACAGAAGATGAAGTGTTATTTTTTTCTACAGGACAGACAACACATCATGAGACACAGGACAAGCTTAAGAGATTACTGTCGACTCTTGTGATAACAGCTGCGTGTATCCAGCCCTCTCAGGTCGTGGTACTGTTTTTGTTCCAGTGTGATGATGTTCTTGTTCCAGTGGTGATGCTGTTCTTGTTCCAGTGGTGATGCTGTTCTTGTTCCAGTGGTGATGCTGTTCTTGTTCCAGTGGTGATACTGTTCTTGTTCCAGTAGTGATGTTGTCGTTGTTGTTCCAGTGGTGATGTTGTTCCAGTGGCGATGCTGTTCTTGTTCCAGTGGTGATGCTGTTCTTGTTCCAGTGGTGATGCTGTTCTTGTTCCAGTGGTGATGTTGTTGTTGTTCCAGTGTTGATGTTGTTGTTGTTCCAGAGGTGATAAAGACTTCATTATGTTATCAGTACAAGATAATTCAGCATCTCATAAGTCATGATCACCATCCTTCACCATCCTTCACTACACTTAATCTTTATCCACCTCCTCACCTCTCACCAACCCTCACCATTCTCATCTACATAAGAACATAAGAACATAAGAAAGTGGGATACTGCAGGAGGCCGACTGGCCCATACAGGGCAGATCCCTTTCACACCCATCCCAGCACTTCCATGTGCCTATCCAACTTCGTCTTGAAGCTCCCTCGCGTCCCCGATCCTACTATAGCACTCGGTAGCCTATTCCACATATCCACAACTCTATTAATAAAAACCAGTGCTTGCCTCTATATCCTTCTGAATCGGAATTCTATCTAATTTTAAAGCCATTTGTTCTAGTTATTTCGTTATTACTGAGCTTCAGAACATCTTCCATTTTACCCTTGTTAATCCCACTTACCCACTTGTACACCTCTATCATATCTCCCCTAACTCTACGCCTCTCTAATGAATGTAAGCCTAAGCTTTTCAGTCTTTCTTCATATGGAAGGTTTCTAATATTATGGATCATTTTTGTCATTCTTCTTTGTACTCTCTCCAAAGAATCTATGTCCATTCTATAATAAGGACACCAGAACTTCATAACCTTACAGCGTTACAGATTAATACATAATACCATCAGGTACTCTTTATATCTCAAGTCTCAAAAGAAATATTCACGTTTTAAAAGATATTAATCATTATAAGTTTGTGTGTAATGCAAGAGTTCCACCGCTAAGGCTGCATGTGAGGCATTTGCATTATTTCCAATATTCTTCTCTATTCTTTACTGTTTTATTAATGTTTGCCTCCGGAATTTTTTTAGATATGGTAATAAAACACAAGCATTTTTTTTTTTATCAGGAAGCTGTTTAAATCTGTCTCGTGAGAGTGTTAATTAAATTCTCTATTATTTTTTCCCTGTATCTGTTTCCCTTCGTTCACAGTACCTTAAATATGTGCTTAGTTTATGGTGAATCAGTTTAGTATAAATCTGAATAATTATAGGAATAAGTGTAAGTTAATAATAATATTAATAATAAAAGTAACTGCAGGTGAAATATTACTATCCTAAAGAGTCATAAGGCTTAACTGAAACCTGTTACGTGACAGGAAGGTGCGAGTAAGGAACGCTGGCGGAGAGGGGGAGGGGAGGGGTGGAGAGGAAGAGTAGTGCGGGAGAAGAGAGGGAGAGTTGACCTAAACAGTCAAGGGTGAGTAGAGGCAGCGTGTGGGGGCCGTGCTGGACGCCTGCTGCCGGGGGTCTGGGAGAAAGTGTCGTACGTGTCTGTGAGTCGGCGAGGGAAGGTAGGCGGACTATAGTACCTGACAAATCGTGTTATTATACTTCATCATAGCTATATTTTATATTGTACCGCGAAATACAGCACACTAGTTTTGATATGAGTTATTCATTTTCACTAATTCAAGCTTTTTATTGATTCATCTATAGTCTTACTGTTGTATGTAAAAGTTTAATGTAATTTATCAACTGGTAGTAACGTTATTAGTCATGGAAAATTTATGTAACGTTATTAAAGGATGATTTCCAATTCCCATCAATGGTGTAGTATTATAAAGCCGAATATAGCCGCTCGAAAGCTGTTGGAACGACCTCAGATAACAGGAGTTGTATACCTCTGATGTGCCCCGACTCACGCGGACTGCTGTTAGGGCGGGTGCCTATCTTAATAACTGTATATTTTAGTATTATTACCTGATTCACGCTTCGTAATATACCTCCTGTGTGTGTGTGTGTGTGTGTGTCCGTCCGTCCGTTAATTGCGAGAAAGTATTTTGGTCTCAAGAGAACGCTGAGAGATAATTAGCTGGAGATAAAAGGAAAAGCTCTTACTATTTCCTCCCAAGTATTCTCAGACGTTGAGCTGAGAAGTAAGTGTGGCAGAAGCGATAACTGGGAAGTGGCGCAGCTTTCAGTAATTACCATAAAGCAACTTTTACTCTCGTCTAAGAATCGTCTTTTGTTTGTTGAGAATCTACCTGGTCAGACCCTGGCTGTATTAGGGCTTCATTAACAGGATTGGTATTTTTCTGATGTGTGATATTGGTATAGAAGCTTATCCTCTGTTGCGTCTGGACAACCATCTGATCAATAGAGAGAAAGGTGGGCAGACAGAGATGTTGATATAGTGAGACAGTCAGGTAGGCAAAGGGAAAAGCAGTATTAGACAGACGGAGCTACAAAGAGAAAATGATAGCGAGGGAGATAGACAGAGAGACAATTAGGCAGAGACTGAAACGGAGACTTACACAGACAAAGTGACAAAGTTTATCAGTGATAGGTCAGGCCCTTGTATTATGGACCAACCTGGCTGAAAGTTGAGTCAGTTTCTCTTCCTCTCTCTCTTATACCAATTGGTACATTTTATTTTTTAAGAGAATCCATAAGATTAGAATGAATGTAGATATTTTGTGTTACTAGAGAGTTCATAAAACAAACACACACACACACACACACACACACACACACACACATCATTCACAATGTACAATTAACACTATAAAGGTGGTAAAGACAGCAGAACATAGTGTAAACAAGATAATAGTCGCGTACTACAACACAGGAAATGAAATAGTACTAGTAAAGTGGAAGCAGATGCATACATAAAAGTTTATAAGAATAATTCACTACGATAATACTGGTCCAAAAGTTTCCCCCTTAACAGTATATATAGTTATAATAGTAGTTATACATTCTATCAAAATAAAGGATTTGTAAAAAAAGAAAAATACTGGAATGAACGTCAAAAGAAAAGAGGGAAAATAAACAAATCAATAATAATAGGAGAGTTCACACGATGTGACAAAAATTATTTTCTTTTTACTTCGGAGATTCCCCGGTCGGCAGTGTTGCCAGGTCTTGGTGATGCAGAGAAGGTACTGTCGTCCCTGCTCAGCCCGCGCGTTGAGTTGGTTATACTGATAATATGTTTTTTAAATAAACTGTATATCAACACCACAGCCTTTAACACCTTTCAACAATTCCAGGTGTACCGTTCATTATGTGAGTCATACAGGTGTACCGTTTATTATGTGAGAATCATACAGGTGTACCGTTTATTATGTGTGACTCATACAGGTGTACCGTTTATTATGTGAGGGTCATACAGGTGTACCGTTTATTATGTGAGACTCATACAGGTGTACCGTTTATTATGTGAGGGTCATACAAGTGTACCGTTTACTATGTGAGGGTCATACAGGTGTACCGTTTACTATGCGAGAGTCATACAGGTGTACCGTTTACTATGCGAGTCATACAGGTGTACCGTTTATTATGTGAGACTCATACAGGTATACCGTTTATTATGTGAGGGTCATACAGGTGTACCGTTTACTATGTGAGGGTCATACATGCGTACCGTTTATTATGTGAGTCATACAGGTGTACCGTTTATTATGTGAGTCATACAGGTGTACCGTTTATTATGTGAGAATCATACAGGTGTACTGTTTATTATGCGAGACTCATACATGCGTACCGTTTATTATGTGAGTCATACGAGTGTACCCTTTATTATGTGAGAATCATACAGGTGTACCGTTTATTATGTGAGTCATACAGGTGTACCGTTTATTATGTATGACTCATACAGGTGTACCGTATATTATGTGAGGGTCATACAGGTGTACCGTTTATTATGTGAGGGTCATACAAGTGTACCGTTTATTATGTGAGGGTCATACAGGTGTACCGTTTATTATGTATGACTCATACAGGTGTACCGTTTATTATGTGAGGGTCATACAGGTGTACCGTTTATTATGTGAGGGTCATACAGGTGTACCGTTTATTATGTGAGGGTCATACAGGTGTACCGTTTATTATGTGAGGGTCATACAGGTGTACTGTTTATTATGTGAGGGTCATACAGGTGTACCGTTTACTATGCGAGAGTCATACAGGTGTACCGTTTACTATGTGAAGGTCATACAGGTGTACCGTTTATTATGTGAGACTCATACAGGGGTACCGTTTACTATGCGAGGGTCATACAGGTGTACCGTTTAATATGCGAGTCATACAGGTGTACCGTTTATTATGTGAGACTCATACAGGTGTACCGTTTACTATGTGAGGGTCATACAGGTGTACTGTTTACTATGTGAGGGTCATACAGGTGTACCGTTTACTATGTGAGGGTCATACATGCGTACCGTTTATTATGTGAGTCATACAGGTGTACCGTTTACTATGTGAGGGTCATACAGGTGTACCGTTTACTATGTGAGGGTCATACAGGTGT
>NW_024746709.1:0-14046 GCF_018991925.1 Homarus americanus | reverse complement strand
AGTAACTGGCAAAACTTTCTCTGCAACAGTGACAACAAAGAGGAACTCTTCAGTTTCCTGTCAAAACAGTTTATGCAGTTGGTTGTCAAAGAAAGTAAACAGCTTGTTGTCACAGACAAGAAACAGGTACTCACTGTTCCACCCCGGAAGGACACTGCCAACTTGGCACCATGCAACCACGAGGTCGCCGACACTAGGATGATGGTTCATGCAGCTGATGCCTTGGAAAGTGGTCATCGGCGAATACTCATTCGTACCGTCGATACAGATGTTGTCATCCTTAGAGTTGCTCTAGCGAATGAACAGAGTGAGGTACTAGATGAACTATGGCTTACTTTTGGCACAGGAAAGAATCGACGTTACATAGCAGCACATCAGATTGCAAAGGCCCTGGGACCTGAGAAGTCGATAGCTCTTCCAGTGTTTCACGCAATAACGGGCTGCGACACTGTATCTGCCTTTGCAGGTCATAGCAAGAAGGCAGCCTGGGCCACATGGAATGCATTTCCGGAAGTGACAACCGCCTTCCTCAGTCTGGCTTCCACGCCAAGTGAGCTGCCGGATGGTGTCCTGTCGACAATGGAGAGATTCATCGTGCTGTTCTATGACCGTACGAGCACATGCTGTGACGTGAACGTGCTGAGAAAGAAACTGTTTTCAAGAAAATCAAGATCACTGGAGCATCTCCCACCAACACGAGCAGTTCTGGAGCAGCACAAAGAGAGATGCTTATCAGGCTGGACATATCTGGGGACAGGCGGCAATAGCGTTTGTCAGTCTGCCATCACCATGTGACTGGGGTTGGATGAAGTCGGGTGATGAGCTGGAACAACTCTGGACCATACTCTCTGTAGGTGCGCGTGATCCAGGTATATGATGATAACCACAAAGAAAATAAAAACACGAAGTTCCCGCTTCGTGTTTTCTTTTTCTTTGTGGTTATCAGCATATATATATATATATATATATATATATATATATATATATATATATATATATATATATATATATATATATATATATATATATATATATATATATATATATATATATATATATATATATATATATATATATATATATATATATATATATATATATATATTTATATGTGTGTGTAATATTCAGAAATTTCAGTGTGATATTTAGAGAAGGTAGTACGTAAATACTGACCAGCCAATATGCTGAGTCAACCAAAGCCACGTGGCAGGTTTGCTGAGCGCCAACAGCGCTTACCCAAACGTAGTGAGAGCATCTCGAAACTAGGCCTTTACGATATTAAGTGTATTTTTCTGAATTAATGGACGCGAATCATGAAATTAAGGGACTATTGTCAAATTTAAAATTATTATAGATCGTTTCTCAGTCTAAATATGTTACATGTGTCCCAAAGAAACTATTTAGTTTGCGTAAAATGACGTCACTAGCAGGGTACGCCTGGGTGAGATGCTTGGTTTGGGCCTCAGTCAGACGATAACTGTCGACCCAGACGGATGCTTCTCTGCGCGGTCGTCTAGGAAAACTATCATGTGGTCTGGACTCCTTGTGTATACTCCATTCAGTTTACAAATAAGTTTTATTCGATCTCAGACAGGGTAGATAGGGCGGAGAAGAAGTTAACAATAGCTAACAGAGAGTTTATTGCAGGGCTTCTGAAGATCCCACACGAATGACGCGATTGAAGTGGTTTGAGCGGGTTGGAACGATGGGAGTGGCTTTGTCACTGGTTAGCGATGTTTTAGCTGGGACCTCCCGAGTGATTGAGTGGCCCTGACAGCTAAACTACGTGGGAGGGACTAGCATCCGCCTTTGGATGATGATCGTTCTGGGTCATCAGATCTCCCCACCTTGGTTCACAACACCACGTGTCTTCGGTCAGTTAGAAATATTAACTACCGGACGGGAAAATAGAACCCTTCTCTCAGCTGCACAGGGTTCACCTGCTGACAGTAGCTCTTTTCCAGGAGTCTAGTGGGTTATTAGAGACATTTATCTCCCCAGTATGGGTGTGCTCTGAGCATATGTGTGATGCATGTTATGGGATATGGTGGTAAGGGGTGTGTAGAATTTACCAAGTCCAGGTGGGAAACAAAGCTCCTCATGGCTGATTTTCACACGTGAGACGCAAGAGTTCCTCTTATCTTATACGCCAATACACATATAGTACGTCACGTTCTTAAGAGACAACTTGTTAAACACCACTTCTATACACCTATTTATTAATTCACTCAATGACATGGACACGTTAATATAATTATTATATCGGGGTATCAGCACATTATGTTACGTTACTCGACACTGACTCTCGGACACAACATGAATGAATACAATTCCCACAGTAGGTAACTCACCCTAGGAATAGTTCTGATAAGACTCACGTGTACCCTGACGTAGGCCCAGTGGGTGCTTGGCTGTGACTCTGCTTAGCCGGTGACATCGGGAAGTCTCCCCCCCCCCCGACCTGGGGGGAGGAAGAGCGTGACTCTGGGTGAGTGACCTCTCAATGACCAATGACCAGAATGAGCCGAATAGCAACCAGAATGAGAATGATGATAAGAATGATCGGGTGGGCATGACTGCCGAGCCTTTATATGGGGGCTCGCAGCCGGTGTTTGACCTGCCAACTAACACTAAACTGGTTAGATCTGGACAACTGTGTTCAGGTGTGGTCATGCCCAGGTGTGGTTGGGTCACGCGGTAATTCAAGTAATTAGCGGACGAGGTCGGGTCCCTTGGGTATTGGCTGGGGTGTGTCAACCTGGTATGTTCAGGTACCACGAGGTCTCTACACACTCTCTGTTATAAGTATTCGCTGTTATATATGTTATACTTCTCTGGGCTTGTAAGCTATGGTCTGATAATCACTCATTACACCTGCCAAGACCAAAGCTTCCATCACAGAGAACTGATGACACATATAGACAGTAATATCATGTGCAGTATCTATGATAGTCCCTGGGGCGATAATATAGTCTCACATTTACAAACAATAATCTCATAGGTGTATGTTTTTCTATTGGCGCTAGTTTGATCTGACAAAGTTCACTATTCTACTGTAGTAGTTACACCTTTTAGGGTTATTGGGCAGTTAGGATTGTAGTAGTTTGTGGGTCATCCCAGACAGGCTATGATTGATACATGTGTGTAGATAATATTTCTTAATATTTTTTATATTATTTCTCAGTGAATGATTTTATCTTGTTGTGTGTAGTTAATATTTCTTAATATTTTTTATACTATTTCTCAGTGATTGATATTATTTTGTTGAATGCCCTTAAGGCATGTTCATGTGTGGGGTTAGCATTCCTTAATAATTTTGATACTATTTCTCAGTGACTGATATTATCCTGCTGGATGCCCTTAAGGCCTCTTCATATGTGTAGGTAATATTTCTGAATAATTTTGATACGATTTCTCAGTGACTGATATTATCTTGTTGGGTGTAGTTAATATTCCTTAATATTTTTGATACTATTGTTTTTCTAATGTTTATGTGCCACTAAGGGATGTAAGATAATGAGGGAACTGTTTTCAGATGAGCTCCTCATTCTGGTGTAAGTGGCACTGTTACCTTAGTAGTGTTTCATAAGGCATTTAATTTTTCTACCTATTTTTGATATCATGTATAACCTTTGTTCCCCAGTGTAGCGTTTTAAGCCAGGCTAAGAGGTGCGCACATGTTGGTGTACCATTATTGATTGTGGCTGTAGTGTTGGAGGGAATAGAAGCATCATTCTTTTACAGTGCGTCTCATTTACCCCAATCACAGGTGCTATCGTTCCACGAGTCACGGAGAATATTTTATAAATTAATTGTGTTTGTGCTGGTTCGGGATTTTCTCAAATCAGCGCTTCCACTGCATTACCATCCACTATAATTAAAACCCCCAACTATTTAAGTGAGAGAATTCCGACCGGTTACACACACATACTATACACACACACACACACACATATATATATATATATATATATATATATATATATATATATATATATATATATATATATATATATATATATATATATATATATATATATATATATATATATATATGTCAACGTGAGAGAGAAGGGAAGTCGGAAGGTGGAGGACGGAAATGTCTCCTTTAGCATGTTGCTCGTGTGAGATGCAGTTATTAGAACAAGTCTTTTCTAGGGGGTTCGTACGCATGGTTTTCTCAGCACATGAGGAAAGTGCTGTCTTTTTTTAGGGGGTCGATTGTAATATTCAGAATTTTCGGTGTGATATTTAGAAACGTAAATACCAATAATGGCGATACTGAGTCATTCAAGGTCGACTGAGCAAGGGCAGCGATCCCGCACGTAGTGAGAGCTTCCTGAACTGCGCCTATATAGTATTAGGTGTACTCTCGCGAATTACTATGGACGTGAATCCTGAAATTAAATGACAGTTATTAAATTAAAAATTATTATAGATCGTCTCTCAGTCTAAATATGTTACGCATGCCCAAATTAAGCTATTAGTTGTAGGGCCCACTCTGTCTGAGCGGGGTCGAGGTTGAGCCCGTCCTGAGCCCATGCGGTTGAGTGAGCAGTTTGAGGGTTGGAGCGGAGCCAGCTGTCTGTGTTCACAACTAACTACAAGTACGTGGGACCAGCGTCCGCCCTGGGTTGACGATCGTTTGGGGTCACCAGAACTCCTCCACTTCGGTTCACAAGACCATATATCTTCAGGCAGTTTAGTGAAAACCTCTTACTTACAGGAAAATAGAACCCCCCTAAGCTGGACAGGTTTCAGTGGCTGACTGGCCCCACTCGCTTCTGTTTCATGGATGTACTGAGTGTAAACTGGGGCTATCTGAGTGAATGAACGGTCACACACTGAGACCAGGAGTCTAGTGGGTACTTAGAGAAACATTTTGTCTCCCCAGTATGGGTGTGCACTGAGCTTGTGTGATGCATGTTACGGGAAATAGTGGTAGGTGTATTTAGAATGTGTATGTAGTTAATAATATCTTAATATTGATTATTCCCAGTTCTCAGGGACTGATATTATTTTGTTGAGTGCCCCTAAGGCCTATTCATGGTGGAATTAATAATTTCTTAATGTTTCATGCCATTTCCCCAGTGCTTTGATATTATTGTGTTCTAATGATTATGTGTCACTAAAGGATGTGAGATAACCAGAAACTGTTTCAGATGAGCTCCGCATTCTGGTGTAAGTAGCACTGTTACCGTAGTAGTGTTCCATAAGGCATTTAATATTTTCTACCTAATTTTGATATCCTGTATAACCTGTGTTCCCCAGTGTAGTGTTTTAAGCCAGGCTAGAGGTGCGCATATGTTGGTGTACCATTATTGTTCGTGGTTGTAGTGTTGGAGGGAATAGAAGTGTCAAATTTTACAGTGCGTCTCATTCACCCCAATCACAGGTGTTAAAGAACATAAGAACATAAGAATGGAGGAAACTGCAGCGGGCCTATTGGCCCATACTGGGCAGTCCCGTTTAAACCCAACCCCTATTGCTCATATAAGCATCCAACCCATGTTTGAAGCTATTCAGCGTATTCGAGTTAATGATGATATTTGGTAACTTGTTCCATTCATCCACTACTCTGTTTCCAAACCAGTGTTTACCGATTTCACGCCTAAATCTAAATTTATCTAATTAAAAACCATTGTTACGAGTTCGCTCCTGGTTGGATAGTTTGAGTACCTTTGTAATGTCCCCTTTGTTTAGCCCTGCCTTCCACTTATACACCTCTATCAGGTCGCCCCTCGCTCTACGTCTCTCCAGGGAGTGCAAATTAAGATGCTTTAGCCTGTCTCTATATTCAAGGTTCCTAATGCCCGGGATTAGTCTTGTCATTCTCCTCTGAATTCTTTCCAAGGATTCTATATCCATTCTGTAATACGGTGACCAGAACTGAACTGCCTAGTCCAGGTGTGGTCTCACAAGAGCAAGATACAGTTTTACGATGACCTCGCTAGTCTTGTAACTAACACTCCTTTGTATGAACCCAAGTACTTTATTAGCCTTGTTACGAGCAAAAACACATTGTTTACTTGGTTTAAGGTTCCTACTTATCATTACTCCTAAATCTCTCTTGCAGTCAGATTTCTCTATGGCATCGTTGTTCATCTGGTATCTGGTTTCCCTGTTTACATCTCCTATACTGAGTACTTTACATTTGTCGACGTTGAATTTCATCTGCCATTTTTCAGACCATTCGAAAAATTTGTTTAGATCTTCCTGTAGTTTTGCTGAGTCCTCGTCAGATTTAATAACACGTCCTATTTTAGTGTCATCAGCAAATTTACTTATGTTGCTGTCTATGCCTATATCTATGTCGTTTATGTATATAATAAATAATAATGGTCCAAGTACTGAGCCTTGGGGAACACCACTTGTGACGTTGCTCCAATGGGACTTAGTGCCGTTAATGCTCACTCGCTGTTTCCTGTCCTGTAACCACGCCCTAATCCATTTAAGGATGTCACCTTTCATGCCATGTGCTTCTACCTTTCTAATTAGTCTTTCGTGGGGGACTCTGTCGAAGGCTTTGCTAAAGTCGAGATATACCACATCATAATTGTGCCCCTCGTCCACCGATTCGAAAACTGATGAAAAGAATGTTAATAGATTAGTTAGGCAAGAGCGTCCGCTTGTGAAGCCTTGCTGGGAATCATTGATCAATCTGTGCTTCTCCAGGTGATTTCGAATAGAGTTTGAGATGATTGCTTCCAGTAATTTGCCTACTATTGATGTTAAACTGATTGGGCGGTAGTTAGAGGATAGTGATCTATCCCCCTTCTTGAAAATCGGTATTACATTCGCTATCCTCCAGGATTCTGGTACTACACCTGTTTTTAAGGACATGTTAAACAACTTTGCTAAGGGCATACTAAGCTCTTCCTTACATTCTTTAATACTCTGGCAAATATCTCATCAGGACCAGGTGACTTATTAGGCTTTAGTTTGTCTATTTGCTTACTAACATCGTTACTAGTCACTACTATCTCACTTAATTTGTTTTCTTCACTATCTCTGAATAGAGTCGGTGCCTCGGGTATCATGTTTAAATTTTCGGTGGTGAAAACTGTTGAAAAATATTTATTCAAATTATTGCTCATTTCTCTGTCGTTATCAGTGAGCTCGCCGGTGTCTGACCGTATTGGTCCAATCTTTTCTCGTGTTTTAGTTTGATACATTTGGTAGAATCCTTTGGGGTTTGTCTTCGCCTCCCTTGCTATCCTTACCTCATTATTCCTCTTTGCTTTCCTTATCTCGGTTTTAACCCTACTCGCCAATACCCTATAATAGTCCCGGAGGTGAATTTCGCCACGATTTATCCTTCTACCTATATGGTTCCTTAAATAATTATTAATCCATTTAGGGTCATTGTTGTCTGATCTGAGTTTTTTGTATGGTATGTTCTGCCTTTGTGCATTAAGTAACTCACTATTTAAATTGTCGTGGAACTCGGCAATCTCAGATCTCGTTATCAGGTCGGTGTCATCTGACAGGTTCACGGCCAAGCGCGACACCCCCTCTCTCAGCTGCCTCTTTAAACTGTCAAAGTTCGCCCTTCTGAAATCTGGTACTTTAGTGGAATTTTCCTTACGTCTGCCCTGAAAGTCTAACTGGAATCTAATTTCTTTGTGATCGCTGTTTGCAAATTCGTTCCCTACCTCGACCCTGCTAATGAGGTTTTCTCTGTTTGACAGAACTAAATCGAGTATATTATTACCCCGTGTGGGTTCAGTTATATGTTGACTTAGAAAACAGTCCTGGATAGTCTCGAGAAAATCTTCTGATTCTGAGTTACCTGTAAGGTCAGTCCAATCTATTTGGCCAAGGTTAAAGTCGCCTACTATACAGACTTTGTTGTGTATGGAAGCCCTGCGCATTTCATCCCAGATAAGTCGCTCTTTGACTCTATCAAGATTGGGAGGTCTATATATTACTCCTGTGATTAATTTTTCTCTACCGTCGATTAATTCTATCCAAATTGTTTCTGTATTCCGGTCAGTTTTTATTTCCTTATTTATTTCACACTTCAGATTATCCCTAACATAGATTGCTACTCCGCCTCCTTTCCTGGTCTGCCTATCGGTATGGAACAGTTTGTAACCCGCAATTTGGTATTCGACTGGTAACTCACGTGTGTCTAGGTTGATCCATGTTTCAGTGAATTCAATTATATCGATTTTTTCGGTACATACTAAGGCCCTAATATCATCCATTTTGTTTCTCATACTTCTACTGTTTGCGTAGTATACATTTAAGTTAGTCGTGTTCTGAGTCCTCCCCTTACCGCATTTAGTTTTAAACTCCCTGTCTAATTCAGTTTTGTCATCATTCCTAACACTATTTCCCTGTAATCTTTCACTTTGTTTACCCGCTCCCACTGCAGTCTCCTCCACCCCCGTGCTCATATGTTCTCCTAGCAGTTTAAAGACTTCGATATCTTTTGAACTGCCCCCTCTAGAGCCTCAGCCAGGGTTGCTACTCCATCCCTAGACAGGTGCACCCCATCCCTAGCATAAAGGTCCCTTCTGCCATAGAAGTTGTCCCAGTTGTCAATGAATGGGGCTGATATTGACTTGCAATATCTGTCAAGACGGTCGTTGACACCAACCGCCCTTGACAACCATTCACTGCCAACTCTCCTTCTAGGCAGGACACGGCATATGATAGGGATCCCTCCCTTAGTCCTAATACGATCTATAGCTGCCTTGAACTTATCAAGAAGCTCCTCACTCCTACACCGACCAATATCATTGCCTCCTGCACTGAGGCAGATAATGGGTTTGTTCCCATTACCAGACAAGATATTGTCCATCCTGTCAATTATATCCCCCACCCCAGCTCCTGGCAAACACACCCTCATCCTATTTTTGTTCTTACCACAAAAGGCCCTGTCCATGTACCTTGCCTGTGAGTCACCAACAATTAAAGTTTTTATACCTTCCTTGTCTTCCCTGTCCCTGACTGTACTAACGTCCAATTCGTCTATCAAGGGACTGAACGAGTTGGTACACTTAGCTGTTGTTGTCGCTGTTGACGTATCCTTGGTGTACTTCTTCACCACCAGCTTGGTCCTCCCATTACTCACAACTTTCCACTCGCTTGAGTTTTCGTCAGACACTGGCTTTACTCGTCCAGCCTCCCCTTTTAACTTCGCCAGCTCTTCTTTTAATTTCAGGTTCTCCAACTTGGCCCTCTCAATTTCTTCATTGGCCTTGGCCAATTTTTCCATGGAGCACTCCAGTTTGGTCAACAAACTCTCATACCCAAGACCGCACATAGCACTGGCCATATCTGATAATTATCCCTCTGGAGCTAACCCTGGCGTGACCTTTCCCCTAGTGAGGTCAGAACACAACTGACCAGAGCAGCCGTTGTCACCACTATTACAAGGGGCACTAAGGAGAAGCTGTCATGTAGGGACCAATCACAGGGCTCCACATACTATTGAACCATGACCAGCCAGTTATACCCCAAACTGACTGATGGCCAGCGCCATCTTGTGACCGTAACATTCCCTATACAAAGTGAGGAGTAGTTCATAAGAATATATATATATATATATATATATATATATATATATATATATATATATATATATATATATATATATATATATATATATATATATGTATATATATATATATATATATATATATATATATATATATATATATATATACTATATATGTATATATATGTATTCAGAAATTTCAGAGTAATTTCGAATGCCCCGCCATTGGCGATACTGAGCGTTCAAGGTCGTCGGAGGGAAGAGAGCGCTCCTTGCACATAGCGAGAGTTTGTGGAACTAGGCCTATATGATATTAAATGTAATTTGCCGAATTAATAATGATGCGATTCATGAAGTTAAGGGACTATTATTGAATTTGAAATTATTATAGATCGTTTATCAGTCTGAATAATGTTACGGGCGTCCCAAGGAGTTATTAGTTAGGCGGAAAATATGTCACGTAGGCCTATGCTAACACCTTGAGAGGAGACGCGACGCTGGCTGGTCCTCAGTCACGGGGAGCACTCAGACATACAAGACGTCCCTGCGCGTCCGTCACAGAAATAGTCACGTGGCCTAGTCACCTGTGCTGCGCTATTGCAGTATAACAAGTAAGTCTCATTCAATCTCAGACAGGGTTTAGATAGGGCAGTGATAAAGTAAACTAGAGCTAACAGTGAGTTCATTTCAGGGTTTCCGTCAGAACCCACTTGACTGCGAGAAATTGACTGCGAGAGTGATGACCGCGAGAGATTGACTGCCGTTTGAGACTGCCGTTGATGATTGAGGGTGGCGATTATCGCCATTGGACCGATCAGTGTAGGCCTGTCACTGTTTAGCGGGGTATCAAAGGATCTCTTGAGGGAATCTAGCCGTCTGGGTGCCCAGCTGACGACGGGACGATCGTTGGGGTCATCAGCTCTCCTCTACCTCGGCTCACAACACCACATGTCTCGAGCAGCTTAGTGAAACCCTCTTGCTAACGGGAAGCTAAAGCTTCTCTCAACTGTACAAGGTCTGATTGGCTCACTCCCTTCCGCTTTATGGACGCACTGGGAGTACACTGAGGCTATCTGAGTAAATTAATGGTCACACACTGAGACCATGAGTCTAGGACTCTAGGAGATACCTAGAGGAACATATTTTCTCCCTTATTACTGGTGTATGTTGAGTTGGGTGGAGCATGGTTCACGAGTATTGGTGGACCCAGTCACATATTAATAATAGTGAATATATTTGGGGGTAGTTAATACCATTTCTCAGTTACTGATATTATCTTGACGTGTGTAGTTTAATATTTCGTAAATAATTTCGATAGTATTGTTTTTTTAATGTTTGTGTCAATAAGTGGAACCAGAGTGATACTGTGATTTGATTCTTTTAATGCATCTAATTTTTCTTCATAATTCTGATCTCAGGTATAACCTTTGTTCCCCAGAGTAGTGGTTAAGTAAGTTAGGAAGTGTGCATCTGTTGGGGTGATATAATTTTGTTGAGTGCCCTTAAGGCCTATTCATTGTTGAGTATTTAATTTCTTATTTTGTATTACCATTTCCTCAGTGACTGATATTATTTTGTTGAAAGCCCTTAAGGCCTATTCATGGTAGAGTATTTAATTTCTTATTTTTTAATACCATTTCCGAAGTGACCGATATTATTTTGTGAAAGCCCTTAAGGCCTGTTTCATGTGTGCAAGCAACATTTCTTAATACTTCAAATTTATTGTTGCCTGAGTTTCTAATAATTTCTATATCATGTATAACTTTTATTCCCCAGAGTAGTGTTTTAAGTTCAAGTTAAGAGGTGCGCATATTGGTGTACCATTATTTGATTGTGTTTGTAGTGTTGGAGGGAATATAAGTGTCTAAATTTTACAGTGTGTCTCATTCATCCCAGTCACAGACGCTATCCTTCCACGGGTCACGGACAATTCATTTTGTTTTGTAGATTTAAGTGTTCTTGTGCTGGTTCGGGATTTTTCTCAAAGGGGCGCTTCCACTGCCATTACCATCTTATAATCTTTAATAAACCCCAAGTCCAGTAAATTCCGACCGGTTACATATATATATACATATACACATATCTCGATAAAATCACATAGGGAAAAGGGTAACAATGGAGCACCTCAGCTTTCGTCTTTATTCAAGACATCTTCAGAGGCAATTGAATTACAAAGACTAAGAGAGAGCTTATGTACACATGGTGACCTTACAAAATATTAGGTCAGGTAAAAACATGACATCCACTAATCCACACACCAACCACCATAGCTTCACCTTTAATTTGACTAGTGGCAAATTTGTGATTAAGAGGAGTGATGGCATAACATAAATGGAGGCCTGACCTAGGAACTATTGCTCATGTTGTTAAAGGATTACTCGATGAACAAGTTGCGTGAAGACAGGACAAAATGGAACATTTCAGTGTAGAAGAATTTTTGAAGGAACCACCAGTTATAACTCTACAAACCTCCAATGTTAGGAAAGAGGATTTGAGTGAATTGGCTCGTGAGTATGGGGTCAAATTTAACATGACTGGAGAAAATCTGAAGTGAAATAGATGTTTTACGTCATCTGGTAAAGACAGGTACTTGATGAGTTAGAGGATGATTCTAAGAATCATACTGTTAGGATAATGGAACTGCAGTTAGAGAGGGAAAAATTAAAATATAGAGAGAAAGAGAGGGAATTTCAGTTAAAATTTCTTGAAAAGAAAGCTCAGCCTAATTTGAGTATTGAGAACGAGGAGGATAGAAGAAATATTCGGAACATTTTTGATACTACAAAGCATATGAAACTTGTGCCTTATTTTCAAGAAACTGATCCTGAAGAATTCTCCCTACAATTTGAGAATTTTGCAAATTGTTTAAATTGGCCCAGAGAATATTGGCCATTACTAATACAAACAGTATTAATAGGTAAAGGTCGTTCTACTTATTTGTCGTTGTCTTCCATAACCCGATCAAACTAGAATGAATTTAAAGGGACAATCCTGAAATGTTATCAAGGAACTGCAGAGTATTACAGAATTAAATTTAGAAATACCATGACAGAACCCAGCCAGACATACTCGTATATTAAATATTCGCAATTAATTAATAAGCTTAAAGACAAAAAAAATCAGTGAAGTCCGTGATTTTGAAGAATCAACTGAGCTTATTGGTCTTGAACAGTACTCAAGAGGTGTACACCTTTTCCCATCTGCAATGAGTGGCTGAGATCCCGCAATATCCCCTTCTACCCACTTCATTGGTGCTCCTGCATGGTACAGCTGCACTGGGGCATGTGTACGTAGCTTTGGTCCCTTCTTGACGCAGAAGAAATTTCATGAACGGCAACAACTGGCTGGTTGTTGTGCATCTATACTAGGATACCTAACCTCATGTTCCGGGGAAGTACTGTCTGCCAGTACCTATTGAGGCCATCTGTAATCACCCACTGGTGCTGCAGCAGACCATCCTTCAACCGAAGAGCATCCCACTGATCCCAGTAGTGTTTAGTCGTCGGACTTTCTCCAGAGATCGTCTCCAATGCTGGCCGCACTGTGCTCTGGTTCATACCACTCGACCACTGGTTGCAGGTCTTCGTCTTCCAGCAGCAACTTCTCAAGGCCTTCCCCAGTAACGGCTGGATCTTCCTCTAATGTAGTGCGACTACACTTCTTGGGAAGTGCGTCTCTCCGGCAACACTGCTGGCAACCAGGCTTCATCACTCCCAGATGGGTATGCAAGGCATCGTTCACCTTGCACGGCAACTGCATCTTTGATCTTGGGGGAATAACTACTGCCGACCTACAGTAGATGCAACCTAAGCACTTGCATGCTTCACAGTCCTCAGCGGTGCCACTTTCCTTTAATTTTCAACTGCATCAAGCCAAGGTCCGGTTGATAAATTGCGAGGTAGGAGATAGTCCAGGCCCAGGATGCAAGGGTCTGCTATATCCGTTCCATTAACCTGTATGGTTTCTTCTTCCCCTCCCAGCTTGATGCTGATATCTACTGGTTCCTTTAGCACTGCACAATGTCCAGTTAATCCACACAACTGCTGCGACGTCTCAGGTAAGAACATAAGAACATAAGAATGGAGGAAACTGCAGCGGGCATATTGACCCATACTGGACAGTCCCGTTTATACCCAACCCCTATTGCTCATATAAGCATCCAACCTATGTTTGAAGCTATTCAGCGTATTCGAGTTAATGATGATAATTGGCAACTTGTACCACTGATCCACTACTCTGTTTCTAAACCAGTGTTTACCAATTTCACGCCGAAATCGAAATTTGTCTAATTTTAACCATAGTTACGAGTTCGCTCCTGGTTGGATAGTTTGAGTACCTTTGTAATGTCCACTTTGTTTAACCCTGACTTCCATTTATACGCCTCTATCATGTCGCCCCTCACTCTACGTTTCTCAAGAGAGTGCAAATTAAGATGCTTTAGCCTGTCTCTGTATTCAAGGTTCCTAATGCCCGGGATTAGTCTTGTCATTCTCCTCTGGATTCTTTCCAATGATTCTATATCCATTCTGTAATACGGT
>NW_024746708.1:0-40878 GCF_018991925.1 Homarus americanus | reverse complement strand
GTGGCCAAGACGTGGAGGAGGGGGATATGTGGTGACCAAAACGTGGAGGAGAGGAGTGAGTGGTGGCCAAATCATGGTGGAGGGAGGTGAATGGTGGCCAAGACATGGAGGAGGGAAGTGCGTGTGGCCAAGACGTGGAGGAGGGAGGTGAGTGGTGGCCACGACGTGGAGGAGGGAAGTGCGTGTGGCCAAGATGTGGAGGAGGGAGGTGAGTGATGACCAAGACGAGGAGGAGGGAGGTGAGTGGTGGCCAAGACGTGGAGGTGGAGGGAGGTGTGTGGTGGCCAAGATGCACTTGGCCAACAGTGTGTAAGAGCCAGTACTTGGCCAACAGTGTGTAAGAGCCAGTACTTGCCAACAGTGTGTAAGAGCCAGTACTTGCCAACAGTGTGTAAGAGCCAGTACTTGGCCAACAGTGTGTAACAAAGAGCCAGTACATGCCCATGAGTACTTGCTAACAGTACATAACAGACAGTAAGATGACTGACAGAGGTGTTAGTAAACTGACAGGTGATGAAGAGGACAAACTAACATACGACTGTCAACGCCTCAGTGTATCACTTTGGACGGGCGGCCATTTTGTGACGGCATCCAAAATATGTGATGAGTGGCCGCCTAAGTTGATAAAGTAAGATGAGGTTGTTTGAACACTTGATGCAACCAAATGTGATACTCTTTGTTACACTGAGAAACATTACACCTGGCAGCTGATAACACACACACAAGTACACACTCAATGCTTGTAATGATAACAGCCCAAATTCACAGGGGTTTTTTTTCTGAGATTCAGAATAAGATAATTTTGCCCCCATTTGTTTCAAGTCCATGATTTTTTTTGACGATATATTGACGAGGCAGGTCTTGGTGATGCACAGTTGTAGATCCCTGACCTACAGAGTCATTAGTGGAATTTGGGGGGAAAAAAAGTGCATCACATAACAGAGACACCAGTAGACTTCATGGTGTTTCAATGTTGCCAGCAGACTTACGATAAGAACAAGTACACTACCGCTCACTAACACAAAGGAACTTGTGGGAGCAGCATCTACCAAATTTGAACCAGATTACACAAAGCTTCCTACGAGTCTTAAGTAACCATTTCCTTTGTATTGTTGAAAGTGAAATATATTTAACTACGCTCGGTAATATACATTTTCACCCAATAGGTCACTTAAATTTGTCTTGTATACAGTACTTGTGTAAACATGCGGTTTAATTCCACACTTCTTATAATGCCCAGTTCCTGTTGGATTTTTTTCTTCTGAATTTAACACATATTGCTTAATGACACTGTGATGACTGCGGCCGGTGAGGTAACTACACATCCCAACTACTACCTTTATAACTACACTAAACCTCACAGCGTCATAACAAGCAGTAGAGGTTATCAAAATACTCTACTACAACACCCGCTCCTAGAACCAACCTAAGGGCAAGTCAGGGAAGGGTCAGGGCAGGGTCAGGTCAGGTCAGGTCATGGGAGGGCAGGGCAGGGCAGGGCAGGGCAGGTCAGGGCAGGGCAGGGCAGGGCAGGGCAGGATCAGATCAGGGCAGGGCAGGGTAGGGCAGGGCAGGGTAGGGCAGATATAGAAGCTCTACTGACAGGAAACACAACACTCAATATTGTCTTCACCAGTATACCTCAGCTCAAGACTCCAAGACACAGGTGTATATTACTGAATCAAGACTCAACGTACAGGTAGCAGAGGTGAGATAACCGAGACAAGTGTATGACAAGTGTGTGACAGGTGTGTGACAGGTGTGTAACGTTACTCGCAGCGATAAAATAAATAATGAATATCTACCTGACCACAATACGTTGACCACATTACACTGATCTCACCATGAAGACCACACCATGAAGACCACACCATGAAGCCCTGTTCAACCATCTTCCCGTAGGCTTCCACCTCACCTGTATGAAGGGGGGGGGTTAGTTCCGCTCAGGTATGTGTGAAAAGTAAACAAAGAAATAATCGTGGCCAGAAAACAACAGTGATGTGAATTGAGGAAGTTGTGGTTGGGAGGTCACTGAGAGGAAGTGTCGTATTGCTCATCAGTCAGTTGTTTCTCGTTTGTGTTGTTGTTGTTGTGGTGGTTGTTGTTGTGGTGGTTGTGGTTGTTGTGGTGGTTGTGGTTGTTGTGGTGGTGGTGGTGGTTGTTGTGGTGGTTGTGGTTGTTGTTGTGATGGTGGTGGTGGTTGTTGTGGTGGTGGTGGTTGTGGTTGTTGTGGTGGTGGTGGTGGTGGTTGTTGCTGTGGTGGTGTGGTGGTGGTGGTGGTGGTGGTTGTTGTGGTGGGATGGCTGTTGTGGTGGTGGTGGTTGTTGGTGGCTGTTGTGGTGGTGGTTGCTGTGGTGGTGGTGGCTGTTGTGGCGGGTGGTTGTTGTGGTGGTGGTTGTTGCTGTGGTGGTTGGTTGTGGTTGTTGTGGTGGTGGTGGTGGCTGTTGTGGTGGTGGTGGTTGGTTGTGGTGTGGTGGTTGTTGTTGTGGTGGTGGTGGTTGTTGTGGTGGTGGTGGCTGTTGTGGTGGTGGTGGTTGCTGTGGTGGTGGCTGTTGCTTGTGGTGGTGGCTGTTGCTGTGGGTGGCTGTGGCTGTGGCGGTGGTGGTTGTTGTTGGGTTGTGGTGGTGGTGGTTGTTGTTGTGGTGGGTGGTGGTGGTGGCTGTTGTTGTGGGTGGTTGTGGTGGTGGTGGTTGTGTGGTTGTGGTTGTTGGGTTGTGGTGGTTGTGGTGGTGGTGGTGGTGGCTTGTTGCTGTTGCTGCTGTTGTTGTGGTGGTAGCTGTGGTGGTGGCTGTGGCTGTTGGGTTGTTGTGGTGGTGGTGGCTATGGACAATGCTGTAATCTGGTCCATTAACCAGTTGTCGTGTTGTTGTTGTTGTTGTGGTGGTTGTTGTTGTGGTGGTTGTGGTTGTTGTGGTGGTGGTGGTTGTGGTGGTTGTTGTTGTTGTTGTTGCTGTTGCTGTTGTTGCTGTTGCTGTTCCTGTTGTTGTTGTTGTTGTTGTGGTGGTGGTGGTGGTGGTCGTGGTTGTGGTTGTGGTTGTTGTGGTGGTGGTGGTGGTTATGGGATAATGTTGTAATCTGTCCATTAACCAGTTGTTTGTGTTGTTGTTGTTGCTGTTCAGGATAACGAGGACTACAAAAATCTTCAGACTGAGGTAATGTTTACAACTAGATGGAGACCTCAAAACTGATCTCATGAGAGTGATCAGACGACGATGATTAAACTATGCTGATCACTTTCCGCTGATCACACTGGGATGATAAAAGTCCTGATCTAAGCCTACATGTTGTTGAATGCTTGACAGACGTTCTAGAAATATTGATCAAAGACAAATATTACTCTGTACATATTAATTGGATAAAGACAGGTATTGCTTTGTAAATATTTCATAAACGCTGAAATAATGTTCCCACGACAACTACAGCAAGATGATAAACAATAACAAAATAATTAATATCTAGCAGGACAACAAGAGGACAATGAACACAAGTAGGAGGAATATATGAATAAGACACCTGTGTACCAGCCTTCAATTTCCACACCTGTGACAGAGTGGCAGGTGTTAGAGTATACCTGTACTGGTGTATATTGTATTGTACTGTATTATAACGTAAGCATACACCACCTATTTGTATTTGATAATTACAGCAAGATTTTTTGTATTCGTGTACTGATATGAAGAATGCGATCATATCAACAGGTAATAAGCAAGTATTAGGACACTGTATCTTCCGCCATTTTGTTTCCTTCCTTAAAACCAGTAACGTAAGATTCGTTTAATCTATTTCTCTCCTGTGGTTTGTTGAATGACCTGATGGATGTATGAATTAATGACTTACAGGTGTACAAACAACCCGAGAAAAAAATCCTTATGAAACACCTGAACAAATCTCAACCCTGACAGAACGGGACCAACAGCGACACGTGTAGCTTCAGGTGTTGTCACGAGGCTGGGCGTGGCTGTCGTCATCTGGTATTTTCACATTAAGAGAAACAACAGAGAGTCGTTAGGTTTCCATTTGGAGTCCTGAGAGCTACGACAATGGATGAAGCTTCAGCCAGACACTCCCCCGACTATACACAAACAGACGCACACAGCCTGGCGTAATGTGAAGTTTATTCCATAGACCAAATTTCAAGATGGTAAATGGCATTAGCTGCGAATAGAAATAAATTATACACTAAAACTCCCATCTTAAGACGCCTGAACACCTGTGCCGCATATACGTGTTAAAAATAAATTAAAAGAGCATTGTTTGTTTGTCACACATGAACCACCGTAGATGTAGACCAGGATAACTACCTGAAGGGTTGGATGAACTACACAAGACCCCGTCAGGCATCCTTGTGTCTGATCACCCCTACAGGACAGTGGTGTCAGGCTCCGGCAGAAGGAGTTATCCCTTCCTCAACTTCTCATCCACCATCTTGGCTGCTCGATGTTGGTTAATGGTGTCAGACGATATCTAGACCAAGATGAAGTTGTCAGGGCGTTGTAGTGGCTGACAGATGGTGACCGTCAGAGTGGTGGCCTAAGGGACTGATGTGTCTCCAGGTGTGTAGGAGGCACCTGGAGGACGGGTCCTACACCCCCCGATCACTCCTGGGTAAGGCCACTGCCTCATCCGGATCGCCAGACTACAGGTCATCCTCATAGCGGCGCTGTTAGACCACCAGACAGTAAGGACTCGTCCCCCTGATGATGGTACGAGGCCCCACGACCGGCCACAGGAGTTATGACTGCCAGGTTAACACTGTTCTCGTCAACTGGAGATGACTGAGTCTTCAAAAATGAGAATCGATGTACAGTATCGACTACCAATACCCTTGCAGGGGTGTGGAGACGTGAGCAACACAAGTATGCTGGCGTCAATATTGTTGAAATTGACCTCTGCCGACGGAGGTTCAGTCATGGTGTGGGCGGCAGTGTGTTGGGGCACAACTATTCAATTGAAGAAGTTTATTCAGCCTATTTACTACATATGCAAAGTGAACGACAACAGCATTGACACCTGGATAAGTACAGTACAGGGTGGGCGAGAAACAGGTGACATACAGGTGGTTCTCTACAGCCTAGTGAACCACCCTGTACTGCACACCTCCACACGACGGTACGATACACGGACAGTCCACAGGTATGAGGACATTATTAACACCTATTAAATGGCCTCTTATGGGTGTACTAAGTCCCTGTGCAATGAGGTCAACAGTCCTTAAGCTGATACAACACGTCAGAGTCATCCTACACAAGTGAGGTGACACAACCACCACACAAGAGATGCCCAGGTGCCAGGACTGGGAGGACACACCAAGATGACCACCAGAAGCATTTCCCCGGCGCCACCTAGAGTGTAGTAGGCTAGAGAAGGTCACATTAGTTATTAGATGTTTTTGTGATCACCTAAATGTAGGGGCACTTGTATGTTTGTCACAGCAATACTCTCGCTTCATTTTAGTTCATCACCTAGAAATACATCAATTCCCCCCCCCCTCCCTTATCAGTCGTACTGTGGCCAAGTGTGTAAATTCGTTATATATCTCAAATATTTATATCTTAATTATATTTTGTGTTGCTCTCATCACTGATTACTGGTCATGGGTGATGAGTGCCATGAGTGCCGCCGCCCTCCTCCGTGTTGTGGCACTGTGGGCGGCCGGCCATGTCGTGACCCGGGACGTCAACAAGATGGCGGCGCCTGACCTCCTGTATCCCTAAATGGTCCTAAATGTTGACTTGACCAACAAAAGGAAAAATTAAACTGTTTAGAGCAGGGGTCACCAAACTTTTTTCACAGTGGGCCGGATAACTGAAAGAATGACGAGCGCGGGCCGCATAATCATTCTGTTCAATACTTGCAAGCCAGAACGAAAGCTCTGGTAACGTCAGAGCGTAGGCGGAGCTACCACGAGCCGGGGAAGGACTTGGGATCCGGCCCGCGAGCCGTAGTTTGGTGACCCCTGGTTTAGAGTAACGTCTTGGATCCACCAGTGTGGTCTTGGCCAGTGACCCACCAGTGTGGTCTTGGCCAGTGACCCACCAGTGTGGTCTTGGCCAGTGACCCACCAGTGTGGTCTTGGCCAGTGATCCACCAGTGTGGTCTTGGCCAGTGACCCACCAGTGTGGTCTTGGCCAGTGACCCACCAGTGTGGTCTTGGCCAGTGATCCACCAGTGTGGTCTTGGCCAATTGAATTACAATTTTACCGCGATCACCAGCTAGTTTATTGTGCACCCCATACTCATACTGTGAGCGGTAGCATAAACGGGATTACAGAGTAGAGGCCACAAAGGGTGTTTATCAGACCCCAGTGATTTTGATATTATGGCAACGAATGTTACAGAGTATTTCCAGTACATTGTTTATGGCGGTACATAAAATTATGATGAGGTACTAGATGCCATTACATACACAGTGCGCTTGGATCTATCCCTATTAGATTCTATTTTTTCACAGTCTAAGACGTAGTGTTGAAGTGTGTTGCCATATGTCTGGCCACACACTTTACATTTAATTATGTTCACATCTGCTTGAGGAACATACTGCCAAAGGTACAGTATACTTATATCCTAACCTTAGTCTAGCAGTGACATCATCTTGTAATCTAGTGATCTTGTTACTTGCTCCATAAACATGTTTTACTTGATACATCTCATCATGGTAAACAATGGATTTACTAGTGCCTGTTTGCACTTGTGTATTGGCTTCAAATTTATCAACAAGTTCTTTCCTGTTCATAGTTTTTAGTTATTAGGGTTTTATTCGACACTCCTAGATTGTATTCAGCATTGTCATTGTTGGACGCGAGTTTAGCTAAGGCATCAACTCTACTGATGCCTCTGTGAGGGGGGATCCACAGCAGCTTGATCCTGACCCCCCGTCAACAAGACACATATACTTGTGTCTGGCTTCAGAGACAAGCGGGTGACAATCTGAGTTTAGGGTATCAAGAGCAAGTAGTGAGGATAAGTTTCAGGGCTGTGAGTATGGCAAATAGTTCAGTTTGTAGATTGGATGACCAGTTACTAATTCAAGCACCTTTCTCTATTACATTACCGTTAAGCTGAGCCACAATGGCAGCACTTCCAGCCCTCCCACAGACAGTGTTAAGAGAGCCGTCAGTGTAGATGGTCTGTGTGATGTTATTTTCAGTCTGCAGGTTATGTGTGTGGTCAAGAGCTCTCACTTTGGCAATGTGTTGGAGATAAGGATTGTGTGTGGTCAGGCGTGTAGGCGGGTACGAGGGTGTTGTCATGTCGAAGGGAACTGTCCAAACATCCTCATGTGTGTAGCGGTAGTTTGGGTCACTAGATTCACCAGTTTCATGACTCATATATTCCAGCAGTTTCTTAGAAGCAATGTTATCAGGATCACCACGCAGAAGCCTCTTTGATACTGGGTATTCTTAGGCCAGTGATCCACCAGTGTGGTCTTGGCCAGTAATGACCAGTGTGGTCTTGGTCAGTGATCCACCAGTGTGGTTTGGCGAGTTATCCACCAGTGTAGTCTAGACAGACAGACAGACTGACAGACAGAGAGAGATAGATAGATATTTGCAGTAAATTTTTCATACAAGTTCACTGACTTGTCATGTCTATAAACAGTATAGGTATACAATCAATGTATACAGTGCAGATAATTATACCAACAATGATCACAAACAAGGCAATTCGACTAAGAGTAGATAGCACCTCCATAACCTTATTACCATTAGATTAGAGTGAGTACAACAGGTAAGTCAATAAGTGAGAGTTACCTGGACGTCTTGTTCATCACCGTCATATGGTGTGACAACAGGTACAGACTGGTAGAATTGTGAAAAATTTCTAAACATTGAAATATTCTTCACAAGATTATAATTATTCTTGTATCCTAAAACTTTTTAATGAGATTACACTTATATGATGACGAGTAGGAGAGTGCTGGACAAAATCCCTCCGAGCCAACAATGTGTATTAGCTCGAGACAAGGCTAACAAAGTACTTGGGTTCATACAAAGGAGTGTTAGTAACAAGACTAGCGAGGTTATCCTAAAACTATATCTTGAGCTTGTCAGACCGCACATGGACTACGCAGTTCAGTTCTGGTCACCGTATCACAGAATGGATATAGAATCCCCAGAAAGAATTCAGAGGAGAATGACAAAACTAATCCCGGGCATTAGGAACCTCGAGTACAGAAGCAGGTTAAAGCATCTTAATTTGCACTCCATCGAGAGACGTAGAGTGAGGGGCGATAAGAACGAGGCGTATAAATGAAAGTCTGAGCTAAACAAAGATGATATAACAAAGGTACTCAAACTATCCAACCAGGAGCGAACTCGTAACAATGGTTTTAAATTAGACAAATTTAGATTTAGGCGCGAAATAGGTAAACATTGGTTTGGAAATAGAGTACTGGACGAGTTACCAAACATCATCATTAACTCAAATACGCTGGATAGCTTCAAACATAGGTTAGATGGATATATGAGCAATAGGGGCTGGGTATAAAATGGGACTGCCTCGTATGGGCCTATTGCTGCAGTTTCCTCCATTCTTATGTTATGTTCCTAGGACAAAATCACTCCTAGGACAGAAGCTCTCCTAGATCAAAATCCCCTTGGACAAAATCTTTCCTAGGACAATATCCCCCCCAAGGACAAAAACACTCCTAGGACAAAGTACCCCAAGGACATACAACACACCTAACCTAACCTAAGCTGTATATACTGTTCCTCATGCGTTATCAAGTGTTTAAAGTAATGGGTTTATATGTTAGTCAGTGTTACATATATTACGTAAATACATAATCCTAGCCACTGTGTTTGTGTTCGGGTGTTGCAGTGATAATGTGTTGTGTGTTGCAGGGTGATGAAGAGACAGTATTGTGTTTGAGCTTAGTTTTTAAATTTGTGTTTCTTTTGTGTGTTAGTTGAGCTTTTACACTTGACCTGACATGACTTATACCTGACTTGACCTGGCCTATACTCGACATGACCTAACATATACATGGCCTGACCTATACCTGACCTGACATAACCTATACCTGACGTGCCATGACCTATGCCTGACGTGACCTGATCTATACCTGACTTGACCTGATCTATACATGACGTGACCTGACTTATACCTGACATGAATTGTACAATATGTTTATGTCCACCAGTGTTGCATAAAGTTCCTGGTAACTGCTTGTTACGACACGGAGAGATTCATTGTACTAATGTAACAGTAGTTGGGAAATATATCTCACACTCACTTCTTGACAGTTCATTAGACTTAGTTAATGAACTGTCAACAACTGAATCATGATTAGACAGTTACTGAAGATCTCTTGTCACTGTCATATTGCTACAAGGAGTATCAGAGTCTCTTCACGGGCGGTGGAAGATGACAGGAGAAGGAGGGAGAGAGTGGAAGGAGTGGAAGGAGGGAGGGAGTGGAAGGAGGGAGAGAGAGAGGGAGGGAGAGAGAGAGAGAGGAAGGGAGGGAGGGGGGAAAGAAGGGAGGGAAGAAAGCAAACCTATAGACAAGACTGTGATGGAGAACACGTCAAGATCACCAACAATAATCATAAGAACATAAGGAGTCTGCAATAGGCCGGTTGGTCTGTGCATGGCAGCTCCTGTCGAGAGTTACTACCACTCTCTATCATCCATGAATCTATCTAGCCTCCTTTCAAAACTTTCCAGAGTTCCCGCACTTACTACAAAGTTGCTAAGCTTGTTCCACTCGTCTACCACCCTATTTGTGAACCAGTTTCTTCCTATCTCCCGCCTAAACTCTTCGTCTTTCTAGGGAATGCAAGTTAAGTTTCTTTAACTTATCTTGATATGGAAGGTTTCTAAGTCCCGGAATCATTTTCGTCATTCTTCGCTGCACCGACTCCAGTGAATTGATATCCATTCTATAATAAGGGCACCAGAACTGAAGTGCATAATCGAGGTGCGGCCTAACTAGCGCAAGATATAATTGCAATATGACCTCCGCACTCCTCTTACTTACACTTCTCGATATAAAACCCAATACTCTGTTTGCCTTATTCCGAACATGAACGCACTGTAGTGCATTTGCATCCTGCCCTGAATTAATCTGCCGCCCTATTTTGGTGTCATCCGCAAACTTGCTTATGTCACTGCTGATCCAGTATCTAGATCATGTAGTGTTGGTGATTCTGGCCAACACCTGGTGAAGTATTTATCAATCTATAATGGTGAATCGTGTGTGTGTGTGTTGGCTGTATCTTGGAGGTAAACATTGTACAGATATTACAGACAAAAATACAAAACATGGATACAGCCTCAGGAACTTACGGAACTATAGGAGTTACTTTAACATAATAACAAACTTCAAGGTATAATGAACTATAAAACTCAGAAGTCTCATAAAAATATATAATACTTGCAACACTATAACCAAATCATTATAAACAAAGAACATGACAGGACAATAAAATGACATGAATACAACAAATAAAATGACTGTCACTGTCACCTGATGAACATGACACGTGATGAACATGACACCTGATGAACATGACACTTGATGAACATGACACCTGATGAACATGACACGTGATGAACATGACACCTGATGAACATGACACCTGATGAACATGTCACCTGATGAATATGACACCTGATGAACATGTCACCTGATGAACATGTCACCTGATGAACATGTCATCTGATGAACATGTCGCCTGATGAACATGTCGCCTGATGAACATGACACGTGATGAACATGACACGTGATGAATGAACATGACACCTGATGAACATGTCACCTGATGAATATGACACCTGATGAACATGACATCTGATGAACATGTCACCTGATGAACATGTCACCTGATGAACATGTCATCTGATGAACATGTCGCCTGATGAACATGTCGCCTGATGAACATGTCACCTGATGAATATGACACCTGATGAACATGACATCTGATGAGCATGTCACCTGATGAACATGACACCTGATGAACATGTCACCTGATGAACATGTCACCTGATGAACATGTCACCTGATGAGCATGTCACCTGATGAACATGTCACCTGATGAACATGACACCTGATGAACAAGACACCTGATGAACATGCCATCTGATGAACATGACACCTGATGAACATGACACCTGATGAACATGTCACCTGATGAATATGTCACCTGATGAACATGACACGTGATGAACATGACACCTGATGAACATGTCACCTGATGAATATGACACCTGATGAACATGACACCTGATGAATATGTCACCTGATGAATATGACACCTGATGAACATGACATCTGATGAGCATGTCACCTGATGAACATGTCACCTGATGAACATGACACCTGATGAACATGTCACCTGATGAACATGACACCTGATGAACATGACACCTGATGAACATGTCACCTGATGAACATGTCACCTGATGAACATGTCACCTGATGAACATGTCACCTGATGAACATGTCACCTGATGAACATGACACCTGATGAACATGTCACCTGATGAACATGTCACCTGATGAACATGATACGTGATGAACATGACACCTGATGAACATGTCACCTGATGAATATGACACCTGATGAACATGACACCTGATGAAAATGTCACCTGATGAATATGACACCTGATGAACATGACATCTGATGAGCATGTCACCTGATGAATATGACACCTGATGAACATGTCACCTGATGAACATGCCATCTGATGAGTATGTCACCTGATGAACATGACACCTGATGAACATGACACCTGATGAACATGCCATATGATGAACATGTCACCTGATGAGCATGTCACCTGATGAGCATGTCACCTGCATCCCAACCTTCACTTCCTTCAACAATCATAACTAATTATCAAAGGTATATTTGATTTAGACACTATTGCTTCACCTCTATAATTCACGTATAATTACAAAAGCGATTATATCCAATATTAAAACATCCGCCATCTTGTCTACTCTCCTCCACACCTATAATATCATTGATTATAATTATAATTTATGATTGGCAAAACTATCTTCTATAATCTAATGCTCTGTAGATTGGACACGCACACGCACACACACACACACACACACACCTATAATCTACCATTTATTTTTATTATATTTCTGATAAAATTTTCAAATATCTCTTCCACTCACCTAAAATTATCCACCAATTTCTTCCACACATCCTTCCATTTCTCTTGTCAATGTTGATTAAATATCCTCATACAGTTAACAGAAGGTCTAAACGCTCTTAACTTCCTTACTGATAATTAACGACTGACATCACGTATTTTACTCATGTTAAATATCTGAAATAACTCATGGCAGCCATATTGAAAAACAAAAAACAAACACACACTGATACACAAACAAACATACAAACGTACTCAATAAAACGTTCTTTGATAGTTTGTTGTGAATGTTTTTGTTTCACATCCACCAGAGTAAGGAATCATTGACCAGATGTGAACAAAGTGACTTATTATTGTATTTTGCCCAATAGTATCGAAGTTTAGGTAATGGTAATACATAATATGGAAACAACGATTGGTGAAAATAATCTTGTTGTCGGTGTCTTCTGGTTGTATTGGTGAGGTTAACAAAATAAATGTCTACCTGAAGAATAGAATGTCTCATTGGGGGAAAGTTGTCTTAATAGCATCACCAGGTAAAACCCAACTCCTTCCCTCAAAAGATCTTACGAATTCTTCCCTTGGCTTATCTTACTTAAAGCATCTTATGTCTGTTTCTTATGTCAAATTCAAGTAAAATCAGAGTTTTGGGGTGATTGGAGATCTATATTTTAAAGGTATTGTTTACATGTCTGAAATTTCATGTTTTGTCGGCAAATTTGGGTTCCGGATAAGTATTGTTGTGGTCGCAGTAACATACGCCGGTGAACTTTGAGGCAAACTGTGAATTTTATCAATATACCAAGAGTTAATTAGTGAATACAGGTGATGAGTGCCATGAGTGCCACCAGGCCCTCCTCCGTGTTGTGGCACTGTGGGCGGCCGGCCATGTCGTGACCCGGGACGTAAACAAGATGGCGGTACCTGACCTCCTATATTTCCAAATGGTCCTAAATGTTGACCTAACCTGACCTGACCTGACCTGACCTGACCTGGCCTGGCCTGACCCGACCAACAAAGGAAGAATTAAACTGTTGAGAGTAACGTCTTCACCATCACTTTTTGTCACTATAAGAAACCATACACATATTAAAGGTCCCTCTACTGATTAGTAATTAATGTTACCTCCATCAATCACCTGTCACCACCTGTTTATTTACAAGATGAATATCACCCCAACCACAAAAATCAATCAAAAAATCACAATGTTATTACTGCCACCTGAAGACACTGAACAGCGAACTACCAGAACTGTTGATCCGAGTCTGACAAGAATTTAAAGGATATGTTAAAAAAATAATAAAAATCTGATCACTTGAAGAATTTCCACCCCAGTTTATTTCACCTATGGACTAACCACCATTTCGGAGGTTAGGTTAGGTTAGGTTAGGGGAGTTAATCTTTAGGTGGAACAAGCTGGGGCGAAGATTCTTAAGGTGATCTAAAAAAAAAAAATCTCCCGTCCCCAGACAAACGTTCCTAAGACAGACATAAGACAGGTGATCATTGTCCTGATGCCCCTCTACCTGTACTAATTAGGTACAGGTAAGTTGCAAATACCTGGTGACATAGAAGAAAGAAGAGTATTAATATCATCCTGCAGTCACACACACTCACACACACACACACACACACACACACACACACACACACATACACACACACACACACACTACATCCTTGACCACCGAAGGGTCAAGACGTACCTGGCGCTCCTCTCGGAGCAGCCAGGTCAACTGTTATGTTGGCCCATACCAACTCCCTCCCCTGAACCCTCCTCCCCACCGGAATATCAACAAGTTCACGCCAGAAGTTACTATTTCATTTAGGAAAGAAATGGAACCAGTGTTAAACAGAGGTAAACAGTGGTGAACAGTGCTTAAGTCAGTGAGAACAACTCAACAGTAACAGTGGTACCCAAGTTGACCTTTCACACAGTGAGGTCCCAGGTACCCAGTGATAACGGCCCGTGAGACCCAACTACCAGCGATGTGTTAATCCGTCTACGATAGGAAGGCCTGGAACCACACCTCACTCATATAACACCATCTGTGAGGGAATTACTACACCACGTGAGGCCCCTCATAACACCATATGTGAAGGAGTTACTACACCACATGAGGCCCCTCATAACACCATCTGTGAGGGAATTACTACACCACGTGAGGCCCCTCATAACACCATCTGTGAGGGAATTACTACACCACGTGAGGCCCCTCATAACACCATCTGTGAGGGAATTACTACACCACGTGAGGACCCTCACAACACCATCTGTGAAGGAATTACTACACCACGTGAGGCCCCTCATAACACCATCTGTGAGGGAATTACTACACCACGTGAGGCCCCTCATAACACCATCTGTGAAGGAACTACTACACCACGTGAGGTCCCTCCTAACACCATCTGGGAGGGAGTTACTACACTACGTTTTTGCTGTTCAACACCTACATTAATCTGTATGTTCACTGTATGTTCCTTTACCTTTCTCTAATGAAGGCTTTTGTTAAACCGCCAATGTATGTAATAAGTCATTTATGTCCAATGTATATTTTCAGCCTTCGGGCTGCAGAACTTTTTCAATAAACCGTTAATTATTATTATTATTATTTTACACACACACAGACACACAGACACACACAGGTGAAGTAATTCGTCCATCGTCTTCAAGATAACTACCAAGAAGATAAATCATCAACCAATCACCTCACGCCAATCAAGATAACAAGCTTCAACTAAGACAAAAGCTTCATCAAGACAACAAGCTTCATCAAGACAACAAGCTTCAACTAAGACAAAAACTTCACCAAGACAACAAGCTTCAACTAAGACAAAAGCTTCATCAAGATAAGCTTCAACCAAGACAAAAGCTTCATCAAGACAACAAGCTTCAACTAAGACAAAAGCTTCATCAAGACAACAAGCTTCAACCAAGACAACAACCTTCATCAAGACAACAAGGTTCAACTAAGACAAAAGTTTCATCAAGACAACAACTTCAACTAAGACAAAAGCTTCATCAAGACAACAAGCTTCAACTAAGACAAAAGCTTCATCAAGACAACAAGCTTCAACTAAGACAAAAGCTTCATCAAGACAACAAGCTTCAACTAAGACAAAAGCTTCATCAAGATAAGCTTCAACCAAGACAAAAGCTTCATCAAGACAACAAGCTTCAACTAAGACAAAAGCTGCATCAAGACAACAAGCTTCAACTAAGACAAAAGCTTCATCAAGACAACAAGCTTCAACCAAGACAAAAGCTTCGTCAAGACAACAAGCTTCAACTATCATACAGGCTCATAATAATCACCCCAAGATATTAATTTACCTTTCAATATAACTCAGTCGATATTATTTAATCTGTAAGTATTTTCTTTTTCATTCATCACCTCGAGTAGATGTGATTTGTTTAATAACTCACAATACGCAAGTTATCATTTCTTCAACTTCTTTCATCCCCAGCGTCTTTACATTCACATAGGTCCTTCTATTTTCCAATTTCTTTATCGCTGCATCCCCTTAGGCCGGTCCTCTTCCTCCTCCTCCTCTCTTATCTCTTAGGAGAATTACACTACATCTCTCTCTCTCTCTCTCTCTCAGGAAAATAAGACTATTTCTCTATCTCGGGAAAAATCATCTCACACTTATTCACTTACTCTTACGTGACTGTTGGTAGAGTTACATTAGGTATTTCACAAATCCTACGAATCCAGACGATTTTGGGTGGGTAAATGGGACCCAAGGTGTGTGTGTGAGGAGGAGGAGGAGGAAGAGGACCGGCCTAAGGGGATGCAGCGATAAAGAAGGGAAAGAGGAAACAGGAAAATGGATGGACTCTCAAGAAGAAGAATAAAAAAAATATAAAATAAAGAAGAAGAATATGAAGAACAAGAACAAGAGGACAAATAACAAAGAACAAGAAGAAAATAAAAGATAACAAAGAAGAGGAAGAAGAGGCACAAGAAGACTGATAAACGATTGACACACAACACATCACTCAACTCCGAAGCCATTTTTTTCAGGTTTTCATTATTGTCTGCCTTTTAAAGCACAATAAATATTCACTCGTATTGAAAACGGATTTTAGGGGAGGAACAGTTATTGAATTCTTATACTGTCTTAATCTGTTGCCTGTTAGAGAATGCCATGTTGTTTACTAGTGGAATAACGAGAGCCGGATACACAGTGTGGAGGGAACGAGAACCGGATAGACAGTGCGGAAGATAGCGAGAGCCACAGTCCGGAGGGAATGTGAGTAGGATAAACAGTGCAGTGGAAACTAGAGCCAGATATACAGCGTGGATGTAACGTGAGCCGGATAGACAGTATGGAGATAGTGAGAGCCGGATGTACAGTGCAGAGGGAACGAGAGATGAACAGACAGTGTGGAGGGAAGAGCCGGATAAACAGGGTGTAGATAACGAGAGCCGGATAAACAGGGTGTAGATAACGAGAGCCGGATAAACAGGGTGTAGATAACGAGAGCCGGATAAACAGGGTGTAGATAACGAGAGCCGGATAAACAGGGTGTAGATAACGAGAGCCGGATAAACGAGAGCCGGATAAACAGGTGTAGATAACGAGAGCCGGATAAACAGGGTGTAGATAACGAGAGCCGGATAAACAGGGTGTAGATAACGAGAGCCGGATAAACAGGGTGTAGATAACGAGAGCCGGATAAACAGGGTGTAGATAACGAGAGCCGGATAAACAGGGTGTAGATAACGAGAGCCGGATAAACAGGTGTAGATAACGAGAGCCGGATAAACAGGGTGTAGATAACGAGAGCCGGATAAACAGGGTGTAGATAACGAGAGCCGGATAAACAGGGTGTAGATAACGAGAGCCGGATAAACAGGGTGTAGATAACGAGAGGATAAACAGGGTGTAGATAACGAGAGCCGGATAAACAGGGTGTAGATAACGAGAGCCGGATAAACAGGGTGTAGATAACGAGAGCCGGATAAACAGGGTGTAGATAACGAGAACCGGATAAACAGGGTGTAGATAACGAGAGCCGGATAAACAGGGTGTAGATAACGAGAGCCGGATAAACAGGGTGTAGATAACGAGAGCCGGATAAACAGGGTGTAGATAACGAAAGGCGACAGTGTGGAGGAATGAGAGCCCGATAAACAGAGAAACTTGATCAATATAGAATTTCATAAACTTTTGTGCAATGAAAATAACAAGATAGGTATGTATGTGTGTGTGTGTGTAGAGAGAGAGAGAGAGAGAGAATGGTGAACAAACGTACAGACAGACATACAGACAAACACACAGACAGACAGACACACAGACAGACAGACAGACAGACAGAGACAGACAGACACACAGACAGACAGACAGAGACACAAACATACAGACAGACAGGTACAGTTCAATATATACCTCCTCCCTTTCTCTAATCAATGTGGATATAACAGCCTTTGTACAGCGGATATCCTGACAGCCTGTTTTGGAACACTGTGGATAAAACACCCAGTACTGTATCCTCAACCTTCAGTACACGAGGAGACACTGTACTCGGCCACTTCCACTTCCTAAAACTGTAAAGTCATGAAACCATTTATAGGGATCGAACCAGTGACCCTTAGAACGGGCGTCGAGTGAAGTATCTACTCAGCAGCCGGACCCAGATATAAATTTAAAAAAAAAAATCGCAAACAAACTGATAATTTATGTTTTTCTCTCTTTTTCTATTTTTTTGTTTTGTTTTTTATACAAAGTTAAGATTTACCGCCGCGTGAGTTGTTGTCATCAATCACTAGTACAATAAAAATATGGCGGCCTTGAATAATGACATTATTTTTTTAGGAGTAATAAAAATTGTTGGCAAGCGTCCTGCATTCTTGAGTGAAACATATGTAATGACACCGGTTCGTCTCCCCTCCCCCACACAGACATATTTTCCGTCATAACAAAAAGGCCCAAAATTATAATAATATTCCCTCCCTCCCTCCCTCCCTCCCATTCTCCCTTCCACCCCTACGACCCCCTCCCTTCCCCTCTCTTTGTCCTCTCCCACTCTCCCTTCCATCCGTCTCAAAAGACCAAAATCGAACATTTAGCGGTTGTGAGAGAGTAATGTCCGAATCTGGTCAGAACGAGAGAATGTGTGTGTGTGTGTATGTCTGTGTGTGTGTGTGTGTGTATCACTGGGCTGACTGACAAATGGCGGCCTTTATTACCAAAGACTCGAACACGCCGATGTGGTGAGGAGGAGGAGATGAAGAGGGGCAGGAGGAGGAAGACGAAGAATGGGAAGTGGAAAGGAGGGATGGAGAGAAGGGAAGGGCTAGGAAGAGAACAAGGGAGAGGGTGGGGTGAACAAGGGAAGAAGAGGAAGGGAATTAGAGGAATGGGAAAGAGATGGAAGGAGTAAAAGTGTGGGAAAGAAGGGAGAAAATGAATGGAAATGGAGAAAGTAGGCGAGGTGAATGATAGAGGAGGGAGGGAAGGAAGGAAGGAAGGAAGGAAGGAAGGGAGGAAGGAAGGAGATAGAAAATAGAAGTCTTTATTTGTATATCTCTCCGAGTTTCCTTTTCTCTTTCTCTTCCCTACTTTTACTATATACCTTTTTCCCTTCTCTCCCTCTTCCTCTTTCCATAACTCTTTTTTCCTCCTTTTCGCTATTACTAATTCGCTTTCTCTCTTCAATTCTCACCTCCCCCCCACACATCCATTTAATACCTTAGAAAAAATTACACTGCATAAAATCCTCTTAACAGTCTATTATAAAGTAGAAAACATGTATCCGACTTTTTCGTTGTGCAATTATCATTATTATTTTTATTTGCGTCAGATAATGTAAGACAATGAATGGAAAAGAGATATTGAAGTTTATTTATTGTTATAGTCTCTCTCTCTCTCTCTCTCTCTCTCTCTCTCTCTCTCTCTCTCTCAGCAACTAAACAATAAACACCTACATAACAGCTGCAGCAGGAGTCTCAACAGCAGCCAGCAACAGCGTAGGAACAGCAGGAGGTGGAGGAAGATTTATACCACTTGTTGTTATTGTTAAACCATTACTTCCCCCTAAACCCTGGTGAGGAAGACCATTAAATAAAAGACCCTGATTTACACCTCTCTCTTACTAATGGCCACTGTAAATAATTAGTCTTCCATTGGCTGTAAAAAATAAAAAAAAGCAATATATTTAACTCATTGATTTACAGCCATCCACCAGGGAGAGAGTAAATGATTTGGCAATTATCATTATTTCTTCTTTTATTCTCGTTATTTCTCGTTTATCTTCATATTGTTTATCCTCCTGGGTCATGTTTTCATTCATTGTTGTCATTTTTCGTGAACAAGTTTACGGTGTATATGGCCTTTTTTTATGGTGACAAGTTCGATGTCTTTTGGAACTTTGTGAAAATTAATTTATCTAATATTGGCACGATTTATTTTTGTGAGTTTAAAAGAAAAAGTTATATATCGTATATATTAGATTTTTTTTTCAAGTGTAATTTATCTTCTTGAAAATTCAAACGATAATTTTCAGAGTAAACAAAATTATTGGCCACTTGATTTTAACGTTTATTGATATGAATTGACAGTACATACATACATACATACATACATACATACATAATGTACATAAATACATACATACTGTACATACATACATACATACATACATACATACTGTACATACATACATACATACATACATACTGTACATACATACATACATACTGTACATACATACATACATACTGTACATACATACATACATATACACACACACACACACACACACACACGTAACAGATGTGAGTGAGAAAGGTTAAAGATATGTTGAAAATAACGCCACCAAGGTTAACGAAAAGCCAGCATCGTCAAACACACTTCTGTGTGTCTCGTTCCAATTGTGTTTTACTTTTGGAGATGCACTGTGTAATTGGCAGTGATATAGTGCCTGTGTAGTGTGCCACGATGTACAGTGGTTGTGGACTTAGTGTAAAGTGTCTGTTTCAAATGACGTCACATTCCTAACACCTACGACGGCCATGTGGCTACTTTGATTGGTCCATAAAAACTGACGTCACTCCTTCGTAACTGAGTCGGCGATGTAGATACTCTGATTGGTCCACGAAAACTGACGTCATTTGTTTGGCAACCGTGTTCGCCATAGACAAAAAAAAGGTAAACACAACACAACACAACACAGACTACAACACAGTGCCGCTTCATCAACCTAAGCATTCATCACCTTGATTACCAGGTGAATCTGGCCAAGCACTGTTTTATATGCTGCCATTTCATCAACAAAGACAGATATCGTCATGTCAGTGGATGCAAAGCGAGTGTGAGATAACGATAGCCAGAGTGTACATTAATCCTGATGGAACAAGGGCCGTAAGTAATGCCCTCACAACACAACACGTAATACATCTAAACAATGACTCCATAACACATGTGAGCGTAACACTGATATATACGTATATTGCCTTCTTCACGGCTCAGTGGAGAGCAATGCTTGCTGCAATCATTTACCATGCAAGATGTTCCAACCTAACCTAACCCAGCAAAGTCTTCACTACACAGCATAGTCTATCCCAGCAATGTCTTCACTAACAGGCTATCCCAGCAATACCTTAGCTAGGAATTTATCCAAGAGCTTGAAACACATTGAGTTGGATCGACGCTACTTATTTGCATATGCTAAGAGGCAACACACCAAGTATATATATATATATATATATATATATATATATATATATATATATATATATATATATATATATATATATATATATATATATATATATTATACTGTACACATACGAATACATATACAGTGATACCTCCATATAAGGGACTTTTCTCTCCACATAATCCGTTAGATGGGGTTTTCATATCTAATGAACCCTCCATATAACGGACTTTCAACGTTATAATATAGTTGGTCAGGTTTCACTGAAGTCTCTTAGTTCTTCCGGTTACTATGTACGTATAAGTTATCTTGCTTGGAGAGTTTTGTTTACTTATACAGCGAATTATATGTATGGGCCAATTATAGTGAAACCAGCCAATTACGTCAGGTTGTTAAGTCTGTTTAGAGACCCAAACTTATTGCAGTAAAGGGTAACCACCCCACCCAACCGCTAACCTGACCTAACGTAATCTAGCCTAAACTAACCTAACTCTAAGCTAACCAAATCTGAAGCTAACATAACCTGGCCTAACCTAACCCACCGCTAAACCTACCTAACCTAACTCTAACTTAACATTAGGTTAGGTTAGCATTAGGTTAGGTTAGCATTTGGTTAGGTTAATATTGGGTTACGTTGGGTTAGCATTAGGTTAGGTTAGGTTAGGTTAATTTTAAGGGTGATGCGGGGTCGTGAACACAGCGACAACGAGAGAATTTATTACGTGATAAGTACATTAGCTGATTACTCTTACGGCTTGTGGGTTAAGTTGTGCAGTACCGTACCAGGTGTATGTTAGATTACGTTAGGATTATGTGTCAGGTGTTTGGTATGGCATGTCTCATAAGTTTTAGCTTCTCAGGTTCTGTAGCTTCTGTAGCTATAAAGGAGCAATATACTACACCCAAGCACAGAGCTACAGCCTTAATCGTTGGTTTAATGTGTGTGTGTGTGTGTGTGTGTGTGTTAGAGAGAGCCCGCGCCAGCCTTTATCCCCTCGTAAGACTAGACAATGTTACGTCTCTCTACAAATGACTGAGGTGGACATGGACAACTATTAAGCCCCGTTCACCTCTCCTCCTGAACCACGAACCCCCGGATGATTCAGACTCGTGAACCCGAAACAGTAAACTGATGCATTAGTCTGTCCATAAATGCTTCGGATTCACGAGACGGGGTTGAGGCGAACAGACCTTACTGTAGTAGATGACTGTATACAATGTTTGCTCAATAAGGAACTGTTTTACACGTATTCTTATTACTCTTATTCTCTGTTTACAAACTTTAAAAAATATATATGTGATGGATTATGAATACTTTAAATACATGACTTAGGTTTGTGAAGCAGTGATTACTATAACACTCCTTAATACTAACCAACACAGCCATACCTCAAGTTATTCTACATAAATATTAAAACTGTAGGCTATAACGAAACCTGCTGTGGTATGTTGGGTCAAACACCGATTCCCATGTAGTCAACATCAAAAACTCTCCTATATCAGTCAGTCAATCAAATGTTCCCGTCTGTTCTATGGTATTTCAACGCTCCGACCCACTTGTCTCGCCTACATCATTGTTATGTGAACGGAAAGCCTCCTGCATAGCCATCCTGATCTATTTTCTTCACCAAATTGGTCATGGACAGAGAAGTAAGAAGTAAGAGTTCCGGGAGTCATAATGCTTTCCTACACGGCCAAGACTATTTACCTTTTGTCAATATGCCGGCTGTGGTTGCTAGGGACGTGAAGTAGTGCCATACGACTTTACGGACTGTGTTCATTATATCTGGGTTGTGTATGTAACGTGTTTGTATATATACGTGGATAAAATTTGACTCCAATGTACAGTAGGTACACCTTATACACGCTGAGGAACACTTAACCCAAATTTCAGCAGAAAAATTCAAGAAATAAGACGGGATGTTTCTTGATATTTGTGAGGAGAGGAGAATTACCAGCATTCTTCTCAACAATTACGGTAATTGCCTCGCTTGGAGGAGCTTGGCTAGGAGCATTAGGATCATTAAATATATTTCCAGCCGGTACAAGTTCATGTATAAAGTATTTCTAAACATTTTGACATTTCCAAGGCCAGTCGATGAACAGGTCGTCCATGTAAGAATATTTTTAAACATTCAGACATTTGTGCAGCCCGTCAGTCCACCGAGACAGTCAGTGGCGCGCCAAGCTGTGCCGGGAAAATTAGAATTACTAAATATAAGTCTGGCTGGTCGAGGCTCACAGGGGAACACACCAAGCATTGTATATAAAATTTTCCCAGAGCTTCAAGACCCGTGAGGGGCCCCCAGCAGCCAACGAGACTACGAGCTTCACACAAAAATGCATTAAACATTTCAATATTTTAATAATACACCACTCAAGAAAATTACCTAATACAAAGACGCAGTTTACATAAAAATACACTAACAGTCAGACATTTTCCCCGTGCTTTACCTCTGTGCGGGCTGGACAGTTCTTGCTTTACATAAATTCATACATGAGACATTCCAACCTTTTCATAAGACATCACTCAAGTAACCAACAAGAGGCCAGAGTTCACATTAAAATACACGAAATATTGTGACATTCCCTTGTGGTTTACATGCCGTGCGAGACAGCCAATAAGAGAGGCAGGTTTCAAAATGGGGAGATAATTAGATTTTGACATAGTTATGACTCCGGACAGACCAAGTTTCGGCAGCTCATAAAGGTAACGAGCGGCATCTTTTACGTTGTTCCACTAATTACCAACCCAACTAATTTGCCACTTAACCAACACACACAATAAACAGTTTTTTAAGGCAGGAATTTTTGTACCGGAGGAGCAAATTCTCTCACATGTAGGAGTTATTTTTAGTGTTATTGTTATTAATGTTTATTAAAGGCTACGTCACTTAAGATTATATTATACCGAACGAGAGAGAAGATATTACACACACACACACACACACACACACGATACATGGACAGACAGACAGACAGACAGATGTGTGGTAAGTTAGATGTGTAGTTGGTAGGTGTAGATAGATAGATAGAGTTAGACATGTGTAGATAGATAGATAGATAGATAGATAGATAGGTTATACGCTCTAAAGCCCTTTGTCTGCCAATGCAATATAATCGGAGTCCAGGGCAAACATTCTCCCTTCACTCATAGTTATTCACTCACTGTTAGTCACTCATTATTGTTCTTCACTTTTATTCACTCACTATTGTTCTTCACTATTATTCACTCACTATTGTTATTCATTCACGATTATTCACTCACTATTGTTCTTCACTATTATTCACTCACTATTATTCACTCACTATTATTCACTCACTCTTGTTATTCACTCACTATTATTCACTCACTATTGTTCTTCACTATTATTCACTCACTATTATTTACTCACTATTATTCACTCACTATTGTTCTTCACTATTATTCACTCACTATTGTTCTTCACTATTATTCACTCACTATTATTCACTCACTATTGTTATTCATTCACTATTATTCACTCACTATTATTCACTCACTATTGTTCTTCACAATTATTCACTCACTATTATTCACTCACTATTGTTCTTCACTATTATTCACTCACTATTATTCACTCACTATTGTTATTCATTCACTATTATTCACTCACTATTATTCACTCACTATTATTCACTCACTATTGTTCTTCACTATTATTCACTCACTATTATTCACTCGGCAATCCTCGCCGCCACCTCCGGCTCCTGTACAGGTACACCAAGTTGGTTCTATGGAAACAATCACTCTCCGTCTGGATCGCCACTCCAAGCAAATCAACCTTCTCTCTGCCCAGCTCGACTTGTTTGTGAAAACAATTGCGACATTGCAGAGGCAACAACAACTCATTCTGGACACCCTGACACAACAGGGGCGCACTTTGCAAGCCCTGATGACCCTCCTCCTTCCATCTCCCGAGATGGAGGATCCATCCCTCGCTCTCTCACTCCTCCCTCTCCATTTTTCTCAACAGAATTTGGTACCTCCTCTGGAGCCCTGTCTAGCCCCTCCGACTCATCTCACACCGGAGGCCGTTCCCTCCTCTTCTTACAATGGAACATCCAGGGACTTAGACCCGCCGGACAGACCTCGCCCAGTTTATGCTCTCCCATCAAGTAGATGTTGCTCTACTTCAGGAAACCATCACAGACGATGTTACTCCACTCCGCCTCTCTGTCTATACTGTTTACACCCTGCCTCGGTACCGTGGGCAGGGTCGTGGCTTCATCACCCTTGTGCGTAACACCATTCCATCTGTTCGTCTCCCTTCACCTGACTCACATGGACCCCCGTCTGAATTACTTTCTGTCTCCCTTACTCTTGGTGACCGGACCCTTCGTGTAGTCAATGTTCATTTCAAGAGTGATTCTCTGGACCCTCAGGTTCTTCACGACCTCCATGATGGGATTCCCACTATTGTTCTTGGCGACTTTAATGCCCGCCATCCCACTCTTACTCCGGATCATCCCACGCCATGTACCCTTACGGATCACATCTCTCACAGTTTCTTAATGGGGATGATGATGTTCGCTTTCTTTGTCCTGACGATCCTACTCGCCTCCCCCATAGTTTCCTTGATGTTGGCTTACTATTGAACGGTCATACCTCCTTTCATCCTACCGTCTGCACCGAGCCTGCTCTGTATAGTGACCATCTTGCCGTTACTACCCATCTCAGGCTCTCCTTCTCTGCCCCGACATCAGCTCCTTATCGATCCATTCGCCTTCGTCTCACACAAGATGCTGTTCCTTCCTTTACCTTTCTACCTGGGCGGATTCCTATGTTGTCCCCCAGTCCCTTGACTCTTACAGCGCTGATTTTGTTGATGCCGTGTATGACTCTGTCAATCGCGCTACCCCTCCACGCCCTCCCCGTCACCCCAGAAGTGCCACCAACTACTGGTATCGTATCCCTGCCATGAGACATCTCCGGCAGGTAACCCGTGATCTGCACTCTGCCATACGGAGGTCTCGGTCTCCAGAGGACTGGGAAGACTTCAAAAATTGGTGATCCTTTGCAACTCAGGAGCGCCGTCGGATACGTGAGGCAGACTGGCTATCCTTCACGGGGTCTCTATCGTTCCAGTCGTCACCCTCTTATGTATGGAATCGGATTAATGCTATACGGGGTACTCGACGGAGGCCTCCTCCCCACCCTGACCCCGCCTCCCTTGCTTGCTCTTTAATGGAGGACTGGGCACGAGCTTCCTCCCCTGAGGCACTTCCAGATCCAATGCAGGAGGCAGTGCAGACTCGCATCGATGCGTCTGAGCCTGTTGTTCGTGCTGCTCTTACCTCCCCTGCCCCCACTGATCATCCCATCACACAGTTCGAGCTTGACAGTGCTCGTCGCTCTAGAAAAGACACCTCTCCTGGGGATGATTAGATAACCTACTCCGTCCTCAACGCCTGTACTAATATTCCTAACGGCCCCTTGCTTGCTCTCTACAATATGTCTTATGAACTTGGGGTTCTCCCGTCCAACTGGAAAAATGCCACTATTTTCCCCATCCCTAAGCCGGGAGATCCTGGGAAATATCGACCCATTAGTCTTACCTCCTGTGTTTGCAAGATGATGGAGAGGATACTCCATCGTCGCCTTCTTCACACCATAGGCGGCTTCCACAACTCCCTTAATGGTTTCATTCAACATCGCAGCACAGCACACTCCATTGCTTCCTTTTATTGCAATCAGACTGCCCGCATCTCCGTCTTCCTTGATATCAAGGGAGCCTTTGATACGGCTCAGCCTGCCCTCATTTTAGCTGAACTTGCACGGTTAGGGGTTAAAGGGAGACTTCTACAATGGATCGCCTCTTACCTCACCGGACGTCAGACCCGGGTTCGCGTTGAAGGCTCCATGTCTCCTGTTCAAGAAATGAACCTAGGCACCCCTCAAGGTGGAGTCCTGAGTCCCACCTTGTTTAACACTCTCATGCACTCCATTGCATCTCTCCCGTGGCCGACAGAAGTTGTCCACTCAGGATATGCCTACGATGTCCTCCTCCAAGCCCCTGACTACCTCAGCATGCAGGAAGCCCTTGATCTGGTCTCCAGAGAGTGTGATTCACTTGGTTTCCTTCTTTCAACTGCGAAAACAAAAGCCATGTGGCACGGTCGTGTTGTACCTCCACCCCTTCTCTTATCAGGAACGCCCTTGGACTGGGTTAATGAGACAAAATACCTGGGTGTGTATGTAACTCGCACACGTTGTCAGATCCCTGAAGTCCGCTATCTTCGAGACGTGCTTTCGGCGTCTCGCTCCCCTCTCTACCATGTGCAGGGGTTCCCTTGGTGCCACCATCCCTGTACTTCTCACCATGTACAAGTCCATTGTCCGTTCCTGTGTCGACTACGCCACCCCTGCCCTCGTCAACATTAGTCGGACTGCTGTCAACCGTCTCGAAGTTATTCAGAGGAAAGCTGCTCGTATCATCCTTGGGGCTCCTCAGTCGACACGCTCTACTTCTCTATATACCGAACTTGGTCTTTCCCCCTTACAGGATCGTGTCCAGGAGTTTTACCTAAAAACTGCCGTTTCCATTCTACGGGATCCTCGGGGCGACTACGTCCAAACCAACTTGACTCCTGCTGTCCGAGACCCACCTCCATCTAGAAGACAGTGGCGAGGGTCACTCATCCGAGCCCTTCAGGAACACGACCTCCTGCCTGATATTGTTGTCACCCCTGCTGTTGGTTAGTCTCCTCCCTGGCTGGATTTTCAACCTGAAGTGATTGCCCTCGGTGGACCGCTCCCGAAATCCCAGGTGAATCCTGTTATTCTCTGCAAATACCACCTCTCCAGGATCGCCCACTGGTCCCCAGGTAGGGTCATCCTCTACACTGATGGTTCTGTTGACCCCGCTACAGGTAGGGCCGGGGCTGGTGTCTACATCTCCCGTCCTGATGCCCCTGAGCCTATCAAACTGTCTCTCAGAGTTTCTGACGGGGTATCCGCCACTCAGGCTGAACTAATAGCCCTCCTTGCTGCCCTTCTCGCTGAGGAAGAAGCAGATGGTTTCTGCCCCTTGCTTATCTGTTGCGATTCCAGGTCTGCTCTCGACGGGATCGCATTTGGATCAGGGGAAAATAAGGACCTCATCCTCCGAATACGAGGGTTAACATCCACACTTCAGGATGCAGGCCGTCCTGTGACATTCCTATGGATACCCAGTCATGTCGGTATCTTGGGGAATGAGGCAGCAGATGGCCTTGCCAAGACAAGCTGCAACAAGGCCACACCTGACTACGTTGTTCCTCGAACACTTTTACAGATTAGGACCCAAATTCGCCGCAAACAGAGAGAAGCTCGGGAAGTAGCCATCCCCCTGAACTCCCCGCCCACCTGGTACGATGTCCTCCGTAAACTTCCTGACCTCGCGTACGTCTATGGGGAAGGGTCGCGGAAAGGGGACGTGATTGCTGCCCGTATCATCATTGGGTATGACTTTGCTTGGGAGATTGGTATCCACGCATCCCCTGAGCAACGCTCTTGTGCATTATGCAGAAGACCCGACAGCAGCACCCTTATCCACTACCACCTGAGACGTCCCCACACACAACGCTTCCGTGACGCCTGCTGGACCACCACTCCACGACCCCCTGACGGAGACACGATGATCCTCCCCATACTGGCCAGATAATTTGTAAATAACATTGATTATGTGTTAATGGAATATCCTTCCTTCCTTAGGCTTTAGTAAGCCCCTTTATAATATTTATACTGTATATATTTGTCACACTTGCCAGATGCTTCTGGTGTTATTGTACAGGGGCACCTAGTGACAGCACTAGGATCCCGCTTCCTCTATCAAGGAATAAACAATTGAAATTGAAATTGAAAATTGAATAATGACAGGTTGAGGGAGAGGGCGATGTACTGTACAGAATTAAACAAATAATTTTTTGGAAATACATTTTTTTTAACATTCAGTGCCATAATATTCTGACTTCTACTGTTTAACTATAATCTGCCTACGCTACCGTTCACGGGATGAATATGGGTGCACAATAAACTAGCCGCTGTATGTGGCAAAATTCAAAAGCGGATCCCCGCCTTTTTTATTACATACTAGGAAACATCTCACACTCACACACACACGTATAGATGATCAGTAAGGAGGAGCCTCGACCTGAGCCCTGACAGAACGTTACAGGTGTACTATTTCGTCAGGCCGCGGTTAGGAAGTATATGAGAGTGATTTTGGAAGTTATATTTATGTTCCATATAACATATTTATGGTTTATGTGTGTGTGTGTGTGTGTGTGTGTGTGTGTCTGTGTGTGTCTGTCTGTCTGTCTGTAATTATGTTAGCTTATGTTTGGTTAGTTATTAGTTGGAGTAAGTTGTAGTGGAGATTTTTCAGGTTAGGTTAGATTAGATTAGGTTAGGTTGTGTTAGATTAGGTTAGTTATTAGTTGGAGTAAGCTGGAGTTAAGATTCTTCTGGATATACAAAACACTAAAGTTATTATCCAGCGTAATCCTCCCACACACCCCAGCAAAATGATTCACAATGGAGACTGATTAATGAATGCTTGTGTTGTGATAATAATTCCTCTTATTGATTAACGAACTTTAAATAAAATGGAACAAGGTTGAGTGATGGTTGTTGAACTGATATAGAAACGTTAAGTGGTAGTAGATATAGTGTAAAATAAGTCATTGAGTGATACTGTAGTTGTGTAGTACCCAAGTTTGGTTCACTTGTATGTTACTGAGGAAATTATTCAATCAGGATTTTTTTACAAGGATGATTGGTGTACCTGAAGTTGATGATCGTTTTTTTTTTTTTTTTATTATAATGGTTGCCCCTCCTGTAATGAGAATGGCCAGGCCCAAGGGCCACCTAGGCGTGAATTTGTTTAAGGTGTTGAAGCTGTCGCCAACACAACAACCACACCCTGAGTTAATGAGCTGAGTGACCCAGTGTCAAGGAATAGTCCGTGGCCAACTGCACTGGCTAACCATTACCCCGTAACACGACGCGCGAATCGATTAACATCCAGGTCCCCAATTACTGTTGGGTAGATAGAGGAAAATGACGCAAAGGAATTTGCTCATGGTCTCACCCTGCCCGGAAATGGAACCCGGGTTCATTCGCTTGCGAGGCGAGCAAGCTGACAATTACACCGTGTGTCGCCAACGTACACACACACACACACACACACACAAACACACACACACACACAAACACACACACACACACACACACACACACACACACACACACACACACGTCTCCTGAAGTAGATATGAGAGAGAGAGAGACCTAAGCAGCTTATTATCATCCTACACCAACAGGAAGCGACAGACAGACAGACAGACAGACAGACACATCACAACCACCAAGTTTTTCTCAAATTAACATAATCTCTTGTCGTCGTGTCCGTGTGGCTGTCGTGTTTGTCAATCCATCAATTTCTCTTCTTTTGTTAAAACCAAGGATTATGAATGAAATATACAAGTAATCCTTCTTGGAAATTGATTCGAAAAACATTATCAAATACATAAATCATATTTCATTACGTGTACTCGCTCAAAATGCTGGATATAATGTTCGAAATAAACAAATAAGAAGATTATATGAATTGTTTTCTACATTTTCGCTAATTACCTGAATAGATAAATTATTAAAGTAAATATATCTGTCCAGGTATGTAAGAGGGACATCTGTGCGGCACAGTGCACACACAGCAGGTGTAAGAGTGTTATGTTCATACACATTAACTCAGGCGGGAAGCAGTTTACTAACAACTGCATTACCTAAATTGAGTGAGAAGCGGGGATTTGTCTTTGCGTCTTAACTAAAATGATCTTTATTCCTGGACTTTTTGCTACGAAAACTAAGACCTTCCTTAATAAATATATCGATCCTACAGGGGAAGTATTGTTATTTATAGTTTGTTTTGTGGAACGTTATGAAGCCCCTCTTAGTGGTGGCGACAACACAGGCCTCAGTTATCACCTTATCACCGCATTACAGTAATTGACTCCCGCATTTAAAAGGCTACGTAGTTTAGTTATATCCAATATGTTTGTCAAATTAAGTGCTGGTGGTTAACTTTTGGCAAGAAGCCAAGGCATTAACTGATGGGCTGTGTACTTAGTCTTGTCTAGCGTTCCCTCACCACCAAATTTATGGGTTTGTGTCCAGACAAGCTGGCGGGACACTAATGGTTTCCTCATCTTAAAGTATTACCTATAAAACTGTCGGAGGTGTGGGAAGGTAAGTGATGGGTCCTGACAAGGTGTGAAGTATATGTCGACTGACCGACCATTCGACACTGAAAAACAGACATACTGTCAGTTACGTAATGACCCCAGATAAGATGTGCAATGTTATTCATAAAGACAAGTATTTACAGTTACAATGTTCAGTACTGTGTTATGATGAAATATTATTGGAAACGGAAATGCTCTTAAACAACATAAACTGTCTTTATTCGCTTTATGTACCACAAATACAGTAAGTCGTTTGTCGCTGACTATCAAAATGGATCATAAAAACAACCCCAGATTCCCTCGTCTCTCAAATCATACACGGAGGGGTTTTTTGTACGGGGATTAGCCCACCCGGGCACAGGTCACTGACCCACATCGGGACCTGGGGGCGAAAATATAATCATAACAATCACAACAGGTCACTGACCCACATCGGGACCTGGGGGCGAAAATATAATCATAACAATAATAATAATAATACACACACACACACACACAATAATAATAATACACACAACACAACACAAAATAATAATAATAATAATAATAATAATAATAATAATAATAATAATAATAATAATAATAATAATAATAATAATAATAATAATAATAATAATAATAATACAGTAATTCATAGTAAATAAAATTTTAATCAAAAGTAAAATAAAATAATAATGATAATGGTAATACACACACACACACAATAATAATAATAATAATAATAATAATAATAATAATACACACAATAATAATAAAAAAAAATAATAATAATAATAATAATAATAATAATAATAATAATAATAATAATAATAATACAGTAATTCATAGTAAATAAAAATTTTAATCAAAAGTAAAATAAAATAATAATGATAATAATAGTAATAACAACCCTAATAATAATAATAATAATAAAGAAATACAAAGAAAACAATCAATAGTGGGAAACGCTACACTACAGTATATGTATGTTGTGTTATCAAGTAAGAGAAACAATTGAGACCCTGCAATTGTGTGTAAATGAGGCAAAAAGTCAGATCAGCAACTTGGGACTTGGTCACAATATTCGTGATGCCATATGGCAGCAGGGTCTACCATTAGACAACATATTATGCTTCCAATATCTTCCCAGGCGGTAGTACCTCCCTGTTTGACAGCTGCCTACTACACTGTATATCTACTGCTCTCCTCGTATCTACTTGTCTTCTATCTGCCTCAATTATTCAGTCATCCTATTCCATTATCTCCATAATTTCAAACATCAACACAATCTCTGCTTTACTTATTCAGACATTTATCTCTCTACCAAATGATCTTTTAATGTTACAGTCCTCACTCTGTCTTCTCTTGATCTTCCTCACCCGAACCTCAAGATAATTATTTCCAAGTTAGTTTGTGTCTTGTCATTCTATTATTGTAACCTCATGTTTCACATCTCAACATCAGACGCTGTATTAATCCTTCCACTATGTCCGCCCCGTTTGGTGTAATGTCATACAGATCCTGAGCTTTTACTAGACACAGCTCCAGTAACTTTAATATTTTTTCGCTGCATATGGCCCACTTTCCCCCGACAACAAACAACAGTTCATTCTTATACAGATGATTCAGCCCTTCTGACTGCCTCAGTCACTCAAAATAAAGTTTTCAGTGGTAGACAACAGACATCATCTCTTCCGGAGGATCTCGCTTGGATAGTTTAGTCACTAGTGGGATCTATCCACCGTTATTTCCATCAACGCAACTAAACTAAAGTACATTTCAACATTGATTTTGACATATCCATCAGGCCTAATTTTATGTCTTATTCAACCGGTAAACAGTTGGCAAGCGTTTACGTGAAACAGATGCTCACCCAGATTAATTACTGCTGTCATATGTGGGCAGGATGTGGTGTCGTAGCACTTTGTCACCACTACTTGGTGCAGAGCAGAGGAGGGCAATCAAATTAATCCACAATTATAACCTTACCCTAACACTTCCGGTACTACAGTGACATCTCCCTATTCTCTCTAGTCTATACAGTATATATTTTCAAAGTCGCTGTGTTGACGAACTACCGTCGATAGTGCCAGCATCTTGCACCATCTATCGGCATTTACCGTATCTCTCAATATCCGATATTCATATCCCGGAACAGCACTTCTTGGAACTCTCCATTTCACAATGTTTTTCCTATGTCACAGCTTCCTGGAGTTAAAAACATCTTGTTGCAAATGTATCTTCACTCTTTGGTGATGGGTCGCCTTGAAAACGATGCCTGTGTAATCTCTCCCTACACTTTCTATTTGATATTGACAGTACATATCCTGGAAGTAAACCGAATATAATCGCTATCCAACTTTTCCAACCTGGACCTCTCGAACGGACTTCACCTCCTGAATCTCTATCATATACTAACTGTAACTTGCAGCAGAGTAGTGATGTAAACAAACTATTGAATAATCCTTCTATCAGTTTTATGTTATTTGCTTTACTTCCAGAACAAACTTGCTCAACCACGACAGTTTCAGAGCCCTTCTCCCTGTGTGTGTAGTACTATAATACATTATGTACAAAGAGGAAACCTCAAATACATTTCTGTTCTTTATACCTCAACTGCCCACACCACCACTACCATTTCCTCCACCCACACCCTTGTATTCAGATCACCAGCACCGACAAAGTATTACCTCTCTCGCTGAACAACACATTTCAGCTCGATTAATCAAAGAGCTTGTTTTTGTGTTTTGTTTCATATTCTTCGTTCAAACTTACCCAACAGTTATTCTGGTCTCGATTTAGTCTATCTTCAACCTATTCCATAATGATCGTAAGCAAATTGATTCATATATTATCACATGTCTCCCTATCTGACCAAAACATTGAAAGTTGTTCTATCCCTCTTCTCTTGTCTATACCTAATAACAGCATCTCTCTCTCTCAGTATTTCTACCTCTCTCCTCCCATGTACTGTACACTACACTATCTTTCACCCTCTTATTCCGTCCAGCAAATTCGTCTCACTCACTGCCACCGTCCTGTATTGTAATGGTCGCCGTATATCATTGTAACCGATATTGCAGGAGCGTCTCTCATATTAGTCCCGAATTGCTTCTACATAGTCGATAACCTAATTTATCTAAATATAAAACATTGACAAAGAAGAGTTATCTTATAAGGAAAATAAACTCATATCTTCATGAGTAACATTCTCAATAAAAACACATCGGTAAACTTGCACCCAAACGAGGTACTTAATCAGTGAGTGGTAATCTTCACTTTTGATCTTTTGACCAAGAAATATAATTTCGGCAATGATAAATAATATATATATATATATATATATATATATATATATATATATATATATATATATATATATATATATATATATATATATATATATATATATATATATATATATATATATAGTATATATAGTATATATATATATATATATATATATATATATATATATATATATATATATATATATATATATATAGTATATAGAGAGAGTAAAGGATAATCACAAGGAAAGAAGAAACACGAAGTCTGTACTCTCACCCCTGAAGATGTGAATTACATGAAAGCGCTTGGGAACTTCGTGTTTTCTTTTTCCTTGTGGTTATCAGCATATACCTAGATCACGCGCACCTACAGTGATTTACGGTATATATATATAGAGTATATATATATATATATATATATATATATATATATATATATATATATATATATATATATATATATATATATATATATATATATATATATATATATATACGTGGCGGCGAGTGTGTCCTCACTAGATGTGGTGTTGAGAATATCAACCTGGGATGAGAAAGATTTGTTGGTATTTAAATTTACAGAAAACGAAAGAAAAGATTGATAATATATGTATATTCAGGAAAAATAATAATAAGTGAATCAACTATATATTGATCAAATAAATGATGACGTGCTCTAAATTCTATTATCAGTTGATAGCAACACGATAGCCAACCCACAAATAAAATGTAAATTACATACGACATAAAATTTTGGATATTCATAAAACAATTTACATGACGTCAAAAGAGTTCTTTAAATTTTTTGTTGGACTGTAAAATGTATTTTGTAATTTGGCTTAAATTTCAAAGTGGATATATTTTTGTCTCTTCTGCTTAACAATATTTCCTTGTTGCTTTCCATTTCAACTTATAATTTAATATCTAGAAGATTCTTTAGACACTTTCAGAGCTGAGTCACACAAGCAGTAAGATGAAAAAAGTCTGAAAAAGTTTATTACAGTTTAATTTTGTTCCTAATAGTTCTCTCAGAAAGATTTTGCCTCTTTGTTATGTTATGTGTCGCCCCTTCTTACTCTCTCAAGTATTAACTGATCCAGCATGTGTGTAGCATCTTGATGGGTCTTAGACACGTGGCGATTTACACGAGTAATATTTGCCTACACATTAAATTCTGTTCCGAGAGCAAAAAAAAAAGAAAATTTTTCGTTTAGTATCATTTTGTTTGTTATTAAAATATAAATCTATTTATACAAAAGATATGTAAATTAATTGAAAAATTATATCACTAATACTGAAGCAGTAGACGATTCGACTAAAAACTCGCCCAGTGATATTCAGGTGTTGTAATAATTATGTTAAGCTGATAGAGAAGAGCTGATTCTAAAATATACTCCCACAACACCTTGCTCCCGAGTCTAGTTTTACCTAACAGCCTCGACAACATAATCCAGAGACGTCCTCCCCCTTAGCACAAGTTGACGACCCCTTTGTTAACAACATTATCTGGTCTTTTATTTATGACATTCATTACTAAGATATATACATAACATTACATAGAAAATACATCCACTTCCTGTAATACCTCATTGAGCTGATTAATATGAGGTGAATTACTACTTTTTATTCTCGAATATCAAAACTCAGAGCTGCATTAATAAAGTATATAACACATACCATTATGCGAGTTAAGGAACATCACCCAAGGGTAAAGATTGTAAAAAGCAACAACACATTAGACCAGCAGTTGTGTGTATCGTCAATTACCAGGCGGTGGTGGGGTAAACCTCTGCGGTTACCACACGCCAAGTTTCACTACCTCCCCTCCCCCTTCTTTTTTTTTTAAATATACCGTATACCGTATATATTTTTTACCTGTTACAATACTTCCCGAATACACACGCCGTTGGTCTTTATATAACAACAAGAAATGTCGAGTATAAAAGCTCCTAGGATCAGTACAGTATCTCAGTAGGCAGGTATGTATATGATTACCTTTACATGCATGTTTTTATTCACGTATCCGTACCGTATGTATAAAGTTCTCTATGTATTGATAAATTTCATCAAATTATCTCAAAAACCAACGAGTATATTTCAATAAATTTATGTATATTCGTGATGTAAGAGTTTCATGGGTGATCGGGATGTCACTCTCTAAGAATTGTAATATTTGTTTTTTGGCACTTGAGGGATGTCCACCGTTATCTAGGCAAATATTTTCATCATAGTTTCTTATACATGTAAATAGAAAGGTATAATATTTGACCTTATCTGCCAGCCTTACAATAGCCTCGTTATGTCACCCCTTTCAGGTGCACCAGAGCTCCTTATACCACTCCATGGTGATCAATTAGTGTGCGTGTGTACTTGATCTTTATCTTTAATTTCACTACTTTTAAACTTTTTACCTAACCTAACCTAACCTAACCTAACCATTGGGTACTTTTCATATGGCTTAACTATTACCAAAGAATATTATTGATGGTGATCTCGGCCAATATTATGATGGGACGAAATCACTAAAATGGGCCGAGGTCACCACTGAATGTGGGCCGAGGTTACCACTAGATGTGACCCGAGGTTATCACTGGATGTGGGCCGAGGTCACCACTGAATGTGGGCTGGCCGAATTTACCATAGTACACGTCACTGGCACCCGCTGAGATTGTGCTGCTGTCATCAACACAAGGAAAACGCCTTGTTACGAGTTGGGATTTAGAATATAGTTATACGTCTACCCAGATCCCAACAGGTAACAACAACAAAAACAAAGACAATCGGACTATAAAAGGGTAGACAAAGGATGAGAGTTTTCGTGGTGTATAATAAAGTACCATAAATCCCTTAACAAAATATTCAGCTTATAAATTACCCTTAACCAAACTTAACCTAAACATTAACAGTATATACATATTAATAAAACATAAAACAATCGTGAAGCAAGGTGGACGTGGGGGAGGCAATACAAGATTACAAATACTTAAGTGAGGAGCTGAGATGGCTGACGAGTAAGGCTGAGTATTGTAGAAGACGGTAGGTAGTCACTATGCCGTAGGTTTAGAGGATAGATGATCCTGTGGTCACTTCCCAGAGCCAAGTGCTCTCTCCTCGAATTGGAGCTCACAAAGAAGACTGGGAGGAAGTGACGCAACAACCAGGATATGGAGAAGGGAAACCCCGGAGTGTTTAACTAAGACGAGTCATACTCGTGTCTCGTCCCTAGATGGCGTTGCTCGTGGTGCTGGGTAGGTAGATCAAGACAATAGATGGCGTGGTTCGTAGTGCTGGGTGGAGGGGTTCGTAACACACCCTCCCCTCCAAAGACCTCCGTAGCGCGGGCGCGAAGGAGGTGATCACCTGGTGCGTCTGGAGAGTAGCTGCTGCATTTCCACTGGAGCTCGGGATAAGGAGTCTGCAATCAGGTTGTCCACCCCCTTTATGTGCCGGACTTGTAGATTATAGGGCTGGGTGAGGAGACCCCAGCGGAGGATTCGCTGGTTGGAGGTCTTGTTGGTTTGGATGAACGTGAGTGGGTTATGGTCGGTGAAGACTAGGGTTGTTTGTGGGCAAGACTGGAGGTAACATTCAAACTTCTTTATTGCCAACGCCAGAGCCAGGGCCTCCTTCTCTATGGTCGAGTAGTTGGTCTGATGTTTTTTCAACTTGGCGGAGTAATATGCCACAGGGTGAAGAACATCAGTGGTTGGGTCGGGTTGTAGGAGCACAGCCCCCACACCACTCAGCGTCGATTTGCAGATGGAAGGGCGAGGTGTAGTCAGGGGTGGACTAAGGCTTGGAGGCAAGGAAGGCTTTGAGGCGGTGGAAAGACTGTCGCACTCTGGTTCCAGATGGGCGGGGACCGAGAACTGGTAAGGTCTGGTGAGGGGTCCGGCCACGCTGGAGAAGTTACTGCAGAACCGATGGAAGTAGCCAAGACATCCCCAGGAAGCGTGCATGAGTTCCTTCCTCGTCCTTGGAGGAAGGACAAGATGGCTCTAACGTTTGCGTCCTTGGGTCTCACCATACCATGCCCAACGATATGTTCCAGGTAAGTCACTGAGGCCCGGCCAAAAGCAGATTTAGCCAGGTTTATGGTGAATCCAGTCTCTTGCAGTCGTGCCAACAGTATCTCCAAACGCACCAGATGTTCGTCCCAGCTGTCCGACACCACCACCAGGTCATCCAGGTAGGCGAACGTCCCACCTAGGTCCTGAATAAGGTAGTTGATGGCCCTCTGGAATGTGGCCGGAGCATTAGAAAAGCCAAACACCATAACCAAATATTGAAAAAGACCAAATGGAGTTATAAATGCCGAGATTATTTTTGCCCTATCCGTGAGTCCCACTTGATAATATCCTTTCAATAAGTCCACCGTACTGATAAATTTGGCACAGCCTATGCTGTCTATTATATCTTCAATCAAAGGTAAAGGGTAGGAGTCTGAGATAGTGACCTGGTTCACTTTACGATAATCGGTACAGAAACGAAAACTGCTATCGGGTTTTGGAATGAGAAGGCAAGGTGAAGCCCAGGGGGAGGTACTAGGCTCAGCTAAGTTATGTTTTAACAAAAAATCTACCTCCTTTTTCATAATCTCTCTTTTTTGTGGATTTAGCCGATATGCTGATTGCCTAATGGGTTGTACATCATCTGAGATTAGCTTAATATCATGTTTAAGTATATTGCAAAACCCTGGGAGGTCTGACGTGACTTTAGGAAATGTTGATAATAACTTAGTGAGATCTTTTGCTTGAGATGGATTCAGAACAGGAAAATACTCATCCAAGTTGTTGAGTATGTGACTGTTAGCAGGGTTTTCTTTAGGTAGAGGGAAGTCTAAATTCTCCAATAGATCCATGTCATCTGTCTCCGGCTCCGGCCCTGACAAAACCATATGCAATACAGGTTGGCTTATAGCCTCTGGGATGTCTTCCTCTGACTGCCTGGAATGGTAAAGTTTCATGAGATTAATGTGAATGCTTTAATCTTTTTCATGATCAGAGTATGAACTATAGTAGTTGAGGGGAGATAGTTTATTAGCAACTATATAAGGACCAGTAAACTTGCTTTTAAGGGGAGAGCCTGGAATGGGTAGAAAGAGTAACACTTTGTCACCTGGAGAAAATGATCTTTCAACTAATTTAGGTTGGGACTTCACCATTTTTTCTTGAACTTTTTTTAAGTTTGACTGAGCAATGGTTCAGACTTCAGTTAATTTGTCCCGTAAAGTGTCAATGTATTGGGAAACTGTTGCGGGCTTAATAGATGGAGTGTCAAACCACTGCTCCTTTACTATTTTAAGGGGTCCCCTAATTTGTCTACCATATAGTAACTCGAACGGGGAGAAACCCAATGACTCCTGGGGACATTCCCTGATGGCAAAGAGTAACAAGTCTATGCTTTCATCCCATTCCTTTTGGTGTTCTATACAGTATTTTTTGATCATTGATTTGAAAGTTTGATGGAACCGTTCCAAGCAACCTTGGGATTGTGGGTGGTAAGCCGAAGATGTACAATGGTCCACACTGAGGTCTTTCATCACCTGTTTGAAAAGATTGCTCGTAAAATTGGTGCCCTGATCGGATTGGATCTCTTTAGGAATGCCCACTGAAGTGGAAAGGTGCAAAAGATGTTTGATTACGTTTTTTGAAGTGATGCTTTTAAGGGGAAAAGCGTCAGGATAACGTGTACTGGTATCCATAACTGTGAGCAGGAATTGATTTCCCTTCTTAGTCTTTGGTAATGGGCCCACACAATCCACAACAATCTTTTCAAATGGTGTAGAAAATACTGGGATGGGCTTAATGGGAGCTGCTGGTATACTTTCATTTGGTTTTCCTACCATTTGACAAATAAGACAAGATTTTTGGTATTTTGACACATCCTTCCTAAGTCCAGGCCAATAATAAGTCCAGGCCCTGGTCGAAAAGCAACAAAGTCCCCTGATCGGGAGTATAACAAAGGCCCCTCATCAAGTATATAACAAAGTCCCCTGATCGAGTATAACAAAGTCCCCTGATCGAGTATAACAAAGTCCCCTGATCGAGTATAACAAAGTCCCCTGATCGAGTATAACAAAGTCGCATGAACGATTATAACAAACTCGCCTATTCGAGTATAACAAAGTCCCCTGATCGAGTATAAAAATGACCCCTAATCGAGTATAACAAAGTCCCCTCATCCAGTATAACAAAGTCCCCTGATCGAGTATAACAAAGCCCCCTCATCGAGAATAAGAAAGTCCCCTCATCGAATATAACAAAGTCCCCTGATCGAGTATAACAAAGTCCCCTGATCGAGTATAACAAAGTCCCCTGATCGAATATAACAAAGTACCCTGAACGAGTATAACAAACTCCCCTGGTCGAGTATAACAAAGTCCCCTGATCGAGTATAACAAAGTCCCCTGATCGAGTATAACAAAGTCGCCTGAACGATTATAACAAAGTCCCCTATTCGAGTATAACAAAGTCCCCTGATCGAGTATAAAAATGGCCCCTAATCGAGTATAACAAAATCCCCTGAACGATTATAACAAAGGACCCTGATCGAGTATAACAAAGTTTCCTGATCGAGTAAA
>NW_024746707.1:0-13031 GCF_018991925.1 Homarus americanus | reverse complement strand
GGCTAAACAAAGGTGCCACAAGTTTAAATACAAAAAAATCTTACAAACAAAACACATACATTATTTAACACCTATAGATAAAAACACATACATACAAAATAGGAAATATTTGAATCGTTGCAGCAAACTAATAATATTTTAATACAAAGAAACTCTAAACCTTGGGCCGTGTTGCAAGTCATGTCAAATTCGCGAGAACAAAAAAAAAAACATTGCAGGGAAAGGCCACCAACAGAGCTTCCTGACCGAAAACCATCAAACTACGCCACTATTTCCATTAAACTCCTCCTGAATTAGAGGTGCAGATATGACTCCCCCTTCATTGTGGTTTTACCCTCGTCAATCTGTTCAGCCGCCAGTAGGTATGGAGGAGAAAAAATGGCAATGCAAAACCAAAACAAAATAGAAAAACAAAATCTTTTGTAAGTTTCTTTTCTTTTGGCATTCAGCTGATTTGATCTACTTTCATCAATGTCTGTCTGTATCAAATGATCTTATACACTACAGTGAATTAAGAAACATGAGAGTTAAGATATAAATAAAAATATAATTAATAAGATAAACACTCTCTAATATATACATCAAACAGTGAGACCAGTACTTAACAAATCGTCTTGTTTATTTCACCGAGACAGTTTCGGGTCGCTTAGCATTACGCAAACTATAAAACAAATCCTCGCATGGCATAAGAACTCAGTTGTACAGTATACATACATCCTACATCAGGGGTTCTCAACCAGGGGGGAGTTTCCCCCCTCAGGTTTTCAGGGGGGGGGGGAAACTGATTCTAATATGGAAAAAATAAAGGATTTTCAGTATTATATGCATATTATTTGGAATGCACTTTTTGAGGCAGACAATCTTGGAAAGGAGGGGGGAATGACATCCTGACATCTGGTGAAAGGAGTGCATGGGGCAAACAAGGTTGAGAACCACTGGCCTACATGCTTACATACATGTTCAATTTGCTCCCGATATTCACCAAGGATAACGGATATTATTTTTGGTTCATCGTGGCTAATGTAAGGTAACGTCACTATTACCGGCGGCCGTGTACACAGCTTAACTTGGTGGGGGCAGTGCTTCATGATACAACTGGACAAATATTAAAATATCGGAAGAAAAATGATGAAATGAAATGAAATCGACGCCATGCAGTGAGTGACCATTGTTTCTCACGGTAAAACTAGTCAAGAAAATATACATAAACCGTTATATAGATTCTTCACAGGGTAGCATTGTTTTCGACAGCTGCCACAAGATATCTAGTGTTCCCTGGTAGCTGTCAATGGACCTTTGGAAATGTGTTTCTTATTGTCGCACGAGTCAGCTGTCCGAAGCTCTCCGGAACTCCTCATATAAAGAGTTTGAGTTCTGTCACGTCCTCGACTCACTGAAACTCTTGAAGGGTTAGCTGAACCCAAGGGTCAGTAAGAGTGAGTCACAGCGAGCGTGAATATTGAATCACTTAGTAGAATGTGTCAGCACTTTATTTAGTAAATGATATTGAGATAGGTGCTTGCAGGAGACAACCCTCGTAATTATTAGTCAGATTTCAATAACATATTCGTGTCAGTTGGTAAAATAAGTACGATTTCAAATAGAAAATTCCAGTTATTTCACCCCAATTCAGAAACTTCTGAAAGAGCTCTTAAGTGAGTAAATTACCGTAACAAATTCCCGGGAAAAGAATCATTACAGACTTTTAAAAAAATAAGACATGAAAATAAATAAATAAATAAACAAATAAATAAATAAATAAATAAATAAATAAATATATAAATAAATAAATATATATATATATATATATATATATATATATATATATATATATATATATATATATATATATATATATATATATATAATAAAATCAAATCTATCTACACATGAGACAAAGATTCATGGGAAAGGTGACCTATTAAAACGTCAGTTAGTGAAATAAAACTGTGGTTTTCATGAGTTCACTAAACCCGTACAAGGTGCTTTAGTGTACCAGTCCAATTTAGGAATGTGTAGGCCCTCTCTTTCATATATACCAACCATTAATATATCCCCGACTATATAAAATATCCTGTGGAAAATTTGTTTAAATGCATTTCATTTCGTACCAGAGAAAACATGCAATTTGGAAACCCCGAAGCTCAGTCCTTTTTCTTGTCTCAATAAATATGCGTTTCCTGGCTTCCCTGGGCAAGATTAATGGCCGGCCAACTCAAAACACTTAATTGAAACTCGTATCTTTACCGCCAAGTTACCTGGTAGTGGTCGTGGTCAGTTGTCATAAGTGCGTTATAAGGTGTTTATCGGCTTGGTGCCTGACGCTGACACAACACATTTCTCTTTAACTGACAAGTAATGAAAGGTTAGGAAAAGCATGCTGTTCATATTGTTATTACTAGTACTACTACAACTATTGCTACTATTACTACAGCTACTTTACTACTATTGCTCCTGCTACAATTACTACGACTACTGCTACCACTTTTAACGATTACAACTACTGTTGCTACAAATACTACACCTATTGATACAGCCACTACTATCACGGCAACAAAGACTACTACTACTACTACTACTAATTCCACTATTGTAATTGTCGTGCATGTCATTACAGGCAACATCGAGTAAGTCTCAACGAACATATCTTTATTCCCTTCATCAGTGAGGTGGCAAGAATGTTGTGATGGAAATGAATGTCTGTCAGTCAGTCTTAAGACAGCCGGAGGTGAGTAAACCAGTGGAAAGTTGAGGATTTCCTGTAGGACTGACGTTGGCTGGTTGTTGGAAGTTAGACCCGAGGTCAAGATATGTCAGATCTAGTGACACATTTCACCAGTGGTCTTTCTATCAAAGCGGGAATTGCTTCAAAGTGAGGCTGGTCCTTTTTATGTAACTAAAAGTGGTTCCTGCAGGCATGACGGCACGTAAGCAGGTAAGCTGATGTGTGTGTGTGTTCAGGCAGTACGTGGAAAGTAGAGCATACAGGAATATAGATAGATGTGTGAACTCTCTCTCTCTCTCTCTCTCGTGAACCTCGTCTAGGGACCAGGAGTTTCACCATCGTGCAACGGTGTTAATTTAAACCCGAATGTGTTTGTTTTTTCCGAATGGGAGTCTGGTATGTACAGGACAATCACTGCCGCAATTGAACCCCCCTTCCACCTTCCCTCCCCTTCCACCTTCCCTCCCCTTCCACCTCCCCTCCCCTTACCCCCTATCCTCGCCCACCACCATAGCTTTTAGCTCGTTTTCTCTTTCTGTTTTCAGTAAAATTTGTAAACTTGAAAACTAATTTTAGAGAAATATTGAGGTTTTGAGGGGTTTGGGGGAATGGAGAGAGAGAGAGAGAGAGAGGGAGAGAGAGAGAGAGAGAGAGAGAGAGAGAGAGAGAGAGACTTCTTCCGGGACTGCCAAGACAGCAATCAGTAATATTGTCAATGGTTGCTGAATTATAATGATGAGGTCGGGCCCGCAGGGGGAAATCGAGCGAGAATGAAGAAGTGTTGGGAAGAGGTGCGTGAAGAGGAAGAAGTGCTGGGAAGTGGTGCGTGAAGAGGAAGAAGTGCTGGGAAGTGGTGCGTGAAGGGGAAGAAGTGCTGGGAAGTGGTGCTGAAGAGGAAGAAGTGTTGGGAAGAGGTGCGAAGGAAGATGCCAAAGCAGTGAAGAGGAAGAAGTGAAGTGGTGTGCGTAAGAGGAAGAAGTGCTGAAGTGGTGCGTGAAGAGGAAGAAGTGCTGGGAAGCGGTGAAGAGGAAAGGAAGTGTTGGGAAGAGGTGCGTGAAGAGGAAGAAGTGCTGGGAAGTGGTGCGTGAAGAGGAAGAAGTGCTGGGAAGTGGTGCGTGAAGAGGAAGAAGTGTTGGGAAGTGGTGCGTGAAGAGGAAGAAGTGCTGGGAAGTGGTGCGCAAGAGGAAGATGCTGAAGTGGTGTGAAGAGGAAGGAAGGCTGGGAAGTGGTGTAGCGCTGGGTGAAGATAAAGGCTGAAGTGGTGTGAAGAGGAAGAAGTGTTGGGAAGAGGTGCGTGAAGAGGAAGAAGTGCTGGGAAGTGGTGCGTGAAGAGGAAGAAGTGCTGGGAAGTGGTGCGTGAAGAGGAAGAAGTGCTGGGAAGTGGTGCGTGAAGAGGAAGAAGTGCTGGGAAGTGGTGCGTGAAGGCGAAGAAGTGCTGGGAAGTGGTGCTGAAGAGGAAGAAGTGTTAGGAAGTGGTGCGTGAAGAGGAAGAAGTGTTGGGAAGAAGTACGTGAAGAGGAAGAAGTGCTGGGAAGTGGTGCGTGAAGAGAAAGAAGTGCTGGGAAGTGGTGCGTGCAAGTAACTAGGTGTTAGGCAGTGTTACTAGTCAACAACACAGCACACAGCCTCTGCCACTAGTCAACACAGCACACAGCCTCTGCCACTAGTCAACAACACAGCACACAGCCTCTGCCACTAGTCAACACAGCACACAGCCTCTGCCACTAGTCAACAACACAGCACAGCCTCTGCCACTAGTCAACAACACAGCACACAGCCTCACTAGGTCAACAACATACAGCCAGCCTCTGCCACTGGTCAACACAGCACAACTCTGCCACTAGTCAACACAGCACACAGCCTCTGCCACTAGTCAACACAGCACACAGCCTCTGCCATCAGTCACAGCACAGCCTCTGCCACTAGTCAACACAGCACACAGCCTCTGCCACTAGTCAACACAGCACACAGCATCTGCCACTAGTCAACACAGCACACAGCCTCTGTCACTAGTCAACACAGCACACAGCCTGTGCCACTAACCAATACATCACACAGCCTCTGCCACTAGTCAACACAGCACACAGCCTCTGCCACTAGTCAACACAGCACACAGCCTCTGCCACTAATCAACACAGCACACAGCCTCTGCCACTAGTCAACACAGCACACAGCCTCTGCCACTAGTCAACACACAGCACACAGCCTCTGCCACTGGTCAACACAGCACACAGCCTTCTGCCACTAGTCAACACAGCACACAGCCACTAGTCAACATTAAAAGACACAGCCCTGCCACTAGTCAACACAGCACACAGCCTCTGCCACTAACTGAACACAGCACACAGCCTCCTGCCACTAGTCAACACAGCACACAGCCTCTGCCACTAGTCAACACTGCACACACAGCCCTGCCACTAGTCAACACAGCACACAGCCTCTGCCACTAGTCAACACAGCACACAGCCTCTGCCACTAGTCAACACAGCACACAGCCTCTGCCACTAGTCAACACAGCACACAGCCTCTGCCACTAATCAACACATCACACAGCCTCTGCCACTAGTCAACACATCACACAGCCTCTGCCACTAGTCAACACAAACCCAAAACTTCTGCCACTAGTCAACACAGCACACAGCCTCTGCCACTAGTCAACACAAACCCAAAACTTCTGCCACAACCAGTATCAACACAGTTCACACTTCCCCTGGGGACTAACTATCACCGCTATACTTGTTGCCTGTCGGAGTGGTGGGGTGGGGGGGGAGAGAAATGGGGAGATAGGGGAGAGAAATGGGGAGATAGGGGAGAGAAATGGGGAGATAGGGGAGAGAAATGGGAGAGCTAGGGGAGATAGGGGAGAGAAATGGGAGAGCTAGGGGGAAATCTACCTTATCCATCTCTTTCACCAAGCAAACTGGTCCTGTCACAATATTGTATGTAAATTCGCTACGGACGCTTATTGTGTTCGTTGTTGGGCCGCCTGTAAATATGGATAAGATTAACTACCTACTTTGTCTGTCTGTCTGAGTGTCATTTATCTCTCCTTGTCTCCTCAGTTTCTCCATTACACGTCTCTCTCAGAAAAACAAAAACACTCTTTATTCTAATGTATTCTATTTTTTCTTTTGCTTATTTATTGATGAGGTTTTGTAAGGTGGAAAAATGAGTGTTCTCTATCTCTGACTCTTAATCTCTTTCTCTCTCTCTCACTATCTCTCTCAGTCTGCCTATTATCTAACCTTATATTGTAGACTCTCTCTCTCACTCTCTCTCTCTCTCACTCAGTCTTTCGGTTGGTGTTTGTTCTCATTTGACCCGAGTACATCAACGCAGTTTGTGATCTCGTTAAACATCCTCGTTATCCTGTTCGTTATAGAGCTGCCCTTCCATCTCTCGGGACCGGAGATTGCGTTATGGGAGTCTTCATTGATCGCATGACGTCTGAAATCTCGTTAACCTCCCTCGTTCAGCATTTCGTCATGGCATGGTACCCGAGATGGCAGTGTATGTTAAACGAGAGAGAGAGAGAGAGAGAGAGAGAGAGAGAGAGAGAGAGAGAGAGTCAATAAATAAGACATAAAACGAGACAGAATGACGTCATACATTACCATTGGCCGACTGTGATACTGAGATAAACACTGTCCACTGATTGGCTGTTTCTGCACGTCAAGTTCTAACCTGAAATGAGAAGACAAATGAATTTAGTTACGAGCTAAAAATTGGGTGAAACATAACTAACATTATACTAGGAACACGTAATAAATGTTTAATTGGTCTTACACTTATTTACAAATCCTGCTGTACCCAATTAAGATTATATGAGTGAATTCCAGCTACGACTAAGATTAAGAGGAGAAAATCTTGTAAGATGAGTTTTTTTCTTAATCATCTGTGTATTTAAATTTCCCATACACACAGGTCACCTGGGCGTTAAATTAAGCAGTGCATAAAAAAAATGATTTTTAAGGTACATATGTAAATGAAAAATTACGTAAAAGGAAACAAGTAGAATTTATCATTATATCAGTTTACTTAATTACATGGTACTATTACTGAACTCTATTATATAATTCATTTGTATATTAATTATCTCTGGACTAATTCATTTAGATAGAATCCACAAGAATAGGGCAGGGTATCAGGAACGGGTATAAGGGAGGGTAAGAGGAAAGGGTATCAGGGGGAGAGTAGGAGGGAAGACAAGAGGAAGGGTATCCGGGAAGGAATGAGGGAGGGTATGAGGGAGGGTATGAGGGAGGGTATGAGGGAGGGTATGAGGGAGGGTATGAGGGAGGGTATGAGAGGTATTATTTTCACCAAAAGTATGAAAATTCTACACCACCACCATTTATCGCCTCCTAACCCCCCCCATCCATCCCCAGAATTTTGGAGAGGAGAGGAGAGACACACCCACAACAGATTCTGTTTTGATCTGAATATTTAACCCCCATGAGTCCTAGACTTAGTTATGGTAAAAGTTCATGACACAACAAATTACTTTAATACTTGATTCTGCGCGAAACAAAAATTCTTCACTAAAAAGGTTGATTGTGTAAAGTTTCAGAATTATACATGAACCAGAAATTGCATCATGTGGATCTTAAGCCATCATATATTTTTCCTTATTTTTTAAGACAGTTTATGAAATTGAAAGTCAAGAGGGTACACACGCTAGCCCAGTGCTGGATTATTATTATCATTAATTATTATTATTATTATTATTGTTACCATTATTATTACTCGTTATTCTTTCAATTATTATTTTATAAAATCCATGAACGAATGACTCTTTAAGCAGAGACAATGAGGGATAAATAGTCACAACACAGACTGTCAACATGTTTCAATAGACTTAATTTGGGCTTTGACCGTGACACACACACTCAATAACAGATTCTGTTTTGATCTGAATATTTAACCCCCATGAGTCCTAGACTTAGTTATGGTAAAAGTTCAAGACACAACAAATTACTTTAATACTTGATTCTGCGCGAAACAACAATTCTTCACTAAAAGGTTGATTGTGTAAAGTTTCAGAATTATACATGAACCAGAAATTGCATCATGTGGATCTTAAGCCATCATATATTTTTCCTTATTTTTTAAGACAGTTTATGAAATTGAAAGTCAAGAGGGTACACACGCTAGCCCAGTGCTGGATTATTATTATCATTAATTATTATTATTATTATTATTATTATTGTTACCATTATTATTACTCGTTATTCTTTCAATTATTATTTTATAAAATCCATGAACGAATGGCTCTTTAAGCAGAGACAATGAGGGATAAATAGTCACAACACAGACTGTCAACATGTTTCAATAGACTTAATTTGGGCTTTGACCGTAACACACACACACACACACACATAATACTCATACACAAAACGCACATATACTCATACACAAAACACACACATACAAACACATACATATGTAAAACACACGTACGTGCTCGTTCAAGTGACATTTATGCTTCGGATATTCCGGCAGAAATTTTTAGCAATCTGCAAATGTTTCATTGATTACTTCAGCCATACGCGTGCGGCCTCCACCCTAGTTATATGTTGGGGAGGCGCGAGGGAGAGAGGAAAGGGAATGAAGAGGAGGGTTTTACACACACACACACACACACACACACACACACACACACACACACACACACACACACACACACACACACACACACACACACACACACACACACACACACACACACACACACACACACACGAAAAAAAGAAAAGAGCAAAATGAGAGCGATATATTAGGAGAACGAAAAGGAAAGACCAAATAAATGAGAAGAATTAGTGGGAGGTAAGACATATATTGCCTTCATCTTCAAGTTCCATCAAACCATTGTTTGGTAAACGCCTACCCCAGATGCTTCCACGACCTTCTGTAATAAAACTTTCTTTTCCATTCGGTACCTCCAAAACTTTCTAATCTCTTCTCTCCATGTGCTGTACGAGCCAAACTTTTTTCCCCGTATTTCCTGTCAAGGAATCCAGTACAAGATCTCATTAATATACTGTTGGTTCGTTGTTCATCTGGCACCTCCATGTCCTGCCTACTGACATTTCATTTCCTTTGCCCTTACAATAACAAATCGTACTTTGGTTGGTGATCTCTCTCATTCTTTTTTTTCTGTGTATATAAACTGTACGTGTTAAGTCAGGCACATATCGTTTCATGCCTCTTTAAGTAGCCTGGAGTTTTTGTTTCATATTTGCTTTTCATTATCATGTCTCGGAACAATATGTCAGCATTAGTAGTGTGGACGGGTTACCCATTTTATATTTCAGGCAAAGTTGCACGATAACTAGGTACACTCAGCAAACGAAAGTACCGCACGGATTATGTGCGAAACACTGTGACACCATGGACGAGGGATAATGTGTGTTGGACCTGTATTATGGTGGTAGACCTGCTGTCCTTGCCTGAGGGTGTCCTCACATATCTGTTGCTGTATCATAGGTAGGTGGAAACCTTTGTCATACAGACACGCATACCAACCCTCCCAACACATCAGGTGATGTATGGATCATGACAGAAGTCACCAGCCCCCTCCCCCCCCCCTGCGCGATACTTCTTTTTTTTACTGTGTGTACATATACGATGCTTATTAAAATATAACTTATTGTTAAGGCTGTCAGTCGTTGCCGACGACGACTCGGCTTCATTATGAAATCGATAATGATAATGAGTGGTGAACTAGGGATGTTGTCGACGGTGCCACTGGATGGGGCTGTGGTGACCAGCACACATTGGGCAGGACAGCTCTGGGTTGGGTGGAAGGTCTCTGGGAGTGTGATTGTGTCTCCTTTCCCTACATGTACATCTGGCTCTATTACGCTCGTTCTCGGGATGTTTGACGCCTTGGGTATAGGTGGAGCGCCATAGACTACGGTCGGATGCAATAGTTTCAAGATCCTTTGGAGGAATGTTACATTTTATGAGCGTCATTCTGAGCTGGTCTTTGTACCTTTTGCATTGTCCTCCAGGGTTGCGTCGTGCCTCTGGCAGCTGCTCGTAGAGGATCTGGCGGGGGGAGTCGTCTGGCATGTGGATGACATGTCCCGACCATTGCAACTGTCGCTTCACCAGAAATGCCTCTTAAGCTGATAGATTTGGAGCGCTCATGCCATATAATTTATAGTTTCCCAAAGACACACTAACCCATCTGGACTTTTCTCTTGATAATACTTAAGAAATGTTCTTATGTGGGCCGCAACTGCCCTAAAGATCCAAGGGCCATGGCGGAAATTCAGAGTTATTGTATCTCTGGAATCAATGCTTCCAGGACAACTTGCAAATGGTCTATCGTACTCTAACTCCTTTTATACCCGAACTCTTTTTGTTCTCTTAAAAATGGGAGTCTATTGAGGACCATTTGAAAAAGTAAAGAAATAAAAATAAATAATATTACTGGTAGAAGATTAATTGGTATCATTGTTAAAGCTTTTGCTTTTTACATATTTTCAAAAACATATTAACAAAGGCTTTGTTCCTCTCTTTTTTCTCAGTACTTTGTTGGAGATATTTTGTAAAGGTTTGCTGGAGCCTTTACTGATTCTTATGTGATACTGACTGATTCTTCTTCCTCCTCCTCTATACTGACTGATTCTTCTTCCTCCTCCTCTATACTGACTGATTCTTCTTCCTCCTCCTCTATACTGACTGATTCTTCTTCCTCCTCCTCTATACTGACTGATTCTTCTTCCTCCTCCTCTATACTGACTGATTCTTCTTCCTCCTCCTCTATACTGACTGATTCTTCTTCCTCCTCCTCTATACCGACTAATTTTTCTTCCTCCTCTATATTCCACCACCACCACCACAACAACAACCACCACCACCACCACCACCACAACAACCACAACCACCACAACAACCACAACCACCACCACAACAACAACCACCACCACAACAACAACAAAAAAGAGAAACAACTGACTGATGAGCAATACGACACTTCCTCTCAGTGACCTCCCAACCACAACTTCCTCAATTCAAATCCCTCCGTCTACACTTCCTCCCTCCCTTCCACGCTCACTTCCGATGTACCCACCTTTGCTAGCCACCCTATCTCCCTCGCCAACACTTCCCTCCCTTCCCCCTCCATCAGTTCCCTTTCCCATCTCCCCTCCCCCCACCAGACCCCCATTCCTGTCGATAAATCTACACTCCATACTGTATTATTAAACAGATTTCGTGAATTAGATCCCATGCAACATTTGAATATACAGGGTATATATTTTTTCAACCTCGCTAAAATTGGAGGTTTGTATCGTCAATGGACAGCATTTGTTAATAACCAACCAAATGTTACTGGGTTAAACTGAGCTTGGAGGGAAAATAATGTCACTTAGTCTGTATGTGATGATTTTTTTTTTCCTCGATAAGTTGTTCTAAGGTTAATATTTGGTGATGATAATAAATGTTTGCGTAAATTGGCGGTGGTTTAGGTTTTTGTTTTCTGTTGTTTTTTTTTATTCTTTATCATGTAAGTTATTATTTTTCATCTTTTATTTTTGGTGAATTCAGTGTGAAATTTTATATAAATATTAATTTTTTTTATGTAAATTACCATTTGATATGTTCAGTAATTTATATAAATTCTTATGATATTCGTTATATAAATTAAGTGATTTTATAGATAATTTTGTGTAGAATGTTATTTTGTATGTTGGTTATTCTATATAAACTGCCATTTGTATAATTTAGTATGTGGGGTTTATTTCAGTGAGCCGCTGCAGCTTGTTCATAATCATTTCATTTGTACCAAAACAACATTATAGGACCGGTGATGTCCCCAGGGCAACATTATCACAGTACCAAAATTAAGTGATAAACCTGGTTCAAAATACTCTATAGTATAAGAAACACACACAGGTAAACAGAACACGTAACCTTATTAATCACCCAGGTGTATCGAGGAAGTTATACTGTAGTGCAGAAACTTGTTAATTGTATGGAAGGTTTTTGTTTTTCTATTTGCTGATCAAGGACTTGTATTGGTATTACACAGTTAAATTTGGTAAAGAGCATTTAACCGTATACGCTCATAATGATTAGTCACATTGGTTCTCAAATACACACTCTCTCTCTCTTGTACGTACGTGTGTCTGTGTATGCATGATTACCTTTAAAAAATGATGTCCTTCCACAAACGATAATAAATGACTCCCGTATATGACCCTTTGAACAAGACACGCTGCTGTGTAACTTCTTAATAATAACCCGCTCCACACTTTATATTCACCCCCCCTCCTCTCCTCATCTGTTTTCCTAACCCTCATCTTGTCCAAAGTTGGATTTCCTAAGGACACATTTTCGTACATTTTAACTCATCCCATGGAGGACGGAACACCTCCCAGGTTCGCCACGTCTCTCTCTGCCAGCCCCAAGATCTGTACCGGGCGTCTCACGGGCGACTGGACTTAAGCATGCCCATAGTGATGGAGTGATAGCTGCTGTTTGGTCGGTGTTTGTCAGGTATTGGTTGTATATGTGATGAATAATAGCTGTGGTTATTATTATTATTATTATACTTTCTTTTTAGTTGTGGGAGGGATAAGTGTGTTAGGTCGCTTGATTTTGGTCTCAACTTTGTCAGTGACGTTACGTGGACTCTGGGGGGGGGGGGGGGGTCGCTTGCTTAATTATACACTACCTGCAAGCACCCAAAAATGTAGCTTATTACAACGCTAAGTGCTCGTTAACTTAATGCTGGAGCTGAAAGAGAAATACGACATTAATATTGAAGGTGTTAAAGATTAGGACGATAATTTGCTTTGGGGTGGAATTGGGGAGTGAAGTCGATATTAATAATAATTATAATGATAAAAAATGCAATACTATGACTACTACTACTACTAATAATAATAATCATCATCATCATCATCTCTGGGTATAGTAATGGTAATAATAGTGTGTAATTAATCACAAGAATTAGTTACATATAGCGATGAGTTCGTTTGTAATTATATAGACCCTTTAACACACAAACAAATGGTAGTTGAAATTGTGTGCACTAAGAGGAGGTCCGTGCCTGAGTACACCACACTACCACGGCACTGTACGTGCTGACAGATCACAACTGATATTTACATTTAAATGAACTTTGCATAAAAATACTGAATGGGAACCTGACATGCACGTCCAACCATTGTTGTTGTGACGTGATTTATGTGGATTATTTTTCAATGTTGTTAAAGCGTTTATTTATCTACAGTGTGCGGGGGGGGGGAGGAGGGGGTCACTCCTTGTATGTTTGTTTGGAATTAAATTATCA
>NW_024746706.1:0-14369 GCF_018991925.1 Homarus americanus | reverse complement strand
TGATCAAGTATTACTAAGTCCTCTGGTCGAGTATAAAAAGTCCCCTGATCCCGTATAACAAAAATCCCTGGTCGAGTAACAAAGTCCCTTGATCGAAAATAAAGGCCCCGAGTATATAACAAAGTCCTCATGATCGAGTATATAAACAAAGTCCCTGGTCGAGAGCAGCAAAGTCCCTGGTCGAGTATGACAAAGCCCTATCATCGAGGTGATAACAAAGGCCCCCTAATCGAGTATAACAAAGTCCCATGATCGAGTATAACAAAGCCCTTGATCGAGTATAATATATCCCTCATCGAGTATAAACAAAGTCCTTCTGTCGTATATAACAGCATCCTGTGGAGTATAACAAAGTCCCCTGGTCGAGACAACAAAGTCCCCCATCGAGTATAACAAAGTCCCTGATCGAGTATAACAAAGGCCCTCATCAAGTATAACAAGTCCTGGTCGAATATAACAAAGCATCCTGATCGAGGCAAGTAACAAAGTCCTGGTCGAGTATAACAAAGTCCTCATCGAGTATAACAAAGTCCCCTGATCGAGTATAAATAAAGGCCCTGGTCGAGTATAAAAAGTCCCCCTGATCGAGTATAACAAAGGCCCTCTTTATTGAGTATATAACAAAGTCTATTAGGTCAAGTATAAAAAGAGTCTCTGGTCGAGTATATCAAAGTCCCCTGATAGGTGGCGCAACAAAGTCCCTGATCGATTATAACAAAGTCCCCTGACCGAGTATAACAAAGTCCCTGAAGCTGTTATTAACAAAGTCCCCTGATCGAGTATAACATATCCCCGATCGAAAGTATAACAAAAGTCCTCTGGTCGAGCAAAAAACCAAAGATCGCGTTTAACGAAAGTCCCCTGGTCGAAAGTATAGCAAAGTCACCTGATCGAGTATAACAAAGCCTTGAGTATAACAAAGTCCACTGATTGAGTATAACAAAGCCCCGCGGCTCGAAAAATAACAAAATCCCCTGATCGAGTATAACAAAAATCCCTGATCGAGTATAACAAAGGTCACGACTAAGTCCAAAAAGGCCCCTAAGCGAGTATAACAATGTCCCTCATCTAGTATAACAGCGCCCTGATCGAGTATAACAAAGTCCTCGTCGAGTATAAACAAAGTCCTCGATCGAGTATAACAAAGGCCCCTCATCTAGTATAACAACGTCCACTGGTCGATTTAACAAAAGTACTCCTGATCGGTGCGGCAACAAAGTCCCTGGCTGAGTTAGTAACAAAGTCCCCTAATCGAGTATAACAAAGGCCTCGCCGGTATAGCAGTCCATTGGTCAACATTATAGAAAGTCCACTGATCGAGTATAACAAAGGCCCTCATCGAGTATAATGTCCTGGTCGATCCAACTAAGTACCCTGATCGAGTATAAACAAAGTCCCCGTCGAGTATAACAAAGTCCCCTAATCGAGTATAACAAAGGCCCTTGTCGAGTATAGCAGCAAAGTCCATTGGTCAGATATAGGAAAGTCCACTGATCGAGTATAACAAAGTCCCCGATCGAGTGTAACAGCGGCCTCTGGTCGAGTATGGCAAAAGTCCCCTTGATCAGTATAACAAAGCCCCTCATCGATTATAACAGTTCCTAATCGAGCATATAACAAAGTCCCTGCTCGAGGTAACAGCGCCCTCATCCAGTATATAACAAAGTCCCCTGATCGAGTATATAACAAAGGCCTGTCATCGAGGAACAAAGTCCTCTGGTCGAGTATAACAGCAACTTGACCGAGGCACAAAGTCCCTGGTCGAGTATAACAAAGTCCCCTCATCGAGTATAACAGCTTCCCCCTGTTCGAGTACAAAAGTCCCCTGATCGAGCATAAAAAGTCCCCGATCGAGTATAACATATCCCATTATTGAGTATAACAAAGTCCCCTGGTCGATATAACAAAAGTCCCCGATCGAGTATATAACAGCCCTCATCGGTATAACAAAGTCCTTCTGGTCGATTTAACAAAGTACCCTGATCGAGTATAACAAAGTCCTGTGTCGAGTATAACAAAGTCCTCAATCGAGCAACAAAGTCTCATTGAGTATAGCAAAGTCCATTGGTCAAATATAGAAAGTCCACTGATCGAGTATAACAGTGCCCCCCACGAGGTGCAGGCAACAAAGGCCCTAATCGAGTATAACAAAGTCCCCTGATCAAGTATATCAAAATCTCCTGGTCGAGTATAGCAAAGTCCCCTGGTCGAGTATAAGAAAGCCCCCTCATCGAATATAACAAAGGCCCCTAATCGATTATAACAAAGTCCCCCGATCGAGTATAACAAAGTCCCCTGGATGAGTATAACAAAGTCCCCTGATCAAGTATAACATATCCCCTGATCAAGTATTACTAAGTCCTCTGGTCGAGTATAAAAAAGTCCCCTGATCCCGTATAACAAAATCCCCTGGTCGAGTATAACAAAGTCCCTTGATCGAGTGTAACAAAGGCCCCTCATTGAGTATAACAAAGTCCCCCGATCGAGTATAACAAAGTCCCCTGGTCGAGTATAGCAAAGTCCCCGGGTCGAGTATGACAAAGCCCCATCATCGAGGATAACAAAGGCCCCTAATCGAGTATAACAAAGTCCCATGATCGAGTATAACAAAGTCCCCTGATCGAGTATAACATATCCCCTGATCGAGTATAACAAAGTCCTCTGGTCGTATATAACAAAGTATCCTGATCGAGTATAACAAAGTCCCCTGGTCGAGTATAACAAAGTCCCCTCATCGAGTATAACAAAGTCCCCTGATCGAGTATAACAAAGGCCCCTCATCAAGTATAACAAAGTCCTCTGGTCGAATATAACAAAGTATCCTGATCGAGTATAACAAAGTCCCCTGGTCGAGTATAACAAAGTCCCCTCATCGAGTATAACAAAGTCCCCTGATCGAGTATAACAAAGGCCCCTGGTCGAGTATAAAAAGTCCCCTGATCGAGTATAACAAAGGCCCCTCATTGAGTATAACAAAGTCCATTAGTCAAGTATAAAAAGAGTCCTGGTCGAGTATATCAAAGTCCCCTGATAGGGTATAACAAAGTCCCCTGATCGATTATAACAAAGTCCCCTGACCGAGTATAACAAAGTCCCCTGGTTGAGCATAACAAAGTCCCCTGATCGAGTATAACATATCCCCTGATCGAGTATAACAAAGTCCTCTGGTCGAGTATAAAAAAGTCCAAAGATCGCGTTTAACAAAGTCCCCTGGTCGAATATAGCAAAGTCACCTGATCGAGTATAACAAAGCCTCCTGGACGAGTATAACAAAGTCCACTGATTGAGTATAACAAAGCCCCGTGCTCGAAAATAACAAAATCCCCTGATCGAGTATAACAAAATCCCCTGATCGAGTATAACAAAGGTCACTGATCAAGTCCAAAAAAGGCCCCTAAGCGAGTATAACAATGTCCCCTCATCTAGTATAACAAAGGCCTCTGATCGAGTATAACAAAGGCCCCTCATCGAGTAAAACAAAGTCCCCTGATCGAGTATAACAAAGCCGCCTCATCGAATATAACAAAGTCCCCTCGTCGAGTATAACAAAGTCCCCTGATCGAGTATAACAAAGGCCCCTCATCTAGTATAACAACGTCCACTGGTCGATTTAACAAAGTACCCTGATCGAGTATAACAAAGTCCCCTGGTCGAGTATAACAAAGTCCCCTAATCGAGTATAACAAAGGCCCCTCGTCGAGTATAGCAAAGTCCATTGGTCAAATATAGGAAAGTCCACTGATCGAGTATAACAAAGGCCCCTCATCGAGTATAACAAAGTCCTCTGGTCGATTCAACTAAGTACCCTGATCGAGTATAACTAAGTCCCCTGGTCGAGTATAACAAAGTCCCCTAATCGAGTATAACAAAGGCCCCTTGTCGAGTATAGCAAAGTCCATTGGTCAGATATAGGAAAGTCCACTGATCGAGTATAACAAAGTCCCCCGATCGAGTGTAACAAAGGCCTCTGGTCGAGTATGACAAAGTCCCCTGATCAAGTATAACAAAGCCCCTCATCGATTATAACAAAGGCCCCTAATCGAGTATAACAAAGTCCCCTGCTCGAGTGTAACAAAGGCCCCTCATCCAGTATAACAAAGTCCCCTGATCGAGTATAACAAAGGCCTGTCATCGAGTATAACAAAGTCCTCTGGTCGAGTATAACAAAGTAACCTGATCGAGTATAACAAAGTCCCCTGGTCGAGTATAACAAAGTCCCCTCATCGAGTATAACAAAGCCCCCTGCTCGAGTACAACAAAGTCCCCTGATCGAGCATAAAAAAGTCCCCTGATCGAGTATAACATATCCCATTATCGAGTATAACAAAGTCCTCTGGTCGAGTATAAAAAAGTCCCCTGATCGCGTATAACAAAGTCCCCTGGTCGAGTATAACAAAGTCCCCTGATCGAGTATAACAAAGGCCCCTCATCGAGTATAACAAAGTCCTCTGGTCGATGTAACAAAGTACCCTGATCGAGTATAACAAAGTCCCGTGGTCGAGTATAACAAAGTCCCCTAATCGAGTATAACAAAGGCCCCTCATCGAGTATAGCAAAGTCCATTGGTCAAATATAGGAAAGTCCACTGATCGAGTATAACAAAGCCCCCCTCATCGAGTATAACAAAGGCCCCGAATCGATTATAACAAAGTCCCCTGATCGAGAATAACAAAGTCTCCTGGTCGAGTATAACAAAGCCCCCTAATCGAGTATAACAAAGGGCCCTAATCGAGTATAACAAAGTCCCCTGATTGAGTATAACAAAGTCCCCTGATCGAGAATAACAAACACCCTGGTTGGGTATAACAAAGTCCCCTGATCGAGTATAACATATCCCCTGATCAAGTATAACAAAGTCCTCTGGTCGAGTATAAAAAAGTCCTCTGATCGAGTATAACAAAGTCCCCTGGTCGAGTATCACAAAGTCCCTTGATCGAGTATAAAAAAGGCCCCTCATTGAGTATAACAAAGTCCATTGGTCAAGTATAGGAAAGTCCACTGATCGAGAATAACAAAGTCCCCCGATCGAGTATAACAAAGTCCCCTGGTTGAGTATAACAAAGTCTCCTGATCGAGTATAACATATCCCCTGATCAAGTATAACAAAGTCCTCTGGTCGAGTATAAAAATGTCCCCTGATCGCGTATAACAAAGTCCCCTGGTCGAGTATAACAAAGTCCCTTGATCGAGTATAACAAAGGCCTCTCATTGAGTATAACAAAGTCCATTGGTCAAGTATAAAAAAGTCCCCTGGTCGAGTATAGCAAAGTCCTCTGGTCAAGTATGACAAAGTCCCCTGATCAAGTATAAAAAAGTCTCCTTGTCGAGTATAACAAAGTCCCCGATCGAGTATGACAAAGTGTCCTGGTCGAGTATAGCAAAGTCCCCTGGTCGAGTATAACAAAGGCCCCTAATCGATTATAACAAAGTCCCCGGATCGAGAATAACAAAGTCCCCTGATCAAGTATAACAAAGTCCCCTGATCGAGTATGACAAAGTCCCCTGGTCGAGTATAGCAAAGTCTCCTGGTCGAGTATAACAAAGCCCCCTCATCGAGTATAACAAAGGCCCCTAATCGAGTATAACAAAGTCCCCTGATTGAGTATAACAAAGTCCCCTGATCGAGCATAACAAACACCCAGGTTGAGTATAACAAAGTCCCCTGATCGAGTATAACATATCTCCTGATCAAGTATAACAAAGTCCTCTGGTCGAGTATAAAAAAGTCCCCTGATCCCGTTTAACAAAATACCCTGGTCGAGTATAACTACGTCCCTTGATCGAGTGTAACAAAGGCCCCTCATTGAGTATAACAAAGCCCCCTGCTCGAGTACAACAAAGTCCCCTGATCTAGCATAAAAAAGTCCCCTGATCGAGTATAACATATCCCATGATCGAGTATAACAAAGTACTCTGATCGAGTAAAAAAAAGTTCCCCTGATCGCGTATAACAAAGTCCCCTGGTCGAGTATAACAAAGTCCCCTGATCGAGTATAACAAAGGCCCCTCATCGAGTATAACAAAGTCCTCTGGTCGATTTAACAAAGTACCCTGATCGTGCATAACAAAGTCCCCTGGTCGAGTATAACAAAGTCCCCTAATCGAGTATAACAAAGGCCCCTCATCGAGTATAGCAAAGTCCATTGGTCAAATATAGGAAAGTCCACTGATCGAGTATAACAAAGTCCCCCGATCGAGTATAACAAAGGCCCCTGGTCGAGTATGACAAAGTCCCCTGATCAAGTATAAGAAAGTCTCCTTGTCGAATATAACAAAGTCCCCTGATCGAGTATGACAAACTCTCCTGGTCGAGTATAGCAAAGTCCCCTGGTCGAGTATAACAAAGCCCCCTCATCGAGTATAACAAAGGCCCCTAATCGATTATAACAAGGTCCCCTAATTGAGAATAACAAAGTCCCCTGATCGAGTATAACAAAGTCCCCTGATCGAGTATGACAAAGTCCCCTGGTCGAGTATAGCAAAGTCTCCTTGTCGAGTATAACAAAGCCCCCTAATCGAGTATAACAAAGGCCCATAATCGAGTATAACAAAGTCCCCTGATCGAGTATGACAAAGTCCCCTGGTCGAGTTTAGCAAAGTCTCCTTGTCGAGTATAACAAAGCCCCCTAAACGAGTATAACAAAGTCTCCTGATCGAGTATAACAAACACCCTGGCTGAGTATAACAAAGTCCCCTGATCGAGTATAACATATCCCCTGATCAAGTATAACAAATTCCTCTGGTCGAGTATAAAAAAGTCCCCTGATCGCGTATAACAAAGTCCCCTGGTCGAGTATAGCAAAGTCTCCTTGTCGAGTATAACAAAGCCCCCTAATCGAGTATAACAAAGGCCCATAATCGAGTATAACAAAGTCCCCTGATCGAGTATGACAAAGTCCCCTGGTCGAGTATAGCAAAGTCTCCTTGTCGAGTATAACAAAGCCCCCTAAACGAGTATAACAAAGTCTCCTGATCGAGTATAACAAACACCCTGGTTGAGTATAACAAAGTCCCCTGATCGGGTATAACATATCCCCTGATCAAGTATAACAAATTCCTCTGGTCGAGTATAAAAAAGTCCCCTGATCGAGTATGACAAAGTCTCCTGGTCGAGTATAGCAAAGTCCCCTGCTCGAGTATAACAAGGTCCCCTCATCGAGTATAACAAAGGCCCCTAATCGATTATAACAAAGTCCCCTGATCGAGTAAGCAAGTAACAAAGCCCTGTGCTCGAAAAAATACCAAAATCCTGATCGAAAGTATATAACAAATCCTGATCGAGTATATAACAAAAGGTCACTGATCAAGTCCAAAGCCCCTTAAGCGAGTATAACAATGTCCCTCATCTAGTATATAACAAAGGCCCTGATCGAGTATACAAAGGCCCCTCATCGAGAAACACGTCCCCTGATCGAAAGTATAACAAAGCCGCCTCATCGAATATAACAAAGTCCTCGTCGAGTATAACAAAGTCCCCTGATCGAGTATGTCAGCGCCCTCATCTATATAACAACGTCCACTGGTCGATTTAACAAAGTACTTGATCGAGTATATAATGTAAAGTCCCCGTCGAGTATAACAAAGTCCCCTAATCGAGTATAACAGCGTCTTCGTCGAGTATAGCAAAGTCCATTAATAAATATAGGAAAGTCCACCGATCGAGTATAACAAAGGCCTCATCGAGTATATAACAAAGTCCTCTGGTCGACCAACTGGCACTCCCTGGATCGAGTATATAACAAAGTCCCCTGGTCGAGTATAAATAAAGTCCCCTTAATCGAGTACATAACAAAGGCCCTTGTCGAGTATAGCAAAAGTCCATTGGTCTGATATAGTAAAAGTCCACTGATCGAGTATAACAAAGTCCTCGATCGAGTGTAACAAAGGCCTCTGGTCGAAAGGCGATGTCCCATCAAGTATAATAAAGCCCTCTATCGATTATGCAACAAAGGCCCCTAATCGAAGTATAACAAAGTTCCCCGTCGAGGGTAACAAAGGCCCTCATCCAGTATAACAAAGTCCCCCGATCGAGTATAACAAAGCCTGTCATCGAGTATAACAAAGTCCTCTGTCGAGTATAACAAAGTAACTCCTTGATCGAAAGTATAACAAAGTCCCCAATGAGTATAACAAAGTCCCTCATCGAGTATAACAAAGCCCCCTGCTCGAGTACAACAAAGTCCCCTGATCGAGCATAAAAAGTCCCCTTGATCGAGATAACATATCCCATTATCGGAAAGTATAACAAAGTCCCCTGGTCGAGTATGCAACAAAAGTCCCCCGGGATCGAGTATATAACAAAGGCCCTCATCGAGTATAAATAAAGTCCTCGCCGATTAACAAAGCACTTCGATCGAGTATAACAAAGTCCTGTGGTCGAGTAGCAACAAAACCCCTAATCGAGTATAACAAAGGCCCTCATTGAATATATAGCAGTCCATTATCAAAATATAGGAAAGTCCACTGATCGAGTATAACAAAGCCCCCTCATCGAGTATAACAAAGGCCCAATCGATTATAACAAAGTCCCCTGATCGAGAATAACAAAGTTCTTGCCTGATATATAACAAAGCCCCCTAATCGAGTGTATAACAGCGTCTTTAATCGAGTATGGGCAATAAAGTCCTCGATTGAGTATAACAAAGTCCCCTGATCGAGAATAAATAAACACCCTGGTTGAGTATAACAAAGTCCCCGATCGAGTATAACATATCCCTGATCAAGTAGTACAAAGCCCCGTCGAGTATAAAAGTCCCTCTGATCGAGTATAACAGTCCCCTGGTCGAGTATCATCACAAAGTCCTTGATCGAGTATAAAAGGCCCCCTCATTGAGTATATATGAATAAAAGTCCATTGGTCATGACAGGAAAGTTCACTGATCGAGAATAAATAAAGTCCCCGATCGAGTATAACAAAGTCCCCGGTTGAGTATAACAAAGTCTCCTGGATCGAGTATAACATATCCTCGATCAAGTATAACAAGTCCTCCTGGTCGAGTATAAAATGTCCCCTGATCGCGTATAACAAAGTCCCTGGTCGAGTATATAACAAAGTCCCTTGATCGAGTATAATAAAGGCCGCCTTATTGAGTATAACAAAGTCCATTGGTCAAGTATAAAAAGTCCTGGTCGAGTATAGCAAAGTCCTCTGGTCGAGTATGACAAAGTCCCTGATCAAGTATAAAAAGCTCCTTGTCGAGTATAACAAAGTCCCTGATCGAGTATGACAGCAACTGGTCGAAAGAGCAGCAAGTCCCTGGTTTATATAACAAAGGCCCCTAATCGATTATAACAAAGTCCCTGATCGAGAATAACAGTCCCCTGATCAAGTATAACTAAGTCCCTCGATCGAGTATGACAAAGTCCCCTGGTCGAGTATAGCAAAGTCTCCTGGTCAGAGTATAACAAAGCCCCTCATCGAGTATAGCAACAAAAGCCCCTAATCGGAGTATATAACAAAGTCCCCTGATTATATAACAAAGTCCCCTGATCGAGCATACAACAAACACCCAGGTTGAGGAGCAACAAAAGTCCCCTGATCGAGTATAACATATCTCTGGATCGTAAGTATAACAAAGTCCTCTGGTCGAGTATAAAAAGTCCCCCTGATCCTGTTTAACAAAATACCCTGGTCGAGTATAATTGTCTTGATCGAGTGTAACAAAGGCCCTCATTGAGTATACTAAAGCCCTGCCGAAAGTACAAATGAAGTCCCCTGATCTAGCATAAAAAAGTCCCCTGATCGAAGTATAACATATCCCTATGATCGAGCATAACAAAGTCCTCTGATCGAGTATAAAAGTCCCCCGATCGCGTAAGTAACAAAGTCTCCTGGCTCTAGAAAGAGAATAAAGTCCCTGATCGGGTATACCAGCGTCTCATCGAGTATATAACAAAGTCCTCTGGTCGATTTAACAGGCACTTGATCGTGCATAACAAAGTCCCTGGTCATATAACAAAAAGTCCCCTAATTTCCGAGTATAACAAAGGCCCTTGGTCGAGTATGACAAAGTCCTGATCACATATAAGAAAGTCTCCTTGTCGAATATAACAAAGTCCTCGATCGAGAAGGACAAACTTCCTGGTCGAGTATAAAGTAAAGTCCTTGAAGCCGAGTAACAAAGCCTCGACGAGTGGCATGCCTCAATTATTGGCAATGCGTCCCCACCAGCCATGCAAAAGCCCTGATCGAGCTATAACAAAGTCTCCTGATCGAGTATGAGAGACAAAGTCTCTGGTCGAGTATATATAGCAAAGTTCTGTCGAGTATAACAAAGCCCCACTGAGTATAACAAAGGCCCATATAATCGAGTATAACAAAGTCCCTGATCGAGTATGACAAAGTCCCTGGTCGAGTAAGTAGCAAAGTCTCCCTTGTCGAGTATAACAGCTCCCTAAACGAGTATAACAAAAGTCTCCTGATCGAGTATAACAAACACCCTGGTGGAGAGCAACAAGTCCTGATCGAGTATAACATATCCCCGATCAAGTATAACAAATTCCTCTGGTCGAGTATGTCCCCTGATCGCGTATAAAGTCCCCTGGTCGATTATAGCAAAGTCTCCTGTCGAGCATAACAAAGCCTCTAATCGAGTATAACAGCGCCTATAATCGAGTATAACAAAGTCCCTGATCGAGTATGACAAAGTCCCTGGTCGAGTATAGCAAAGTCTCCTTGTCGAGTATAACAAAGCCCCTTAAACGAGTATAACAAAGTTCCCTGATCGAGTATAACAAACACCCTGGTTGAGTATAATGCAAGTCCCCGATCGAGTAAGGCAATATATTCCCTGATCAAGTATAACAAATTCTCTGGTCAGAGTATAAAAAAGTCCTTGATCGCGTATATAACAGTCCCTGGTCGAGTATAAATGGTATCCTTGATCGAGTATAACAAAGGCTGTTCATTGGAGTATATACAAAGTCCACCGGTCAAGTATAAAAAGTCCCCTGGTTTATATAGCAAAGTCTTCTGGTCGAGTATGACAAAGTCCCCTGATTTATATAAAAGTTCTTGTAGAGTATAACAAAGTCCCCTGATCGAGGCGACAAAGTCTCCTGGTCGAGTATAGCAGTCCCCTGCTCGAGATATACAAGGCCCCTTATCGAGTATAACAAAAGGCCCAATCGATTAATATAACAAAGTCCCCTGATCGAGAATAACAAAAGTCCCCTGATCGAGTATAACAAAGTCCCCTGATCGCATGACAAAGTCCTTGTCGAGTATAAGTGTTAAAGTATCCGGTCGAATATAACAGCCCCTCATCGAGTATATAACAAAAGCCCCGCAATCGAGTATAACAAAGTCCCTGATTATAAGAGCAACAAATTTCGATCGAGTACATGACAAACAACACCAGGTTGGAGTGAAAATAAAGTCCCTGATCGAGTATAAATATATCCCCGGGATCAAGTATAAACAGTCTCTGGTCGACTATAAAAAGTCCCCTGATCATATAAACAAAGTCCCCTGGTCAAGTATTACAAATTCCTGATCGAGTAGCAACAAAGGCCCTCATTGGAGTATAACAAAGTCCACGGTCAAGAGTAGAACGTCCACTGATCGAGAGCAACAGTCCCCATCGAAAGTAAATAAAAGTCCTCGTTGAGTATAACAAATTTCTGATCGAGTATAACATATCCCTGATCAAGTATAACAAAGTCCTCTGTTGAGTATAAAAGTCCCCTGATCCGTATAACAAAAAATCCCCTGGTCGAGTATATAAATTCTTGATCGAGTGTAAAATAAAGGCCCCTTATCGAGAGAGCAACAAAGTCCTCTGGTCGAGTATAACAGCAACGGATCGCGTATAACAAAGTCCCCTGGCCGAGTATAACAGTCCCCTAATCGAGTATAACATAGGCCCCTCAGCGAGCATAAAGCCCCTGCTCGAGTACAACAAAAGTCCTCTGGTCGAGTATAAAAAGTCCCCTGATCCCATATAACAAGTCCCCTGGTCGAGTATAATAAAGTCCCCTGATCGAGTATAACAAAGGGCCCTCATTGAGTATAAACAAAAAGTCCATTAGTCAAGTATAAAAAGAGTCCTGCTTATATATCAAAGTCCCCTGATAGGTATAACAAAAACCCTCGATCGATTATAACAAAGTCTATCGACTGAGTATATAACAAAGTCCCCGTTGAGACAACACAGTCCCCGGATCGAGTATAACATATCCCTGATCAAGTATAACAAAGTCCCCTGGTCGAGTATAAAAAGTCCTCATCCCAAGCAACAAAATCCCCTGGTCAAGTATAACAAAGTCCCTTGATCGAGTGTAACAGCGCCTCATTGAAAGTATATCAGCACCCCTGCTCGAGACATAACAAAGTCCCTGATCGAGCATAAAAAGTCCCTCGATCGAGTATAACATATCCCATGATCGAAGTATAACAACCAAAGTCCTCTTGGTCGAGAGCAAAAAGACCCTGATCGCGTATAACAAAACCCCAATATGCGGCAGCAAAGTCCCTGATCGAGTATAACAGCGCCCTCATCGAGTATAACAAAGTCCTGGTCGATTTAATGCAATTCTTGATCGTATACAACAAAGTCCACTTGTCTATATATAACAAAGTCCCCTGACCGAGTATAACAACGGCCCCTCATCGAGTATAGCAAAGTCCATGGTCAAATATAGGAAAAGTCCACTGATCGAGTATAACAAAGTCCTGATCAAGTAAATAAAGGCCTCTGGTCGAGTATATGACAAAGTCCCCGATCAAGTATAAGAAAGTCTCCTTGTCGAATATAACAAAGTCCCTCGATCGAGTATGACAAACTCTCCTGGTCGAGTATTGCAAAGTCCCCTGGCTGAGTATAAACAAAGCCCTCATCGAGTATAACAGCGCCCCTAATCGATTATATAAGGTCCCCAATCGAGAATAAACAAAGTCCCCTGATCGAGTATAAACAAAGTCCCCTGATCGAGTATGACAAAGTCCCTGGCCGAGTATAGCAAAGTCTCCTTGTCGAGTATAACAAGCTCTAATCGAAAGTATAACAAAGGCCCATAATCGAGTATAACAAAGTCCCCTGATCGAGTATGACAAAGTCCCCTGGTCAGAGTAGCAAAGTTCTTTGTCGAGTATAACAAAGCCCCTAAACGAGTAGTATATAACAAAGTCCCTTGATCGAGTATAACAAAACACCCTGGTTGAGTATAACAAAGTCCCTGATCGAGTATAACATATCCCTGATCAGTATAACAAAGTCCCTCGGTCGAAAAAGCCCTGATCGCGTATAACAAAGTCCCTGGTCGAGTAAGTAACAGAGTCCCTTGATCGAGTATAAATAAAGGCCGTTCATTATATACACAAAGTCCATTGGTCAAGTATAAAAGTCCCTGGTCGAGAGATAGAAGTCTCATTAGGTGAAGTGACACAAAGTCACTCGATCAAGTATAAAAAAGTCTCCTTGTCGAGTATAGTCGAGTATAATAAAGTCCCCTGATCGAGTATAACAAAGGCCCCTCATTGAGTATGACAAAGTCCATTAGTCAAGTATAAAAAAGTCCTGGTCGAGTATATCAAAGTCCCCTGATAGGGTATAACAAAGTCCCTGATCGATTATAACAAAGTCCACTGACCGAGTAACAAAGTCCCTGGTTGAGCATAACACAGTCCCCTGATCGAGTATATCCCTGATCAAGTATAACAAAGTCCCTGGTCGAGTATAAAAAGTCCCTCATCCGTATAACAAAATCCCTGGTCAAGTATAACAAGTCCCTTGATCAGAGTGTAACAAAGGCCCTCATTGAGTATAACAAAGCTCTGCTCGAGTATAACAAAGTCCTCTGATCGAGCATAAAAAGTCCCCTGATCGAGTATAACATATCCCATGATCGGGTATAACAAAGTCTTCTGGTCGAGTATAAAAAGACCCTGATCGCATAACAAAGTCCCTGGTCGAGTATAACAAAGTCCCCTGATCGAGTATAACAAGGCCCCTCATCGAGTATAACAAAGTCCTCTGGTCGATTTAACAAAGTACCCTGATCGTGTATAACAAAGTCTGGTCGAGTATAACAAAAGTCCCTAATCGAGTATAACAAAGGCCCTAATCGAGTATAGCAAAGTCCATTGGTCAAATATAGGAAGTCCACTGATCGAGTATAACAAAGTCCCCGATCGAGTATAACAAAGGCCTCTGGTCGAGTATAACAAAGTCCCCGATCAAGTATAAGAAAGTCTCTTGTCGAGTAAAAAAAGTCCCCTGATCGAGTATGACAAAGTCTCCTGGTCGAGTATAGCAAAGTCTGGTCGAGGATAACAAACCCTCATCGAGTATAACAAAGGCTTCTAATCGATTATAAAAGTCCCTGATCGAGAATAACAAAGTCCCCTGATCGAGTATAACAAAGTCCCT
>NW_024746705.1:0-11127 GCF_018991925.1 Homarus americanus | reverse complement strand
TGTTATTTACTTAGACTTAGCAAAGCATTTGACAGATTACCGCATCAGAGGCTTCTGAAAAAAATTAAGGCTCATGGTATCGAGGGGAAAGTTTTAAATTGGATAAAATCATGGGCTCACCGATAGAACGCAGAAGGTCAGCGTAGATGGTGTTAAATCTGAGTGGGGCCGTGTAACCAGTGGGGTTCCCCAGGGGTCAGTACTAGGCCCACTCTTGTTCATAATCTACATAAACCATCTAGATACTGGGATCAGCAGTGACATAAGCAAGTTTGCGGATAACACCAAAATAGGGTGGCAGATTAATTCGGGACAGGATGCAAATGCACTATAGGAGGATTTAAATAAACTGAAGGAGTGGTCAGAAAAATGGCAAATGAAATTCAACACCAGCAAGTGCAGCGTACTTAATATTGGAAGAACAAATACTGTCAATATATACAGCCTTAACATCAACCTGAGAAGTCGACTCGTGAAAGAGACTTAGGGGTACTTGTAAACCCGGACCTATGGCCTAGAAAACAGTGCGTTAATGTTCGAAATAAGGCAAACTGAGTATTAGATTATATATCTACAAGTGTAAGTAATAGAGTGCAGAGGTCTTATTGCAACTATATCTTGCGCTAGTCAGGCTGCACCTCGATTATGCGGTTCAGTTCTGGTGCCCTTATTATAGAATGGATATCAATTCACTGGAGTCGGTGCAGCGATGAATGACGAAAATGATTCCGGGACTTAAAAGCCTTCCATATCAAGATAGGTTAAAGAAACTAAACTTGCATTCCCTAGAAAGACGAAGAGTACGGGGAGATATGATAGAAGTATTTAAGTGGGTGAAAGGAATCAATAAAGGGGATATAGATAAAGTTCTTATAACATCCCAGCAGGATAGGACTCGTAGCAACCGCCTGGGAAGATATTGGAGGCATAATGTGTTGTCTAATGGTAGACCCTGCTGCCATATGGCATCACGAAAATTGTGACCAAGTCCCAGGTTGCTCATCTGACTTTCTGCTTCATTTACACGCAATTGCAGGGTCTCAATTGTTTCTCTTACCATTGACAACACAACATACATATATCACTTCTCATTTTTTATCTTTTTTTTTTCATTTTTGTATTTATAGTTCTTTATTATTAATATTATTATTATTACAGTTACTGTATTATCAATATTATTTTATTTTGTTTTATCAAATTTTATTTACTATGAATTATTATGACTTTATTATTATTATTATTACATTTATGCCCAATGATCAGTGACCCAGCCCGTACACTCGCAAAGGTTGATAAGTTTAGGTTTAGGAGGGAGATATGAAGCAACTGGTTCACAAATAGGGTGGTGGACAAGTGGAATGAGCTTAGCAACTTTGTAGTAAGTGCTGGAATGGAAATTTTTAAAAGGAGTCTAAATAGATTCATGAATGATAGAGTGGTATTAACTCTCGAAAGGAGCTGCCATGCACAGGCCAACCAGCCTATTGCAGACTTCGTATGTTCTTAATACCGATTTTCAAGAAGGGAGATAGATCACTATCCTCTAACTACCGTCTAATCAGTCTGACATCAATTGTAGGCAAATTACTGGAAGCAATCATTTCAAACTTTATTTGAAACCACCTGGAGAAGCACAAGTTGATCAATGATTCCCAACATGGCGTCACAAGCGGGCACTCATGTCTAACTAATCTATTAACATTCTTTTCATCTGTTTTTGAATCGGTGGATGAGGGGCACAATTATGTGGTAGATCTCGATTTTAGCAAAGCTTTTGACAGAGTCCCCCACAAAAGGCTAATAAGAAAAGTGGAGATATTCTAAAATGGATTAGGGCATGGTTACAGGACAGAAAACAGCGAGTGAGCATTAACGGTACTAAATCCGATTGGAGCAACGTCAGTAGTGGAGTTCCCCAAGGCTCGGTACTGGACCATTATTATTTATTATATATACATAAACGACAGATATCGGCGCAGACAGCAACTTAAGTAAATTTACTGATGACACTAAAATAGGGCGTGGAATTAAATATGACGAGGACTCCGCAAAACTACAGGAAGACAAAAAAAATTTTCGAATGGTCTGAAAAAATGGCAGATGAAATTTAATGTGGACAAATGTAAAGCACTCGGTATAGGAGATGTAAACAGGGAAACCAGATACCAGATGAACAACGATGTTATTGAGAAATCAGACTGCGAGAGCGATTTCTGAGTAATGATAAGTAGGAATCTTAAGCCAAGTAAGCAACGTGTTTTGCTCGAAACAAGGCTAATAAAGTACTTGGGTTCATACAAAGGAGTGTTAGTTACAAGACTAGCGAAAACATCTTAAGACTATATCTTGCGCTTGTGAGACCTCACTTGGATTACGCAGTTCAATTCTGGTCACTGTATTACAGACTGGATATAGAATCCTTGGAAGGAATTCAGAGGGGAATGACGAAGACTAATCCCGGGCATTAGGAACCTTGAGTATAGAGACAGGTTAAAGCATCTTAATTTGCACTCCCTCGAGAGACGTAGAGTGAGGGGCGACATGATATGTGTATAAATGGAAGTCAGGGTTAAACAAATGGGACATTACAAAGGTACTCAAACTATCCAACCATGAGCGAACTCGTAACAATGGTTTTAAATTAGACAAATTTAGATTTCGGCGTGAAATAGGTAAACACTGGTTTGGAAACAGTAGTGGATGAATGGAACAAGTTACCAAATATCATCATTAACTCAAATATGCTGGATAGCTTTAAACATAGGTTGGGTGGATATATGAGCAATAGGGGTTGGGTGTCAATGGGACTGCCCAGTATAGGCCAATAGGCCCGCTGCAGTTTCCTCCATTCTTATGTTCTTAAGTATAAATAACTGGTAATACTTCATTAGAAATTGCATTTATTGGGAAAAGACATGCACACTGCAGGTATAAAACCTGTAAAGGAACGGTGAATTTTTCTTTAGGCACCGGTCTCTCTCGCTGTTATTAATATGCATTTCGTAATGTTTAGACTAGTATTTCCGGCGGAAATGAATATCATTCGTCCGAAATTCATCAAATATCATCGGAGAAACATTTTTAATATCCAAACAAAGACCAGTGCAAAATAAAAATTTACCAAAAACTATCGTCTTACTATTGTAGGAGAGTTTTAGTCTGAATTAACTACAGTATTGGTTAATCCAGGTGGAAACTCTTCCTCTTTCTATACCTTCATCCACTGCACCCAAAGCAACAGGATGCAAGGGTGTCTTGTTAGAAGGCAAGCCACTTGACTGGGTCCGACTAATTACCCAAATGTCGCCTAATAAATCACCTGGTCCCGCTGAGATATTTGCCAGAGTATTAAAGGAATGTAAGGAAGAGCTTAGTATGCCCTTAGCAAAGTTGTTTAACATGTCCTTAAAAACAGGTGTAGTACCAGAATCCTGGAGGATAGCAAATGTAATACCGATTTTCAAGAAGGGGGATAGATCACTATCCTCTAACTACCGCCCAATCAGTCTAACATCAATAGTAGGCAAATTACTGGTAAGCAATCATTTCAAACTATTCGAAATCACCTGGAGAAGCACCGATTGATCAATGATTCCCAGCATGGCTTCACAAGCGGACGTTCTTGCCTAACTAATCTATTAACATTCTTTTCATCAGTTTTCGAATCGGTGGACGAGGGGCACAATTATGATGTGGTATATCTCGACTTTAGCAAAGCCTTCGACAGAGTCCCCCACGAAAGACTAATTAGAAAGGCAGAAGCACATGGCATCAAAGGTGACATATCCAAATGGATTAGGGAATAAGGACAGGAAACAGCGAGGAGCATTAACGCACCAGTCCCATTATAACGTCACAAGTGGAGTTCTGGCGTCTACTTGGACCATTATTATTTATTATATATTATATACATAGATATCGCATACAGCAACATAAGTAATTTGTTGATGACACTAAAATAGGACGCATATTAAATCTGACAAGGACTCTGCAAACTACAGAAGAGATCTAAAAAACTTTCAAATGTTCAAACCAGAAAACACTTGAACCTTGAAGTACCTGATAGGTGTATATACAGGCTAAACAAAGGACATACAAAGGTAATTACCAAACTATCCAAATCAGTGTTTAACCTCGTGAACAATGCATATTTTTTAAATTAGACAAATTTAGATTTCGGCGTGAAATAGGTAAACACTGGTTTGGAAACAGAGTAGTGGATGAATGGAACAAGTTACCAAATATCATCATGAACTCGAATACGCTGAATAGCTTCAAACATAGGTTGGATGCTTATATGAGCAATAGGGGTTGGGTGTAAACGGGACTGCCCAGTATGGGCCAATAGGCCCGCTGCAGTTTCCTCCATTCTCATGTTCTTATAAGAACATAAGAATGGAGAACCATTGTGCCACGAAGTTCACTTGTTGATAACGGAGTACCTTCACGTCACAACCCTTATAGCCCCTGCCTTCCACTTATACACCTCTATCAGGTCGCCCGCTCACGCTCAAGGTAGTGCGCAAATTAAGATGTTTAACCTGTCTCTATACTGTCCTAATGCCTCGATTAGTCTTTGTCAGGATTCCTGAATTCTTCCATGATTCTATATCCGCTCTAGTCACGGTGACCAGAACTGAACTGCGTAATCCAGGTGTGGTCTCACAAGAGCAAGATACAGGTTTAGGATGACCTCGCTAGTCTTGTAACTAACACTCCTTTGTATGAACCCCAAGTACTTTATTAGCCTTGTTACGAGCAAAAACACATTGTTTACTTGGCTTAAGGTTCCTACTTATCATTACTCCTAAATCTCTCTCGCAGTCGGATTTCTCTATGGCATCGTTCATCTGGTATCTGGTTTCCCTGTTTACATCTCCTATACTGAGTACTTTACATTTGTCGACATTGAATTTCATCTGCCATTTTCAAATAATGGTCCTACATGAATAAATCGGGTTACCAATCACTTCTCGACTAGTATTTGGTGTCACAAAGTAAAAAAAAAAATTGGAAAACGTAATTTAATTTGAGTTAATAGATCGAGTGCATGTACCTAACCTAATCTAACCTAACACAACTCGGATTAAATTACGTTTACCAATTTTTTTGACTTTATGACACCAAATAATAATCGAGAAGTGATTCACAGCCTGATTTACGCTTGTACGACCATCATTTGACTTCATTGCGGCTACATTTGGGTAATTACTCGCTCCCTCGGTACATGCATGCGATCTATTAACTCAGATTAAAGTAAGTTTTCCAATATTTTGACACCAAATACTAGTCGAGATGTGATTAGCAGTCCGATATATTCATGTAGGACCATTATTTGACTTCATTGCGGCTACATTTGGGTAATTAGTCGGACCCCAGTACTTGGCTCTACACCGATGCTGCCTCGCTGGGGTTAACAGGCCTATTTCTTTGTTTTATTTCACTATTTTTTTTAACGATACAAACGTTAAGAGAAAATTGAACGGCTTAACGTATTAACAGTTTCTCTTGACTGTCCTGCCCACAAGCCTTGAGCACATGGTCCACTCGCCCCCTAACATCATCAATAAACAAAAATATTAGTACGGACTAATGTAGTTACTGCTCGTTCATATTACTAAAGTTAAAGTAATTAATAACTGTCAATTGACGTGAAAATAAAAAATAAATTCCATCAAGTGACACACCTATCACTGCACTTCACAAAATATAAGTACAGTATGTGCTGAACTAGGACTCATAACCCAGCGTGCACGACATGACACTCCAACAGTAAAGGTTTTATCTAAATAATACAATAATCTGGCTTACCTTGGCGCGCATTCTGCCGGAGTATTAACCTGGAAGAGGAACAGATTAAAGATTAGTTTAAATTCAACCAAGATATACGAATAATACGCCAGATGCAGACAGATAAATATTGAGCAGGGAGCAACACGTCCTCACCTCACAGGACAGACGCTGGGAAGACTCTACGCCTGCCCGGACGTGACGTCATAGCATTCAAAATATTAAGATTTTAAATAAATTGTTTTGGATGATTGTAAAGATCAGATTTTACTCAATATATTTTTTTTTAAATATTAGTACTTCTATGTTTTGCCTATAACTGTTATATGTACAACAAAACATTCATGCGCATTTGGTTATCGATTATCTTGCCATGTTTTTATATATATGACTTATATCACTACATTAGTGGATATATCCCCGAATAAAAATTATTTAATCCTTCGATTTTTATATATCATGAAACCTATAGTTCAAAAAATAGTATGAATAAATTCATTAATTTATTATAAAAATTGATGTTGACATTATTAGTATTGAGTATCGGGTAGTGTGGCCGGTGATGAGTGATGGTAAACATGTCAGACGCGGGAGGGCCCACCTATGCCAGCCTAACACAGGCCAACCCTACTATCATTAATGGGTTGGCTGGGGTGGACCTTCAGACGGGTCACCAGGCGATGATGAACCACACGGACCACACGATGATGAACATGATGAACACGGTGGGGGTCCAAGGCACGGCGGTCCAGACAATGCCAACACAAAATTTAGCAACAGTAATGCCAGCTCCCAGCCACCAACAGGCCGCTCCCGATGTTAAACCAGACACCATGGGGGATGCTACCGTATCTGTGGATAGGAATACACTTATGGCAGTGCTGCAATTCCTGAAAAAAAATAATATGAAGGTAAGATCTGTATTCATGTCCCGCCACCGGTAGTAGAGAGGTGAGGTTATACCCGGGAATGGCTTTTGGTTAAACGACAACTTAATGAAACTTTTCTTACCTCGAGAATCTTACAAAATTTATCGTTACTGTGGGTAGTTTCAACGGTAAAGGTGTAGACAATAGCAGGTTAGGGTTATCTCGTACCCAAGATAAATCGTACCCAAACGAGTCGACTCGTACCAAGACAAAATCCCCAGGGTCGGATAAAATTTTCCCTCGAGTTTTGAAAGAGTGTAAGGAACAGATTAGCGGACCCCGCGTAAATTTATTTAAAAAATAATTAGACGCGAGAGCTGTGCCAGACTTGTGGAAACGGGCAAATGTAGTACCCATATTCAAAAAGGGGGACACAGAATCAGCGTCAAATTGCCGGCCGATCAGTTTGACTTCAGTCGTGGGGAAATTTCTTGAATCAAATATAGCAAATAGCATCCGATCTCATTTAGAGAAAAACAAATTAATCTATGACTCAACATGGATTTACAAAGGAAAAAATCTTATCTATCAAATCTGCTGACATTTTTTAGGAATGTTTATGAGGTAGTAGATAATGACGAAAATTACGATGTTATTCACTTATTTTTAAAATGAAATGCAGTAGTAATAAGGATATAAAAGAACAAAGAGTGAGAATATTGGCCACACATATACAGTATAATAAGTTATGGTATTAATACTCTGGATAGATTTGTTTAAAAAGTCACTAACACACGGAAACAAGACCATGAGTAACATAACGACTTGATTATGTGTCGCCCAATATTCACGCTCTTCCTATACAGTGTATACAGTCTCTCCTCGACTTACAATGGGGTTCCGTCCCGACGACCAGGTCATAAGTCGAAAAGACGAAAATAATACATAGAAATTCTAAAGTGGGTGTCTTTTTCTTCTCAGCACCACAAAACTCTCACTTTTAAGCTTACCAGCCATTTTAAAGTGAATTACAAACGAAAATTTTGTCAATACACAGCGCAACCACTGACGTTGGGACTCGAAAATACTTAATTTGACAAAATTTTGGTACGACTGAGGCTATATATATATATATATATATATATATATATATATATATATATATATATATATATATATATATATATATATATATATATATATATATATCTTGGATAAAATCACACGGAAAATGGAAATAACGGAGTACCTTTTGTTTTCGCTTTTATTCAAGACATCTTCTATTGTGGATTTATATGGATATATATATATATATATATATATATATATATATATATATATATATACACAGTATATATATATATATATATATATATATATATATATATATATATATATATATAGTATATATATATATATATATATATATATATATATATATATATATATATATATATATATAATCAGTTACTCTACCAGTCAGACTCAACCTCGACTCTACTGGGCAAGTGGGGACTAGGAACGCACGACTCATTCCACAAGAGCACTAAAAGTAGTTCTAGACTAGTGTTGTATTTCACACAAAGCCTGTTCATCGAAAGCTGATGGCGCTGTGAACCTCCCATTTGGGAACTGCCCGGCTTTATGTGGATGCTGCCAGTAGCATTTTACCGACTCCACAAGCAGAAACACGAGGTAAATTATATGTTAGGTCCCTCGTTAACGAAAGCACAATCCGTTTCCAGCAGGTTGCTCGTTAACCTAAAAAAACTCATAATCCCAAAACCATTGTTTCAATGGGTTTTTGGCAATTGTTCCAGCTCAATGAAAATTGCCTAAATTCAACAAAAAATGCAGAAAAAGTACACTTACTTTGAGGTGTGTATGTCGTAAGGCCCTGGATGATGATGATGATGATGGGAATTAGAATGGGGGTGGAGGGAGAAGGAAGAAGAGAAGGCATTGGGGTGGAAGAGAGTCACCCTGATGGCACCATTTCACCCATAAAATTTTAGTTCTCTTGGTGTATTTCAAGATTATTTTCTTTAAATCAACACTGCACTGCATTATATATAGTCAATATGTAAAATATATTTCAAAATGACCAATAATTTGCTTGGAAACACAGAAAAAAAGCGTTTAGTTGAAGAGAGTCTCAAGCAAGATGTTACCTCCACTGAAAACTGAGAGACTAACGCCTGTCTGGTGTGTTAACAGGCTGGATGGCACGCCAGAAACTAGTTTCTTTACCTTCAATTATGTTCAATAATTGTTAAAATGACTAAAAAAGTTAATATTATACTTTTAAAATTATTGAATAGTATAAACTTTTTGATATTTACTAAAATAGCAAGGAATTTAAGCCCTAAAACCGATTACTGTATTGGCGGACTAATACTACAGCTGGTGGACCGCCAAATGCAAGCGAAAACATGTTGAAGTCGGCTCATAAAAAACTCGTTAATCGAGGGATTGCTCGTTAACCGAAGTTAAGAATCTTATGGAAGGTAAATCGTTAACCGCAATCTCGTTAACCGAGGCGCTCGTTAACCGAGGGACCACTGTACCTGGATCACGCGTACCTACAGTGATTTACTTGCATATATATATATATATATATATATATATATATATATATATATATATATATATATATATATATATATATATTAGGGGGCAGGGAAAAAACACTTTTATTTGAGTTGCAGGCTGCACTTTTCAGGCATCATTTGTATGGCTGTAACAAACACCTGTGCAAAATTTCATGCCATTTCATGCATACTTACCCTGCCGCATCGCGAACGACTTTTTGTCAACTTTTAGTGTATACCAAAAATTAGGTGTCATTTAATGTTTTCCAGGATAATGATAAATTTTACATGGGTGACATCGATTTAATTCACATGTTATTTTACAGGTACACCGTATAGAAAATCATTACAAGTTCATATTGAAATTCTTTTTTGTGCGGAACCTTGGCATCATTTTCCTAGACAATAATCTTTGCCTAATATATCCATCTCTCGATTCGTATCCCGCCACTTCAGTGCAAGCTTCAGTCATCACTTTTATGCCTCTCTCGACCGCCTGAGTGCTGTTTGGCCACTTGGGCACCACTAATGGTGTCTCAAGAATGTCATTAACCTGTAGATTTGACAGAGAAGCAATGTAAGGAGGTTCAGTCTTGAGTTCATTCCTCCAGTTAATCATGGAATGATAGTTTTTTGCTTGCCACTTTAGTTTCGGAGTCACCACCTTTCTCATGTTGACAACAGGAGGCACATCCTCATTCCCATCTCCATCTTTACCCTCCTCATCAGTATAGTTTAACAAATTCTCGTCAACAGCAGCATCAGAATCTTCCTCCTCCTCTTCAGATCTGCCAGTGCATTCTTCCTTTTGCTGATTCTCCTCTCTAATTTTTCTTATCATTGAGACAGCTTTTTCTCTAACAGTCATGTCCTCATCTGCACACATACCAAGAAGAAGTTGATCTGTGTGGGCGAAGTATGCATTTCTCTGACAGCCTTCTTCACTATCGTCTCCTCCTCACTATTCAGGTGTTTCATATATAGCAGGGACTGGAATACGTTCCTTGAGCCGTGTGTTACGTAAGGGTGTATCTTGATGTAAAACCACATTGGAGCACTGAACTTTATTATTGTAATGACAATTCTTTTCAACTCATGGCTGGGTCTTGATGTTGCTACATACAGCCTGAGGATTCTACTCCATAAGGTGTTCCACCTTGACACACAGGGAGGACCTGGCTCAATAGCAGCCAAGTCATCTTCAACAACACCTGTGATAACTCCTTTACAAATCCTATACAGGTATTTCTGATCCCAGGACAGATCTTTCTCCACTTCATCATTAAACACAGGGAAATCAAGGAAACTGACTGGCTGGAAGGCGACAACTGGAAGCTCAGACAAAGACTCCTTGATCTGCTTTCCAATGGGACCACGCCAATGCTCAGGACCACTTGGTTTACCATCATAGTGATAAAAAACTGCGCGGAAAGGCAGCTCATTTCCGTGAAGCTGACATATGAAATAATGGAGCGGGTGACCAAGTAACATTTCAAGATGATGAATGACTCCATTTTCTGATCCTACATTTACATTGGTTCCATCACAACCAACACACAATGGGCTGCTGGGTTAGATTTTTCTCCACCAGAAACTCGTGAATAGTTTTGGCAATCTGCTTTCCGTGTCCAGTCTTGGGAGTCACATGTGTGAGATATTCATTGCCAGGCTCAACCATGATGACATAATGAAATGAGAAAAGGCTGATAATCAATATAGACATAGCACCATACTCATCTGCAACAAGACAACTTAAATGAAATAAGAGATATGAAAAAAAAGTTGATAAACACTGAACAGAACATTGCACCGCCACAGCTGCTGTTTGGCTAGTACTGTAGGTAAATTTAAAAATTTCAGTAGAAAATGCGGCAGAC
>NW_024746704.1:0-26477 GCF_018991925.1 Homarus americanus | reverse complement strand
TGTGATATGGTATCTTTCTGTTATCTCTCTACAGGACATCGACCACAGTTATCTCATCCTCCTTTACACACCTATACAAGTACAGCTGAGATACAATCTTGTTTTGGTTAATTCTCTACTACGCAGTTTCTCTACTTACCCAGCTAAAATACATTCCCTTTCAGGCTAATCTTCTGCATAGTTTCCCCTCAAACAGTTATTTACTTCCTAGTTCAAACACATCTGGATACATTCTGGTGTATAAGCTTCATATGCTGCGCATATTCTTAACACATGCACATCGAACACCTTCAGATATATCTCTTCCAAAGGTCATCGGCCAGAGATAACAAACGCCACGTCCTCTAGGAGATAAACTGCTGCGGTCACTAACACTCGCTCTAGTTCACTACAGGACGCCGCCGTGACGTCAGAAGGATATTTTCTTTGGCTTGGATGATTTTCCTTGTATACTTTTATATAATTTATTTTATCTTTTTTATAACAATAGTGTTTTGTTTTAAATTTCCCTTAATCATATACGAGTTTATACAGAATTAAACTGCGTAATCCAAGTGAAGTCTCACAAGCGCAAGATATAGTTTTAAGATGACCTCGCCTGTCTTGTAACTAACACTCCTTTGTATGAACCCAAGTACTTTATTAGCTTTGTTTCGAGCAAATACACATTGATTACTTGGCTTAAGATTCCTACTTATCATTACTCCTAAATCTCTCTCGCAGTCGGATTTCTCAATAACAACGTTGTTCATCTGGTATCTGGTTTCCCTGTTTACATCTCCTATACTGAGTACTTTACATTTGTCCTCATTGAATTTCAGCTGCCATTTTTCAGACCATTCGAAAAATTTGTTTAGATCTTCCTGTAGTTTTGTGGAGTCCTTGTCAGATTTAACTGCACGTCCTATTTTAGTGTCATCAGCAAATTTACTTATGTTGCTGTCTACACCGATATCTATGTCGTTTATGTATATAATAAATAATAATTTTCCAAGTACTGAGCCTTGGGGAACTCCACTAGTGACGTTGCTCCAATTGGATTTAGTGCCGTTAATGCTCACTCTCTGTTTCCTGCCCTGTAACCACGCCCTAATCCATTTTAGAATATCTCCTTTAATGCCATGAGCCTCCACTTTTCTTATTAGTCTTTCGTGGGGGACTCTGTCGAAGGCTTTGCTAAAGTCGAGATATACCACATCATAATTGTGCCCCTCGTCCACTGATTCGAAAACCGATGAAAAGAATGTTAATAGATTAGTTAGACATGAACGCCCGCTTGTGAAGCCATGTTGGGAATCATTGATCAACTTGTGCTTCTCCAGGTGATTTCGAATAGAGTTTGAAATGATTGCTTCCAGTAATTTGCCTACAATTGATGTTAGACTGATTGGAAGGTAATTAGAGGAAAGTGATCTATCTCCCTTCTTGAAAATCGGTATTACATTCGCTATCCTCCAGGATTCTGGTACTACACCTGTTTTTAAGGACTTGTTAAACAACTTTGCTAAGGCATACTAAGCTCTTCCTTACATTCCTTTAATACTCTGGCAAATATCTCATCGGGACCTGGTGACTTATTAGGCTTTAGTGTGTCTATTTGCTTACTAGCATCGTTACTAGTCACTACTATCTCGCTTAATTTATTTCTTCACTATCTCTGTATAGAGTCGGTGCCTCGGGTATCATATTTAAATTTTCGGTGGTGAAAACTGTTGAAAAGTATTTATTCAGATTATTGCTCATTTCTCCGTCGTTATCAGTTAGCTCGCCGGTATCTGATTGTATTGATCCAATCTTATCTCATGTTTTAGTTTGATACATATGATAGAATCCCTTGGGGTTTGACTTGCCCTCCCTTGCTATCTTCAGTTCATTATTCCTCTTTGCTTTTCTTATCTCGGTCTTAAGTCAAAGTTGTCTGCAGTTGATCATCAATGGATTCCATCTGCCGTGGAAGCTTGAGCGGTCCGCGCAATTCATATATTATATTCACCACGTCTTCAACAATGAGAACGCGTCCAAGGGGTGCAACAAGCGCACCTGGCTTAGGGACATCTGTGGACATATTCGTCAACACAACAGTGCCACAAAGCAGTAGGAGCAGCACAATGATGATCCAAGCCATTCTGTAAGAGTTTCAATCCAGCCAGGGAGAAGGAGACGAACCAACAGCAGGGGTGACAACAATATCAGGCAGGAGGTCGTGTTCCTGAAGGGCTCGGATGAGTGACCCTCGCCACTGTCTTCTAGATGGAGGTCGGCCTTGGACAGCATGAGTCAAGTTGGCTTGGACATAGTTGCCCCGAGGATCACAGGCCAAGTTCGGTATATAGGGAAGTAGAGCGTGTCTGCTGACGAGCCCCAAGGATGATACGAGCAGCTTTCCTCTGGATAACTTCGAGACGGTTGACAGCAGTCCGACTGATGTTGACGAGGGCAGGGGCGGCGTAGTCGACACAGGAACGAACAAAAGACTTGTACTTGGTGAGAAGTACAGGGATGGTGGCACCAAAGGAACCCCTGCACAATCACATGGTAGAGAGGGGAGAGAGACACCGAAAGCATATGTCTCTAAGATAGCGGACTTCAGGGATCTGACAACGTGTGTGAGTTACATACACACCCAAGTATTTTGTCTCATTAACCCAGTCCAAGGGCTTTCCTAATACGAGAAGGGGTGGAGGTACAACACGACCGTGCCACATGGCTTTTGTTTTCGCAGTTGAAAGAAGGAAACCAAGTGAATCACACTCTCTGGAGACCAGATCAAGGGCTTCCTGCATGCTGAGGTAGTCAGGGGCTTGGAGGAGGACATCGTCGGCATATCTTGAGTGAACAACTTCTGTCGTCCACGGGAGAGATGCAATGGAGTGCATGAGAGTGTTAAACAAGGTGGGACTCAGGACTCCACCTAGAGGGGTGCCGAGGTTCATTTCTTGGAACAGGAGCTATAGAGCCTTCAACGCGAACTCGGGCCTGACGTCCAGTGAGGTAAGAGGCGATCCATTGAAGAAGTCTCCCTTTAACCCCTAACCGCTCAAGTTCAGCTAAAATGAGGGCAGGCTGAGCCGTATCAAAGGCTCCTTTGATATCAAGGAAGACGGAGACGCGGGCAGTCTGATTGCAATAAAAGGAAGCAATGGAGTGTGCTGTGTCTTTAAACTTTTTCAGTGCCCAAACAACAGCTAACACCTCTAAATGCGTTACTGAATAACGTGTTTCGGCATCATTAAGTTTACGACTTGCAAAAGTAATTACTCTAAATTTTCCTCTTGAGTTCAACTGCATGAGTACAGCTCCAATTCCTTGTCCAGAGGCGTCGGTACACAGAGTGAAATCTTGAGAGTAATCAGGAAATGCTAAAACAGGGGCATTGGTAAGTGCCGTCTTCAATGCAACAAAACTATCCTCGTGTTCAGCATTCCATACAAAATTGCATCTTTCTTCAGTAACTTAGTTAAGGGTGACGCTAATGTCGTATAGTTTTTATTAAAAGAACTATAATATCCAGATAAACCAAGAAAACTACGCACCTTATCAACAGATGTAGGACGTGGGAACTGAACAACAGCCTTAACTTTATCATCAACTGCATGAATACCTTCGCCGTCAACTACATGACCAAGGAAATGGATTCTGGATTTTAGAAACTCACATTTAGAAAGTTTAATTTTAAGACCTGCTGTAGAAAGTTTTTGTAACATTTCACGCAGTTTGATAAGATGGGTATCAACATCCTTACTGACTACTATGAGATCATCCAAGTAAGCACAGACTGTGGTACCTATCAATCCGGCAAACAGGGTGTTGATCATCCTTTGAAAAGTCAATGGGGCATTTCTGAGACCAAAAGGCATCTGCAGAAATTCAAAATGGCCCAAAAGAGTACTAAAAGCAGTAACCTCTTGGGATTTTTCATCGAGCGGTATTTGCCAATACCAGCGAAGCAAATCTAAATTGCTAAAAACAGCGTTATCCTTGCCTAAGGACTGTAAAATATCACTCAAGACAGGCATAGGGTACTTATCTGGGATAGTATTTTCATTAACGCGCCTAAAATCAATAACTGGGCGCCAACCGCCATCCTTCCTTGAAACTAAAAACAAAGAGCTATTGAAAGGAAATTAGAATGTGTGATAACCTTGCCATTCAACATAACCTGAACCATGTCCTGAACTACAGCGCACTGGTTATGAGGGAGTCGGTAAGCTGGTATGTAAATTGGATTCGTGCCCTCTTTTAAGGATATGTGATGTGAGGTTAGATCTGTGTGCCCCAACTGTTCCCCTGGTAAAGCTACAATGTTTCTGTAGTCGGCAAGCAGCTCTAAAAGTTTAGTCTTGCCTTGAGGATGATCAATTACTTTAACATGTGGTGATATTTGATCTATTCTCTCCTGCCTAGTTTGTTTAGGTGGAGAAAAATACTACCATTTGGGAATTGCGTAGGCTGTGGTGCAACATTGTTATGGTAAACTAGAAAATCACACAAATAACAACCCTCTTTCAATATTCTAAGAGAGCCTGTCCTGTTAAGAACTAGAACGTCTGTTAAACCACCAGGTTGAATCGTGCTCAATGTAGATTCACACGATAGAGCCTTTATCCTTGTACGTTTCCGGTAGACACACTACATCAGTCCCCGTGCACACGTCAGGTAAAACAACAGTGACTGTGGTGATTTCCTCATTCTGATAGTGGAGAGTACCCATTAAGACTGCAGGTACACTCTTCCAACTTTTGCTGCTATAATCACGCTGGGAAAGTGAGTCTGTGATGTCTTGAGCTCGCTTTGACTCGTTATCTCCCTTCCTCCTAATGGACATGGTGGATAATACCTTCAACCTTGCGTAGAGCAACGGTGCAGAATTGCCCATAGCATTGTAGGAAACAACATTAAATGTAATTGAATTATTACATGGACGAACATCTATAAAATTTGTTCTAAGTGTCGGTAAACCTATCAACCCGTCAGCTGGTAAATTAAATTGTTGGACTACATAAAAATCTGCATAAAAGGAAATACCACGTCTAGAAAAGCGTAGCGGTAAAGTTACCATCCCTGCAATGTTCAGCTGCATCCCGGAAACTCCTTCAAGATCGGTGTCAGTAGGTCGAAATGAAAAATCTCGGTGAGGGAATCTACGTTGTAACTCTTGATAGGATGCTAAGGCTAACACATTTGCACACGCACCCGTATCAATATCCAGAGCCAACTTGATAGATCCAACTTTCGCCGGAATGGACAACACTTCCGCTTTGTTGCGCGCTTCTATTAACGAGGCTGCCACAGAAGTGTTGTTGGGCGTTGGTACTGATGTACCTATCCTTCTTCGTTCTGGCACCGGCGCTGGTTTATCCCCGACTTCTTGTAATGATAATGACACGCTGTACGCTGCTGTGTTACCTGGGGTGATCCTGCGTCTACACTCCGAGCTCTTTGCATCGCGGCACAGTCATCTGTGTTGTGAGAGTCAGACTGATGGTACTCACACCACATATAAGCGTTATGGCCTGTCACAGACGTAGTCTTTGCAGCCGCTGCATATGTTTTGGGTGGTCCATGTCTTTGACGTGAGCCTGTGGTTGGATGTTTCTTTTCTTTATTCTTGACACCACCACTCTGGAGCTGGTAGCAATCACCAGCAATGGTGACACTCTTCATTGGGGTTTCTGCGCGAACTACATTTGTCAAACAATCAAGCCACCTAAACAACCAATATAAATGTCCTTGCTGTGTACCAAACTCAAAAATACCAATTAAAGCCTTTTTTAAATATTCATACCTCGGGTCAGCAAGACACTGACGTACAAATGTTCACTTGCAAAACTACCCTGTGGGATATGAGAGCGAACAAATGATTTCTTCGTATCATCTCCTCTTATCTGAAAATTTTTCATGGTATCCTCACAAGCTCTTATAAATGTAGTTACCCGATATCCATCTTCCCCTGTAAAATCGCGGACCAGATCGCCACGCGGTAACACCTGAATAACGTTAGAGGGGTTAGTAGACATGCCGGTGTTAGAAGTAGCCATGCTATTTTTCTTACTCCTAACTGAGGGGTTTTTTAATGGAGGAGGTAATAAAAAGTTTTCTGACACACACTGTGTTTCTGTGGAGGAGAAAGGAGAACCTGCCCGTAATCAGGCGACGTCATATACTTATTACCTGACCTTAGGGTTCGACGGTTTAAATCGTCAAATGATTGTTCTATCAAATCTTCACTACTCCTGTGTTTCGTGCGAATCTATTGAATCTATTTGTTCAGTCGTGACATTAACCTCATCAGCAATATCTGAATCGCTAGTATAATGTTCCACCAATTTAGTAATGTCCCAAGACGATGACTTAGAAAGACGGTCCATTAATATTAAAATAGATCACATCAAAGGTTATCTCATAAAAAAAATAATCTTGCCTTTCATTTACAGTAAATAACGTTACTAGTAAAATGAAGAAATTATCAATAAATGAATGAGAGAAAATTAATACTGGACTTTAATTTATTCAGTATCCATATATAAATAAATATATATATATATATATATATATATATATATATATATATATATATATATATATATATATATATATATATATATATATATATATATATATGTATATATATATATATTTCATGTAAATCCACAATGAAAACGTGGATAAGATAAATCTTGATAAAATCACACGGGAAAATGGAAGATGTCTTGAATAAAGACGAAAGCTAAGGTACTCCGTTGTTTCCATTTTCCCGTGTGATTTTATCAAAATATATATATATATATATATATATATATAATGTATACCTAAAAACCTAGGAATGTCGTCTGGAGTCGACGTAGAACACTGGAGCCGTCAGAAGCAGTCTTCCCTCCCACAATCACAGCTGACTCAAGGTCGCGGTGAGTGGGTCGGCGAGTAGGTCAATGTCCTCCGTGTTGATAGTAGATCAGGTGATGTCTCCGTTGTGTAGCAACTGACTGATGCTTCAAGATGGCGACGGGTGAGTCCACTTCAACGACGGGGAGTCCACTACCCACCAAAATGCTGACCAAGGGCTGTGGGGTCACTGGGTTCGCTGGGAAAGTCCACCATGGGTGAGGGTCAGGGGTTCTTCTGTGTGCCAAACCTCTTGTAGCCCTGTATTTATCGGGCTCGCTGGGGACACACAACTGCCCTCATGAACAGCCAAAACATTCTGTTTGAACAACTTGTGATGTCGAAATGGTGTAAGGTCCACGTGTTGCAAAACCTCGAAGCACGTAGGTATGTGGCAACACTGTAAGACCCAATGGGCTGTCACTGGGGGGTATCCACTCACAGGATGTTGAATGTTGACGCCACAAATTCTTCTCCGCCACGCCTGGTTGCCATACAGGGGAGTTACCGACTTGCCACAATAGGTAAAAGTTATCAATAACTCAAAAATGGTTATTGAGAAAAAGAAACTTGTACATCTCTTTGGATGAAAACGTTTAATATCACACGACTGGATATTATAATACACTTAGGAAGAATATAACACGTCACTGTTTTTTGTTTTTCTGGTTTTCGTAAAACACTCATGACTTGTTATGTAGTATATATATATATATATATATATATATATATATATATATATATATATATATATATATATATATATATATATATATATATATATATATATATATATATATATATATATATATATATATATATATATGTGATATCCAGAAATTTCAGAGTAATTTCAAATGCCCCGCCATGAGTGATACTGAGCGTTCAAGGTCATCTGAGGGGAGGGAGCGCTGCCTGCTCGTAGCGAGAGATTGCGGAACTAGGCCTATATGATATTAAATATGATTTACCGAATTAATAATGATGCGATTCATGAAGTTAAGGGACTATTATTGAATTTGAAATTATTATAGATCATTTAGCAGTCTGAATAATGTTACGGGTGTCCCAAGGAGTTATTAGTTAGGCGGTAAATATATCACGTAGGACCAAGCTAACGCCTTGAGAGGACACGAGGCGGGTTCTCTCCCAGTCCCGGAGAGCATTCACACAGACAAGACGTTCCGCGCGTCCATCAGAAATAGTCACGTGGCCTAGTCACCTGTGCTGCGCTATTGCAGTATAACAAGTAAGTCTCATTCGATCTCAGACAGGGTTAGATAGGGCAGTGATAAAGTAAACTAGAGCTAACAGTGAGTTCATTTCAGGGTTTCCGTCAGAACCCACTTGACTGGAGTTGACTGGAGTTGACTGGAGTTGACCGGAGTTGACTGCGAGAGATTGACTGCCGTTGATGATTGAGGGTGGCGATTGTCGCCATTGGACCGATCAGTGTAGGCCTGTCACTGTTTAGCGGGGTAGCAAAGGATCTCTTGAGTGAACGAGTGCTCCCGACAACTAACACGACACGGGACCAGCATCAGCAGTGGGTGATCAGTTCTTACCACTCCGGTGCACAACCCCACATGTCCCGAGCAGCTAGTGAAACCCTCTTGCTAACGGGAAGCTAAAGTTTCTCTCAACTGCGCAAGGTCTGATTGGCTCACTCTCTTCCTGCCCATGGACGCACTGGGAGTACACTGAGGCTATCTGAGTATATTAATGGTCACACACTGAGACCGTGAGTCTAGGACTCTAGGAGATACCTAGAGGAACATTTTATCTTCCTTATCACGGGTGTAGTTAACACCATTCCTCAGACTGATATTATCTTGACGTGTGTAGTTTAATATTTCTTAAATAATTTTGATAGTAGTGTTTTTTTTAATGTTTGTGCCATTAAGTGGAACCAGAGTGATACTGTGATTTGATTCTTTTAATGCCTCTAATTCTTCATAATTCTGATCTCAGGTATAACCTTGTTCCCCAGAGCAGTGGTTAGGTTAGGTTAGGAAGTGTACACCTGTTGGGGTGCTATAATTTTGTTGAGTGATATTATTTTGCTGAAAGCCTTAAGGCCTGTTCATGTGGGCGAGCAACATTTCTTAATACTTCAAATTTATTGTTGCCTGTGTTTCTAATAATTTCTATGTCATGTATAACTTTTATTCCCCAGAGTAGTGTTTAAAGTTTAAGTTAAGAGGTGCGCATATTGGTGTACCATTATTTGATTGTGTTTGTAGTGTTGGAGGGAATATAAGTGTCTAAATTTTACAGTGTGTCTCATTCATCCCAGTCACAGACGCTATCCTTCCACGGGTCACGGACAGTTCATTTTGTGTAGTAGATTTAAGTGTTCTTGTGCTGGTTCGGGATTTTTCTCAAAGGGGCGCTTCCACTGCCTTTACCATCTATTAAATTTTAATAAACCCCAAGTCAAGTGAGAAATTAAAGTCCAGTAAATTCCGACCGGTTACAAATGGTAGCAGAGCGTAGTTTTTAATGTCGTGACTGATAGTACTGTGGTTGGGATAATGAACGCCATCATGTGTTGGTTAGCAATGGTAGGGATTGAACTCGCACTGATGCTCATCCTTGTGCCCGGACTGAGTTGGTTAGGCTTGACAATAGAGATGTGTATGAGGAGGAAGAGAGACGGCCGCGGGACCTTGGTACAGCTGAGAGAGGAGTTCGGAGACCTAAAGAGGGATTATCAAGCACAGGTAAACAGGTTCAAGTGGGAGTCTCAGGCACACATTCAACGGTTCAGGGAGGAAACAAGGGGTGAATGTCAGGCACACGTCCAGCAGTCAAGGAAGTGTGAGGTCCAAGTGGGAAATATAGGGGTACGTAAGTAGTTCAGAGAGGTTGATCGAGCCCTCCAGCTGAGAGACAAGACGAAGCCGACCGATTACAGTTTAGGGTGCATGGTAATGAGAAAAGGCAGGTTGTAGGGGGTGAGTTGGAGGAGTTGTGAGTAGGGCAGAGGGGATTGGAGAGATGGTTAGGTCAGAGATGTGCGTTGAGTAGTGGTTGCTGTCATGAGTTGCTGTCATGAGCGGGATTGAGTTGCTGTCATGAGCGGGATTGAGAGTACGGTTGTAATGTCCAGGGCCTCACTAAGATGGACTGGTACATTGTCAGAGGGTTGGTCTGCCGGCATGAGGTTCGGAGACGTGGACTGAGTATTGTTTTGACACTGGTTCCTCTTAGCTCAAGGGCCAGGCAAAAGGAGAGCATGTTGGAGATGGACTGAGTATTTTTTTTGACACTGGTTCCTCTTAGTTCAAGGGCCAGGCAAAAGGAGAGCATGCTTGTTTTGAACTGTGTATTTTTTTTTGACACTGGTTCCTCTTAGCTCAAGGGCCAGGCAAAAGGAGAGCATGTTGGAGATGGACTGAGTATTTTTTTTGACACTGGTTCCTCTTAGTTCAAGGGCCAGGCAAAAGGAGAGCATGCTTGTTTTGGACTGTGTATTTTTTTTTGACACTGGTTCCTCTTTGTTCAAGGGCCAGGCCAAAGGAGAGCATGTTTGTTTTGGGCTGGTATTAATTTTGACATTGGTTCTCTAGTTAAGGGCCAGGCAAAAGGGGAGCGTGATGTTCTGGTTGGATTGAGTTGGGCTAGGAAGAAATGGAGTTGCTAGCTGCGAGTGGAATAGTACAGAGTTGAAGGTGGGTTCTAAGTTGTTCTCTCAGCACATGAGGGCAGTGCTGTCTTTTTTTAGGGGGGTCGAGTGTTAGCGGGAGAGAAAAGGAGAGAAGAGAAGACGGGAATGCTGCATTTAGCAAAAGGGGTGAGGTGCAGTCCTTAGAACAAAATTTTAGGGGGGTCGTATGCATGTTTTCTCAGCACATGAGGACAGTGCTGTCTTTTTTTAGGGGGGTCGATTGTGATATCCAGAAATTTCAGAGTAATTTCAAATGCCCCGCCATGAGTGATACTGAGCGTTCAAGGTCATCTGAGGGGAGGGAGCGCTGCCTGCTCGTAGCGAGAGATTGCGGAACTAGGCCTATATGATATTAAATATGATTTACCGAATTAATAATGATGCGATTCATGAAGTTAAGGGACTATTATTGAATTTGAAATTATTATAGATCATTTAGCAGTCTGAATAATGTTACGGGTGTCCCAAGGAGTTATTAGTTAGGCGGTAAATATATCACGTAGGACCAAGCTAACGCCTTGAGAGGACACGAGGCGGGTTCTCTCCCAGTCCCGGAGAGCATTCACACAGACAAGACGTTCCGCGCGTCCATCAGAAATAGTCACGTGGCCTAGTCACCTGTGCTGCGCTATTGCAGTATAACAAGTAAGTCTCATTCGATCTCAGACAGGGTTAGATAGGGCAGTGATAAAGTAAACTAGAGCTAACAGTGAGTTCATTTCAGGGTTTCCGTCAGAACCCACTTGACTGGAGTTGACTGGAGTTGACTGGAGTTGACCGGAGTTGACTGCGAGAGATTGACTGCCGTTGATGATTGAGGGTGGCGATTGTCGCCATTGGACCGATCAGTGTAGGCCTGTCACTGTTTAGCGGGGTAGCAAAGGATCTCTTGAGTGAACGAGTGCTCCCGACAACTAACACGACACGGGACCAGCATCAGCAGTGGGTGATCAGTTCTTACCACTCCGGTGCACAACCCCACATGTCCCGAGCAGCTAGTGAAACCCTCTTGCTAACGGGAAGCTAAAGTTTCTCTCAACTGCGCAAGGTCTGATTGGCTCACTCTCTTCCTGCCCATGGACGCACTGGGAGTACACTGAGGCTATCTGAGTATATTAATGGTCACACACTGAGACCGTGAGTCTAGGACTCTAGGAGATACCTAGAGGAACATTTTATCTTCCTTATCACGGGTGTAGTTAACACCATTCCTCAGACTGATATTATCTTGACGTGTGTAGTTTAATATTTCTTAAATAATTTTGATAGTAGTGTTTTTTTTAATGTTTGTGCCATTAAGTGGAACCAGAGTGATACTGTGATTTGATTCTTTTAATGCCTCTAATTCTTCATAATTCTGATCTCAGGTATAACCTTGTTCCCCAGAGCAGTGGTTAGGTTAGGTTAGGAAGTGTACACCTGTTGGGGTGCTATAATTTTGTTGAGTGATATTATTTTGCTGAAAGCCTTAAGGCCTGTTCATGTGGGCGAGCAACATTTCTTAATACTTCAAATTTATTGTTGCCTGTGTTTCTAATAATTTCTATGTCATGTATAACTTTTATTCCCCAGAGTAGTGTTTAAAGTTTAAGTTAAGAGGTGCGCATATTGGTGTACCATTATTTGATTGTGTTTGTAGTGTTGGAGGGAATATAAGTGTCTAAATTTTACAGTGTGTCTCATTCATCCCAGTCACAGACGCTATCCTTCCACGGGTCACGGACAGTTCATTTTGTGTAGTAGATTTAAGTGTTCTTGTGCTGGTTCGGGATTTTTCTCAAAGGGGCGCTTCCACTGCCTTTACCATCTATTAAATTTTAATAAACCCCAAGTCAAGTGAGAAATTAAAGTCCAGCAAATTCCGACCGGTTATATATATATATATATATATATATATATATATATATATATATATATATATATATATATATATATATATATATACCGGAATGTTGTTATCCGTTACTACTTTGCTGCCACCTATGAACTGGCCCTTTAACCGTTGATTCTTGATGAGTTAATGAGGCTGGGACATGTAAAGGTATACAGGGTTTTAGTAGCGAAACCCAACTGTCCTTTCTGTATTTATTAAGAAGATATATTATATACAGTTCCAAGTGTATATCACCGTAACTTAATCACTGAAGCTATGAGTTTTAAATGAGGAAAGAGGATATATTAAATAACTCTTATAAAATACATCCTGCTTGTGTGAGAGAGTGAGGAAGAATGCTCAAGTAGCCGGCCTCTATATGCTAACCTAACATTCTTGAGGCCGCTCCTTCAAGGAACTTACCCATCGCATGATGTGACCATGCCAACTCATAGCCAGTGGAAGTTACAGGGGGTGATATGATTATATAAACCCAACGGACTGCCCCTCATTGCTATGGGGTATATTGAAAATCATGATGTACATTTAATTACATATATTAGCAAACAAAAAATAAAATATATCAGTTATGCACAAAATTAACAAATAAAAACTAAACCTGATCAAACATATAGATCACTATATAATACTTGGTGTTCTTAAAAGTCGAGCAAGGTTTACACGTTATGGCACTAGAAATATACAAGAGGAGAGGAGATACTTATCTTATGACTGCCAGCCCAATACTAAAAGCCACCTGGCTTTAAGAGGCAAAACCAAGAGAGCAAAGGCGGGCGGAAATGACGTCACAGACAAAAGACGTTCACGTTTTGAATCGGCAAACAACCATTGAACGCTCACTCGTTCATTAGTATTCGGGATAATATAATAAACATTACTTTGTTTTACCTAACACATCGAAACCAATGTTACATTTCAAGTATAACATATAATATCTAAATTTTAACTGCTTCGGTGTCTACACAACGACTCATTTGAAGTTCATATGCTGACCAGTAATTTATTCATTGGTTCTTATTTCCGACACTCGTAACAGAAACGTCGGCCATTTTAGAAAATGGCGCCGTATATAACTCGCACGCATTTTTTACAATAGCAACACTTGGTTTCATGATCTCCACACCCCAATGCTAGTTTTTGCTATGCAGACAAACGTTACCCTGTTGACCCCCGCATGCATGTCAGTCAGGTCGACAGAAACTCGCTCCAGAGGCTTGGAAACTACCGGTAAGGCCTGCCATTTCTGGGTAAGACCCTTAGTTCCCTTGAATTTCTGACAGCTTTCACATGACTTCACAAAATCTATACAATCCTTACGGCAGTTTGGCCAATAGAATAGACTTTCTGCCCTGGCAATGGTTTTCCACTGCCCTAAGTGACCTGACTTGGCACTACTGTGTACTAACTTTAAGGCGGCTTCACGTAAATGATCAGGTACTACTAAGCAATAGAGCAAGGCTTTGTCAATTAGTTCTTTCACTAGATATAAAACTCCATCTATCACTTCAAACTTATCAATGGTGGTTTTGGGGTATCTGTGCCCTGGTAACTTTTCCCCATTCAAATACTGCAAGAGCTCTTTCCACCGTGGTTCTTTCTGTTGTTCTAGTCCCAGCTCTGCAGGGGTTAAGCCCTCTAGTGTGGGATATTGAGCAACTAAGTCTTTCAGCCGCCCTTCTCTTACTACTCTCACGGGTCTACTTAATGCATCAGCTACAACATTTGCTTTACCGGGTTTATAATCAATGGTAAAGGAATATTCCCTCATTTCTAGCATCCACCTGTTCATTCTCTGATTCTTAGTCTTCTTCCTGAAGACTGAGGTCAAAGGAGGTGAATATCTTGAAAAGGTACAAGACTGATTTACAGAAACTACTTTATGATGTTTGTCTTGGCATCGGAAACATTGACAGGAACATGGAAGGCCTTCTTTATTAAACATTCCAAAATCAAGAGAAAATAGAGATCTTGACTCCTGATATTCTTAGAAAATAAAAGATACACCAGTTATATTAAATAAAGGAAATCTTGTGAAGTGCATTATTTCATTGATTGTGCGAATTACCCACTGTATTGCGAGGGTACCGTACTCTGAGGCAGAACAAAATGAAAATCCCGATTGTTTACACCAAACCAAAGTGGATGAATAGTTTGTATTAAGTTATACTTTAGTCCATAGTACATATTTAAACCATTTTTTACGTCATGATTTAGAACTACAGTTCCGGTCATTTGAAATAGAGATGCCACTGTAGCCTTTGCACACAAGCGCCGAGTCGCTCTGGCCGACGAGTTACAGTGGTGGAGAGGGCGTGGTCCCAATAGTAGGGTGGTATAAAGGCGGGTAGGGGGAGCCAACAGGGGTGGGGTTTAAGGAAAGAGATAAAAGGTGTTGAGTAGGTGTCATATCTGCTTTATCTTAAGTCAGACATCTCGCACCTAATTCTCCTATGTACAGTCACCCAAAAAAGTCCTGTCGCGAACCACGAACCCCGAGATTCAGACTCGTGAACCCGAAGCAGTAGACACTGATACATTATTCTGTCCATAAATGCTTCGGATTCAAGAGTCTGAATCTCGGGGTTCATGGTTCGCGACAGGACTTTTTTGGGTGACTGTACTTCTTCTCTCCCCTTCCTCCGTGTATCTCGGAAAAAAAAATTATCAAAGTCTTCTAAAAATTTCCATAACACTTTATGACGGATATACTTACATTTATTCCCTTTTAGGAAAATAAAAATGAAGAGATGATCACATTTTATTTACTTCAGATTATGGATGATGTAATATTAACAAGACCATAACTTTATACATTGTATTACTCTCACCACATCAAGTTTCTTTCCTCCAGCATTAACCCAAGCGTTGACCTCGTCCTCCACCAGGTCCAGAGGTCCGACAGAGTCCAGTACAACATCATGGAACTTCTTAATGTCAAACTCGTCGCCTAATACACTGGCGGCCTTGTACCTCAAGTCCATTAGCTTGAGTTGCCCCACCTTGTAAGCCAGCGCCTGGCCCGGCATAGTAATGTACCGGTCCACCTCATTCTGCAACGACTCACACAATTACGAATTAATTAATGTGCGTAAGGCAAGAAAAAGTATAAGAATTCGTGTGCCATAGATTAGCAATACCATATTTAAGATCCTGAAATCACATGGACCGAACTTCAGCTCAACTTCCATCACTTGAGTTTTACCGCTATGCTTCTGAGACCATGTTGGTATATTTATATCCCTATTAAGATGAAGGAATAAATAATAATTTTCTCTCAATAACTCCCTTACATTCTCCCCAGTGACCAAATAAGACTTGTCACACTCACCTACCACACGTCAAGTAAGGAATCCGTGATGTAAACACAAATATGACCCACCTCCACTTTTACAGTAGGCATGGCTGTGTGGTTAATCAGGTAGTCGACGGCCTCCTGACGGGTCCAGCCGAGGGCGTGTAGACCTGTGTCAACTACCAGGCGAGAAGCGCGGAAGATCTCCAAAGAATAGTGACCATACCTGTTCCCCCAGGGACAATACGTTGTATATATATATATATATATAAATATATATATATATATATATATATATATATATATATATATATATATATATATATATATATATATATATATATATATATATATATATATATATATATATATATGTGTGTAACCGGTCGGAATTACTGGACTTGGGGTTTATTGTCCCTCAGATTGGTAGCCAGAAACTTAGCATGAATGTGATAATATGGTTCATAAGAGAATGCTTTATTACCCTTCGTGATAATGGCCTTATCATAGTCTACATAGTTTGATCCCTACAATGGATATCATGGTGGGATTATAAGTGACAAATGAGAGACATGATTAATATAAAAGTGTGTCACAACTAGAAGTAGGTCACACCGCTGAATAGGGTTGGCTGGAAAAATAAGGTAAAAGCAGCAGGAACATATTTTATCATTAGTTAAACTCTTATAGGTAACCATAAATGTTGCCCAGTTAATGTTATATGCATTCAAAATTTTTTTTTAACATTTACAGATAAAAATGACAAGACAATAATTCAAACGATCTATTCTTTAGATTAAAAAAAAATATGCATAACACGTAACTTGTCCGGCATGGGTGTCACCAGGTCTCCACCACCTCCGGTCTACCCCTGTAGTTTTCTCTCTCTGTCTGTTAATGTGTACCATTATGTCAAATAATGTAAAACTTGATTGGATAAATTTTTTCGTTAATGTATTAAACAAAACAATGATATCCTTTCCCGGTCCTTATTGGGAAATGGAAGTATCAGAGCTCGATTGTTGAACTGCTTGGGTGCTTGTTTGTGTGTAGGGGCTATGTATGACCAGTGGAGCCACTGCTTGAAATATGTTGCTATACAGTATATTGAAAATTTCACCCTAACCTTGAAAACTTGAGGAAAAAAATTGAAAACCTCTCATACATTGAAAAATCCTGTTATTTTTTATATTTTTATATATCTTTTTATATTAAAGAATCATAGTTAACTTAGTTATGACAACGTTCTATTGGCACTTAGTTTGGTAAGTAAGTTGGCACCCCTAGACCCATGATTCGCCGATTTCGCATCTCTAAACAACGTGAATCCTACATTTTTTCATTTAGCAAGAAATGTTAAATATATTTTTTTATAGTGCTGCAGTGTAGAAACAACAATTAAAATTAATTAATTAGTAGGCTACACTAAACTATTCCTACAGTACAATAGGTCTACTTGTTTAGCTACTAAGTAAAATCTCTTCTTTGATTTACTCAGATAAAACTTTACTTAGTCTCGTCTCAAACCGTCCAACGAATAGATTTCGATTTCCTTAGCAATGCAGAATGCCGAGTGTCTATTTTTATTTGGTTGTCTATTATTTTCTTGTATATTTTATATTTTTTGTACAGTCACGAGTCATAATAACAAGAACACCCTGCTCGAACGGAAGGTGAGACTAGGTGGCCTTTCTGGACGACAGCTCACCATGCTGACAACAATGCGACACACAAACGAACACACGCCAGACGATAGTTTGACCAATGGTTGTTTCCCGCTCGTCACCACGGACAGAGCTTGGGAAACCATTGATAAATAATAATATAGATACATCGCCAATTCTGTTTTACCATTAATGTTAATGCAATAAGAAATAACTTCATGTTAAAGCAAAGTTGCACTAACTGAAAAATCAACTCCATATATCAAAAAGGTATTGTTGACAAGTAATTTGGCATTTAAAGCTGGTGGTTGGAGTAATACCAATAGTATATTACTGTACTGTGGTGTTTGTGGCACCGTGAGTGTCCAGTTAGTGCCTCTATTTGTTATATCATATGAAGGTGTCCTGAGCTCTGGATTGCGACATGTAATACGACCTAAATATCTACAAGGATAACATACAGTATACTGTACTTGTCCATATAATACCTAATAGAAACATATTTCACCTCACGATGTGTAAATGAAGGTCCCTTATTATTTGACTGCTGACCATAGTGTGTTATATGCCATAATTATGTCACATTTTATTATCTTATTGGCATGATAACATAATGGATGTCATCACTGGGGAGGAGGGGACGGGTTTGTAGGGGTGCTGCAGGGCGGGAGATGGGTATGGCCAAGGGCGGATGGGATCGAGCAGGGAAGTTGGGGAGACCTCGGACAGGGATTGTGCGTGGGGTAGGAGACAAGGCATGGTTGGAGGATATATATTGCCATGAAATGTGTCTTGTTTAAGCCACCCTGTATATACCAAAAAGGTTCTTTTTACGAAACATGATAACAGGATAGTAGGTAGTAGGCAGCTATCAAACAGGGTGATACTACCTCCTGGGAAGATATTGGAAGCATAATGTGTTGTCTAATAGTAGACCCTGCTGCCATATGGCATCACGAAACTTTTGCCGATCTGACTTTCTGCTTCATTTACACACAATTACAGGGTCTCAATTCTTTCTCTTACTTTGACAACACAGCATACATACTGTATATCGTTTCTCACTATTGATCTTTTTTTTTAATTTTTGTATTTCTTTACGGTTCTTTTTTGTTATAATTATTATTATTATTATTATTATTATTATTATTAATATTATTTATTATTATTATTATTATTATTATTATTATTATTATTATTATTATTATTATTATTATTATTATTATTATTATTATTATTATTATTATTATTATTATTATTATTGTTGTTGTTGTTGTTGGTGTTGTTGTTGTTTAATTCATAATTTTGTAGTTTTTATTTTAAATTTTATTTATTATGAACTAATTATCATTATTATTATTATTGTTATTATTATTACATTTTCGCCCCCAGGCCCCGTGTGGGTCAGTTACCTGTGTCCGGGTGGGCTAATCCCCCCTCCCCCCCCAAAAAAAAAAGATCAAAGTAAGGGTTGACCTGGTATCAAGCCACAGTGTTACAATAGGATGCAAACTGAACACATGATAACCTTGGCATTAAACCTTATTACTTGTATTAAAAGGCTATATTTATGTTCTTGAATGAGAACATATTACCCTTTCAAATTACACTCTGCAAACCAATACAATCGCTTATTTTACGTTCAGGTGTCATGTGTTAATACTAGCAATATTATGTAAAGTAGGCCGTGTCTAACTCACAAAGACTCACATGTTCATTTACTCAGCACCGATCGCTAACGTGACACCATCCCTTCGTTATTCCACCGAATGTATTTATCACAGTATGGTAGACAAATATATTGCTACTGTAGAAAATATGCCAATCGTAATGCAAACAACAATCCGTGACGCCACCTCCATGAACATGAAAAAATACTAACGTGAATATATTGAGGCCGGTTTCGAGCAAGCTTCATGACAGTGACCGAAACATCAATCTTCGAACACAAGTCATTCTTATAGCTCCATGAGGCGACACCGCACTAGTTGGCACTGATCGCCTGACTTGGTAATTGCAATACCCGTTCCGTTTGTTCAGTCTAGCATCTAGATTCTAGACCAGTGGTTCTTAACCTGGGGGGGCGTCAGTAATTTCCAGGGGGGTGCAAGCCCTAGGGAAAAAGTAGGAATTTCTCTAATTATAAGTATAGTTTTTATTCTCTTAACAAGAGCGTGGGCTAATATTGAGAAGTTTATGAAAAAATGCAAAAGTATCGCCTTATAACTTTAGTTTTCTATAGGCTACTTTTTTGACTTAGGGCTTACCATTTTCTGTGCTTATTGACCCCCCTCCCTATCCCTCGAAACCCATGGAGGGGGGGAGTTAACTCGTCCTGGACCTGTATACTGCTCGTTGGTGACTGGTGAGCCCCGTTCTCTCCCAGTCTTCTGCACACGTCCGTGGCAATAATTCCTCTTCTCTCACATTTATTCAGTTAAGGCTGTTGAGGTATGTTTTATCCCAGTTGCTATATTTACCTAAAAATAGTAAGCAGCCATAAGTTTATTGGTGAATTGTGAACACGCATGTGTTGCTCTGTTGGTTATTCTCAAGTTTTGAATTCCGTTTGCATTTTATCAGAAGTTGGTGGTGCTTAAAATCATGTGGTGGTAACAGGTGGTTATGGTAAAGTTGTATTTATGATGATATTGATTTGTTTCTTAATAATCATGTGTTTATGATCATGATGTGTTTACTATAATGTTGTGGTGTTTGTTAATATTTACTTAATAATTATGTGGTGGTGTTTATGATCATCTAGTGGTGCTTATGATCATGTTGTAATCATTGATGTTTGTTAATAATCATGTGGTGTTTATGATCATGTGATGTTTGTTAATGATATGGTGGTGTTTATGATCATGAATGATTGTAGTCAATTGTAGTGTTTACGAACTTTACGATCATATGTTTGTTTTTGATCATGTAGTTGTGATCATCATGATGTTGTGGTGTTCATGAGCACGTGGTGATGTTTATCTTACCTTACACGTGCCTTATGTTTTGTTCACAGATTTGTGTTGTCCACTGCACATCAAATAATTCGCAATGAGTGCAAAGAAGCGGAAGTATCTTGACGAATATATTCGATTTAGATTCGTGTCTCTCCAAAAGGGTGACACAGAGGTCCCTCAGTGTGTGATATGTTACAAGACTCTGAGCAATGATGGAATGCGGCCCTCATGCTTGGAACGCCACTTGAGAACAACACATCCTGCTCTAGCTGACAAGCCCAAGGCATTCTTTGAAACAAAAAGACACTCCTTGAAGCAAGTTAAGTTGGACGGCAGTGGGGCATTTCGGCAACAAACTTCAAAGGTTGTTGAGGCTTCCTATGAGATCGCCATGTTGATTGCAAAGAGCAAGAAGAGCCATAACATCGGAGAGTTTCTCATAAGACCAAGCATACTCCGTGCAGCAGAACTCGTTCTGGGGAAAGATAGTGCAAACAAGCTTTCCCAAATTTCACTATCAAACGATACAGTCAAAGGAAGGATCGATGAATTGTCTCAAGACACCAAAGATCAAATTCTCGACCAAGTAAGAGATTCTCCTGTTTTTGCCATCCAGTGCGACGAAACGACTGACATCGCTCAGTGTTCTCAGCTACTGATGTATGCTCGTTTCGTGTCAGGCAACAGTGTAAAAGAGGAAATGCTGTTCTGTCACCCCATGGAAAGTTGTACAACAGCAGCAGCTATTTTTCATGATGTATCAAACTTCTTTCAGGAAAACCAACTTTCGTGGGACTCGCTGGTAGGGGTGTGCACTGATGGAGCTCCAGCCATGCTTGGTCTGCAGTCTGGACTCATTACAATGGTGAAAGAAAAAAATCCGTCTGTTGTAGGTACACACCGCATACTTCATCATGAATCCTTAGTATCCAGAACTTTACCTGCTGAAATGAGGGATGTCCTGAACGTGGCTATCAAGGTAGTCAACTTTATCAAAGCTGGAGCCTTAAACAGTCGTCTCTTCAAACTGCTGTGTAAGGATATGGAATCTGAACATGAAACCTTGCTTTTTCACACGAACGTACGATGGCTATCAAAGGGGAACATGCTTGGACGGCTTTATGAACTCCGAGAAGAAGTAGCAATATTTCTTGATTCGAAGTAGAAGGCAGATCTCCATGACAAGTTCCCGCCTGAAGGCTTTCAGCTATCTCTAGCTTACCTGGTGGACATCTTCGAAGCGTTGAATGCTCTCAACCTTAAACTACAAGGGAAAAACATCAATATCATCATGCACCAAGACACCATTTGAACCTTCATGGCCAAACTCGACCTCTGGAAGCGTCTAATTCAGCAGGGAAATACAGCCAGTTTTAGTAACTTGGATTCTGCTCTCATTCACGGTAACCTTGATTCTGAGTTAAAGAAACAAATAATCACCCATCTAACTGACTTGAAAACAGAATTCATCAGATACTTCCCAGAGATAGATGAGAAGTGTGAAGGCTGGAAATTCATGAGGAACCCATTTCAATGTGAAGTAGCTGATGTTTCGGATGAATTGCAAGAGAAGTTTCTTGAGTTGAAGTTCACCTCCACAGCTAAGGAAGACTTCAAAGAACTGGATGTTGAGACGTTCTGGGTCAAGTACCTTCCTATTTACCCTCTGATCTCACATCAGGCTCTTCGGATTCTAACTATGTTCGGACCCACGTATCTTTGTGAAGCTGCATTTTCCACGCTCGTTGCTGTCAAGACCAAGTACAGAAACAGGCTGAACGTTGAAGGGGATTTACGTTGTGCACTCTGGCATTCAAGATCTAGTAGCTAAGAAGCAGTGTCAAGTATCTCACTAATTTACACTCAATAAAAAGACTAAAGACACAATATTTTTAATTTTTCTTTAAAATCTGGGAGGGAATTTTATTCATAGATGCAAGGGGGGCGTGGAGGGAAGGACCAATTCCTAGAGGGGGCGTGGTAGTAAAAAGGTTAAGAACCACTGTTCTAGACCATGCATCATACGAATTTGTAAAGGTTTAGTGTAGTGCAGAATGTGACCAAAGAATACCAGCATTTATTATTATTATTATTATTATTATTATTATTATTATTATTATATTTTCATCCCCAGGCCCTAATGTGGGTCATTGACCTGTGTCCTGGTGAGCTTATCCCGTGAAAAAAAAAATAAAATAAATTATATATATATATATATCTTGATAAAATCACACGGGAAGATGGAAACAACGGAGTACCTTAGCTTTCGTCTTTATTCAAGACATCTTCAGAGGCAACTGGATTACATGGACAGAGAGAGGCTTAAATATACAGGGTGACCTAAAAACATGAGGTCAGGTCAAAATGATGACATCCACTAATCCCCACACCAACACACACGTAGAGGAGCTTAAGAGAAGGGAAGTGACGTGACTAGACAAGTCAGGTCAGAAAAAAGGGGGCCCACAAAATAACTATCATACATCTAGATCAAAGGTTTTCAAAGCATTTTTAACCTTGGGCCACTGACAAATAAATTTATGTAACATATTATCAGTTTTGAACTGACCATCACTAAGGTTTATTGATTTTAATTCCTTAATCAAACTAGCTTCAACAAGAAGTCTTTCTGTGACACAAGATGATTTGAATACTTCTAAGCTTTTTTCCCAAGCAATGGGGTGATTATTATTCCTAACATGAACAAACAAGGCACTGCTTTCAGATGCAGTTCTGATATTATACTTATGTTGTTTGATTCTGAGCTGCAGTGTTTTTCCTGTCTGACCTACATAATTACAATTACATTTGCTACATGGAATACAATAAACACTTCCATTTACATTCAAACATGGGCTATTCCTTATTAACATATTGGTAATGGTGGAGTCATAATTGAAAACAACATTAATATTTAGAAGCTTGAGGGACCGAACTAACGGGACAAATTCATTACGATAGGGCAAAGTCAAAATATTCTTAAGTGTAGGAAATTGTCTGGTTTGAGAGGAATGAAAGGATTTTTTAGCCCTTTTAAAACAACGATCAACAAACACAGAAGGGTACCCGAGTTTATGTGCAATAGAACGAATGTGTTTCAATTCATCGTCAATAAATTCAGAGTCACAAATACGCAGACATCTTAAAAACATAACAGAAAAAACTGACATTTTGGTAGACTCAAGGTGATTCGATAAAAAGTGTCTCTGGCCTAGAACCAGTGACCCATTGGAATTTTTAGACAAGCTTAATAATATTGTCCCTAGTATCACATTCAAAATTGAAAGAGAAATAAATGAATCCCTTCCATTTCTTGATATGCTTATCATGAGAAATGGCCAAAACTATAAATTTAAGGTATATAGAAAGCCCACACAGGTAGACAGTTTCATTCACTTTTTATCGAATCACCTTGAAGATGTCTTGAATAAAGACGAAAGCTAAGGTACTCCGTTGTTTCCATCTTCCCGTGTGATTTTATCAAGATTTATCTTATCCACGTTTTCATTGTGGATTTACATGAAATATATATATATATATATATATATATATATATATATATACAGTCGCGGTCTGACCACGTAAGAGGACAGACGTGTGCCTATAGGTGCTCCTGTCCTCCAGATCGTCACACAAAGGCCACCTCAGTCTCTACCTACCGTTTTGCCGGCAAGTGTTGGCAACGATGGGGGAGGGGGTGGGTCGACGTAAGCGCCCCAGGAAGAGGCGTCTCCTCTCTCATGGATACAGACATTTCTGAGATGGATAGTCATAGTGCATCCCACACACTGCAAGAGTCAGACCTCAGTAATAGTGACAGTAACAGTAATGTTTCTTTGGGAAACACTTGTCAGAATGGCAACACCAATGCCAAGGGCAGTGACTCTCCCCTCGACACCCACCCCTTTGCCAACCAACCAAGTAAATTGCATCTGCACTTCCCCAAGGACTTACTGAAAACCGTCGAGGAACGGTTTAATTGGACAACAAAGTATTGGAGACAACACGGTCTCACCAGTCAATTCCGAAAAGGTAAGAACCGTAACTTTATCAAGTGTCAGACACCCGAGGTCTATAAAACACTCAGTACTGTTGGATTTGACGGGGTTGTCCTCATGCCTCCACCTGCTGATGCAGCGGAATGTTGCCACATCCTAGTTAAACAGTTCCCCCTATACGCTGAAGTCGAAGATGCTCGTAACTTTAATCCACGTATACTCAGTATACGTTGACACTACCGAGGAAAGACCCCACAAGCAGCTGTCATAGTTAAATGGAAGGGGAGGGAGTGCCCAACCACTGCTGATACCCACCCAGTCCTCCCCCCACTGTACGCTGAACCATATCACCCCGGGCCTGTTTTTTGTGTCATCTGCTCCCATTGGGGTCACACCTTCACCGCCTGCTGCTGACATGATCGTCCCAGATGTCGCTTCTGTTCAGGTAACCATCACTCCTCCGTCTGTGCCATAAAAATCAAAGACCACTTCAATGGAGGTGTTGTGGGCTATGTTGTTGACCCCAGATGTTGTAATTGTGGTGGCTGGCACAATGTTGACTCACGACAATGCCCCAAACGTCCGTCTATCCCAGGAGAAAAACATCTCCGAAGGCTGCGTCAAACTCAACCTCTTCCCCAACCTACCGAGCCACATCCCTCTGCGTCCCCTCTGTCTCCAGCAACGCCTTCTTCAACATCACCTGCCCCTGCCTGGCCTCACCTGGCTGCAACACAGCAGTCCCGGCCATCTCCTAACTCAACTACAACTGGGCCTCCTTTCCGTCTCTACTCTGATGCTGTCAGGCCTCAACTACAACTGGGCCTCCTTTCCGTCTCTACTCTGATGCTGTCAGGCCTTGTGCCCCCACCGGTGACACGACACAGATCATATCCCTCTTACACGAATTTACCAACCGTATTGAAAGACTCTTTGATACCCTCTGTACCGCCATCTCCAACCTACACAGACTACCCCTGCCTCCAGCTGCTACCCAGTCACCCCCCTCTTCTGGTTTGACACAACCTGGCAGCCCCCCCCCTGTGTGCCCCTCATGCTCACGGCCTACTCCACCGCCACCTGACACCACTGCTGGCGTCCACACGGAGTCTGCCCCGTGGCCGACTGCCCCCGTCCACCCACCGCGCGCTCATGGACCTGAGGACACCACCCCCGGCTCCCCTTTCCCCACAGACATGCCAGCACCTGGGGCCCATCCACTCCAGTTCTCCACATCAATTGACCACCATGCTAACATGCTAGTGGACTATGTATCTACGCCAAGAAGGACGTCCCCTACCAACCTCTCGACGTCCCTCTTGAAGCCGGCACTACCGACGTACACGCCATCACAATCACACTGAAAGGTATGTCCCTCAATATTGTCACTGCCTATGGCCTGGCACTTGACATTATTAGGGACTTGCCACGCTTTGCCATAAACAGATAAATTGTACCAGGAAATTTCCCCCCACACACTCATCATTCTGTCACGTTATGTAACTTGCTGACAAAACCCATGACCCTTCAGGCTTTTACGCCCTTAATGCATGAGTCATGAAGGCAAGCATGAACTCCGCATGCTTCCCAGATGGGCACTGTAAACGCTTCTGAGCTTCACCTTGCACTGGATGTAAGGAGGTGCCCAATAAACTAGCCCCCTCGGGGGAAATCTAAAAAATCTCTCTCTCTCTCTCTCTCTCTCTCTCTCTCTCTCTCTCTATATATATATATATATATATATATATATATATATATATATATATATATATATATATATATATATATATATATATATATATATAATATACAATAGCACTAGGCGCGGGTGTGTGTGTGTGTGTTCTGGGCAGCCGAAACGGCACAATCGTTTTTCATCAAACTTGGTGGAAAAATCCCCCCCCCCCCAAAAATCGTAGAGTGGAACAAACCTGGTCCCATATCGATGGTTTCTTTAGTAAACCATTACATAACCATTTTATTTACGCTGGAAAACGATGCAAGTCTACGGACTTGGCGCACCCCCATTCGCTGTACGCTGTCAGCCCACGATTGCAGTTATCTACGGCTCCCTCCTCCTCCCCTCACTTTTTTTCTTTGCCTACTTTTTTTTAATGTTG
>NW_024746703.1:0-9277 GCF_018991925.1 Homarus americanus | reverse complement strand
GGACAAATACGACCTTTATCCCATCAGAAAAATATCACCATATATTTTCTTAATCTACAGGTGCCAAGGTTTAAAATGACGGATGGTGTTAAAAATTAACCTGAAAATTTTACGTGACCACATATTGTCTTGTTGAGTTTCTGAGAGAACTTCACGGCTAAATAGCGCCTCTGTATTGATAGCCGGTACATGTCGTAATATCCACCGCTCATAGTTAAATCTTTATGTCCGTTTATTTTGTCCTAATTTAAGTATCAAAGAGTGTTTTTATTTTTAAGTATCTTAAGTATCTTTTTCCTCACTCTTAAGTATCTAAGTATGATGGTTTTTTAATTTTTAAGTAACTAACCATATTTTTGTTTTCATTATAAAATGTGATTGATATAGACAACAGAAGTAAATATCAGCTGGAGGTCGTAAACGAAGCTGATGTGAAGTATTTTGACTCACTGTTCCCACGAACTAATTGCTTCTCTGGTTTATACCGAAGAAATAAAACCGTCAACGAACCATCCGATTCAAATGTGTCTTAGGCGATACAGGGTGTTTAGGCGTCATTCTGATACCAAGAATGACTTTGTGTACTGTGGTGAAGCTGGGGGTAGGATAGGGTTGGGTTGGGTTGGGATGGGTTAGGATTACGCATGTGTGGGTATATTCTGTCGCATTTTATAGGTATCTTGCGTCTTTCTCTTTATTCCTTCTTTATCATGAGTATCTGTGCCTATTAATACACCACCTCGCAGGATAGTGGAAGAGGAATGGATAGTAACGAGATAATATTCTTCTTACATATACCTTAGCTTGATTACAGGTAACACCAGGTAGAAGTTACGTGACTCTTAAGAGTTTTCCTCGACTTGGCTGATTCAACTGTAAGACTTGCTGTATTTATCCTTATTAAAATCCTCCACCTGTAAGACCCTCCACTTGTAAGACTCTCCACCTGTAAGACCCTCCACTTGTAAGACTCTCCACTTGTAAAACCCTTTATGGATTTGAAATACCTTCTCGTCTTGACTCCACTAGTACTGTACACACCCCTCTAGCCTTAGTTTACAGTAATGTTGAAGTATATAATGAAGACTCACAGCTCATGGGTTAGAAAACCAAAAGATGCTTGTTTTATTTATTTATTTATTTATTTATTTATAGCTTATTTTAGAATCCCCGAAAGTTAGAACAAAATGGCTGACGGGACTCACAAGCGGGCGATGTTTACAGTATGGACCAAGAATAAAAAATAAATGAAAAATAAAATAAATAAATCGTAAATTGGTGCATTGTTTCTCCAGGGTAATTATAGAAGTACAAATGTTCTCCAGCAGTGGGTAACGATCATAGCCACGTATAGAGCTTCTAACGCAGGTAGATTGATATAGATGCATTACCTGGAGTTAGTGGGTTACAGGGGCCTCCTACATGATAATATTAAAGGTGTTTTTTCCTTCTGTTTGTGGCACTTGAGGTGTTTAGGTTAGGTTTAATTAAAATGGTTTAGTTATAATAGTTATATTACGATAAGTTAAGTTGAATTTAGAACTTTTGATTTGCATATATCGTGTTTTAGAAGGATTTGTTAGCTAATAAGTTTAATTTGGATAAGTTTAGTTTAATTTAGATCATTTGATTTTACAAGGTCGTATTATAATGACTGGGAACCATATAGAAACTGTTAGAGAAGTAAATATTTCTACGGCAGTGAATGAGTAAGTCAATAAGTGGTGTATAGAGCTGCTGACGCAACTTAAACGGTATATACTGTACATTATATGTTATCAGAGCTTTCCTGTTGTACGTAACCGCCTCCGTCAAAGTGTCTTACTGGCTCATGTGAAGATTAGCCTCTAGTTTATTTAACCTCAAGATTAACTACACTGGCACTGCCTGACCTGACCTGACCTGACCTACCCTACCCTACCCTACCCTAACCTAACCTAACCTAACTTAACTTCCCAAGTAGCGTTAGGTTAATCATTAGTTGAAATAAGCTGGGAGGATTAATCTTCAGGTAATCTATCTTAATTAACAATTTTGGTCAGGTGAGGCCTTCTTTACCTTACTCGAGAGCAGGAGGAGGAGGACTTGCTAACGTCTACAGATCATCGTCAACCAAGGCAGATATTGAATACCTTTTGTTTACCTTCGTGGCTTAAGAACACATCTTAACACCATAAGACTATTCGCCTCAATACAATAATACAGTAATTGATTATTGTATTCTAATAAAATTTACGGTGTATCTTGTGAACCAGATTTATTGTTTGACCTTAGTGAATGAGAAACTGGTTGAGGTGTATTGTGGTAAACATCCTTAAGAGCAGCTCTGTGTGTTCTTACGACCTCAAAGTAACACAAAAGGTAGCCAATATCTACCCTTGATCAGTCACTTTATGTAGTTGTCAATTGTGTCATTTTTCTAGACTTAGTGCCCCCTGGAGGAGAAAGTAAATACAATGTTGATATATTTTGGTCACAACACACACTAGTAGATTATTTTTCCTTTTAACTAAATAATTAACACTATGAAGCTAACTAATTATATAACTCAAAGATGGTAACCAATATGGCGTCGATATTGTTCACATACTCTATGATAAATAGATGTATTGTCTGTTTAATTTTAGGGAAGAATTTAATTTATAAACTTTTGAGAATCTGGATACAGGAGTTTTGTCTTTGTGTGTGTGTGTGTGGTGATGATGACGCATACTTTCCTCTGCAGTGAAAAAAATATCTTGACATTGCAAAGTTTAACTGTAAGCCAAAGGAACGTTTGTAATGTGACTTGTTATGTGAAATTGTAACTTGAAATTCTTTGTGAAAAAATATTTCCCTATAAAGTTTGGCAATAAATGAAGTATTACATCAAGGTGGAACTTGTAGTTCCTTGTGGAGTAATTACCTATGTGGACGATACAGCTACTCCAGGGTGTAAGACCTAGAGTAGAAAGTCTTTATATCTTACCTGAGGTTGAAAGACTCTTATAGTGGAACGTCTTAGGTATTGAAACTTTAATTACAGTAAATAAAATATAATCTACCTAAACATTCCTTCACCTGGCGACAACTAATGACACAGGTGGTGTAATAGCTCTTTAAAATTCCTCCGTTTGATATAATAATGACCACACATGAACTTATAATGTGCAATATCTTGATAACACATTAGCTGCAACATTACACATAGTCCAGTGTATGTGTAGTGAGGGACATCTACCTAAATGAGTTACAGAATGTGGAGTTGAGGCAAAAAAAAGTTGGGACATGTTTGAGATCATCAGTTGAGCCAAACGTTTATACTCAATATTGTTTTAATGGTATTTTAGAGCGACCGAAAATGTAAACAAAATGGCCGGCTAGGTGACACATACCTTACAAGAAATAAACATGAGAACGAACACACACACACACACACACACACACACACACACACACACACACACACACACACACACACACATCATTCTCAGTTTTACCCATTACTCAATTTCCAAATTAATTGCTCATCAAAGGATCGCGGTGATCAGAACTTAAGTCACCTTAAGAAAACTGTAAATACTGATTCACAAAACTTAAGGATACCTTTTGACTTGGAACCATCGTAATACAGAAAACAGTTATTATATTCTAAAACCTACCCAAGAAATCTTTACCCACTTACGATATAATTCTTTTTCTTTATTCCATCAATAGATGTTATTTTACTTTTTTATACGTGATTTTTATTTTTTAGTAATTTTTATAAACTATTTTTATATACTTCATTACCTTTTTAGTGTAATGAAGAGAATGAATTACAGAAGGTTTTATAATTATATTGGTGAATAATATTTTCCTCGCATTAAATAAAACAATGACGATGGATCTTATGTTTACAATATGGAGCTTGATGTCTTACTCCATGCTGTTTATTACATTTTCTGCCACACCGTTCTTCTCTTTCTTGTGGTGAAGGTTTTTGACAATTGATATATATATAAAGTTGAGTTAAGAACATGACTCTTGGATATTATAGCCATTAGGTCCTGAATAATAAGTGTGTGCTCAAGGAACAATGTATGATGTGTCTTCAATTTCATCAGCGAGTGGGGCAACAGTGGGGTAGGCTGCATGGGCAGGAGGTGAAGGGTGACACATGTGAGCAAGGGTGAGCAAGGGTGGGAGTAAGGCGTGGGAGTAAGGGGTGGGAGTAAGGGGTGGGAGTAAGGCGTGGGAGTAAGGGTGGGAGTAAGGGGTGGGGAGCATGACGGAGCAATGGGTGGGAGGCAAGGGTGGAGCATGGGTGGGAGCAGGTGAGTACATGTGGGAGCACATGTGGGAGAGAAGGGAGAGTAAGGGTGGGATAAGGGTGAGTATAAGGGATAAGGGTGAGTATATGGAGCATGGGATATGGGTGGGAGTATGGGTGGGAGTAAGGGGTGGGAGTAAGGGTGGGAGTAAGGGGTGGGAGTAAGGGGTAGGAGTAAGGGGTAGGAGTAAGGGGTGGGAGTAAGGGGGTGGGAGTAAGTGGTGGGAGTAAGGGGTGGGAGTAAGGCATGGGAGTAAGGCGTGGGAGTAAGGGTGGGAGTTAGGGGTGTGAGTAAGGGGTGGGAGTAAGGCAGAGCAGGTGAGTGTGAGGCGGAGTAGGGAGGGAGTAAGCAAGGGAGTAAGGGTGGGAGTATGGGTGGGGAGTATAAAAGCAGAAGGGCCTGGAGGGGTGGAGTAAGGGTGGAGGGGTGGGAGAAGGTGGAAGAAGGGTGGGGATTAAGGGTGGGATTTATGGCCTGAGTAAGGGTAGGAGTAAGGGGTGGGAGTAAGGGGTGGCAGTAAGGGGTGGCAGTAAGGGGTAGGAGTAAGGGGTGGGAGCAAGGGGTACGAGTAAGAGGGTGGAAGCAAGGGGTGGAAGCAAGGGGTGGGAGTAAGGGTATGAGTAAGTGGTAGGAGTAAGTGGTAGGAGTAAGGGGTAGAAGTAAGGGGTAGAAGTAAGGGGGTAGGAGTAAGGGGTAGAAGTAAGGGGTAGAAGGAAGGGGTGGGAGCAAGGGGTGGGAATAAGGGGTGGGAATAAGAGGTGGGATTAAGGGGTGGGAGTAAGGGGTAGGAGTAAGGGGTAGGAGTGACGAGTAAGAATGTGGGACAAGAGGGAGGGGTAGCAGTGGGGGGTAGGGTTAGGTTACAAACTTCTATTTACTTCATCATCTGTATCCTGCTGGTGATGTTCTCTCTTTAAACAATTTGTAAAATAAATAAATAAATGGTCAGGTGTAAATGGTAAGAATTTAACAGAGTAATACTGAGGTATTACAAGAAAGAACTAAAAACTGTCCACTGTGTGTATCAACATTTTATAAAAGTATTTGTGAAGCTGTAAAATACTTAGATATAAACTTTTAATTCAACTCTGTAATAAAAATAATTGCAATAATGAATCTAAACAAGAAATGAACTGGGTGAAAAAAATCTACAAAATACTAAAAATATAAAAAAGAAGAATTACAGTAAAACCTGAATCATTGTAATAAACATTATTAAACTTTTCGTTGTTATGACCTAAAACAAACAAGGAAGACTCGTCTAGATTTTCGCTCTGTGAATTAACTCCTTGGATCGCTTTTGGGCAACAGGGGAGTTACTCCGACTTATTCCGTGAAAATATTCCCAACCGTCCATAGAATCCGTTACAGTTTCCTTTATAGTAAGTGACTCACAAATGATTAATATTCCCATTCACCAATACTTTATTATATCAGAGAACAGTGCAGAGATAAGCTGGCCAATGAGCGATGGTCAAAGATAATACAGATTTAATACTGGATTGATAAGTACAGCTATAGTGATTTGTTTCATGTTACAGTAATAATAAACTTTATCAAATGTTATAACTACCAAAGTGTTATTTTCGTGATCGATACCCTGCTGCCAGGATTATAACATCGTTTAAAAGTTCAGTAAAAATATCATGCAGATTAAAACCTAACCTAGTGTATCGTAACCTAACTTAGCCTTTCCTAAGCTAACTTAGACTATCCTAAACTAGCCTAACCTATCCTAATCACACCAAACCTAACCTATCCTAAATTTATATATCATCAACAGATTTATAGATATGTTGGAGAAATAATTATCAAAAGTTTGTTGTCTCTGCAAATGTATTTTTAAAAAAAGAAAATGAAATTAAAACTTTCTAGAGAACTCAATTGTGTCATGAGCGTTGCGGCTTGGTTAGGTTAGGTAACATTAGGTTAGGTTAGATAAGGTAAGGTAAGATTAGGTAAGGTGAGGTAGTGTTAGGGTTAAATACATTTTACTAATTTTGCATCAAAATAATCACGACTGAAGGTATCGGATAAAAAACCTCTGAATATAATTCTTTTTCTGAGAAAAAAATTTCTTTACCACTTATTTTTTGCCCCACTTTTTTTATTAAGTTTGATGAACTTAGATTAGGTTAGGTATTATTTAACTCTGAGTCATGGGTACTTATTGGATACTTGGCAGAATAACTTGTTATAACTTGGTCCTAACAAAGGCGGAGTCTAAGCAAAAATGTTCACTTGACCTCATATTTGGATTTCATTACTGAAGGATATTTACAGCTATACCACATTAATAAGGTCTATCTGCAAGTTTATTCAGTCATAAAAAAAAATATACCCTAAATGTGGACAATAAAAATCTTCTATTTTGGTACAAATTACTTGAAAAGTTGTAAGAAGACAAAAGCTGCATCTCTTCCATAAAGCGAGAAATAGAACAGCCAAGCCTCTTCTTGTCGTAAAAAAAAACTAATATTGTATTTTAGTATGTTGATGTACAAAACATTTTCTTCATTATTCTATGATAAAACAAGTCTAACAAGCATTATTAAAACATATATTATTAATTTTTTTTCATGCAATCCGGAAATAGCGACTACTATATCCAGGTTGATCGTGTTGAGGTCCTGTAAGTTACAGGCTAGATTACGAGCTCACTTACGGAGTTCGATGCCAAATATTTGTTTTGAGAATCCCGATCGGAGACTGTAAGTCCAGTTACTTGGTAAACAAGTAGATACAGTGAAATAAACTGCTGTACCTAAATATTATGTAACTCAAAATATATTCCCAAAACAGCACGTTTACAGATGAAAATAAAAAAAAGCATAAATAATACAAACAAAATCAATTAATATGTTTTTATTACAGTATTTTTAAATATCAGAAGCGTAGGTTCAGCGCTTCTTTTGTGTCTTTTTCCCGGTGAAGATGTAGTCTCCCCATGGCAGGTACTGGTCCTTTTGTACACGGCAGAAAGTGGTAGTTTCCTTCTTCTTCTTGTTGTTTTGGGTCTTGTTGTTTTGGGTCTTAGTGTGTTTTGTGGTCTGCAGTTTGTTAGATCGGGGGCCCTTCTCCTTCATCTGGCAAGGCTTCACCTCCACCTTAGTCACCTTCGATACAGTGCGCCGGAACACCATTGTGATGTACTGACACTAACAGCTCTCTCACTGAGGTCAAATCAAAATTTGACCATACAGAAAGAATTACGGTTTAATAAGGTTGGAATTTAAAGAAATTGACAACAAAATAAAGCTCTGTTTATCACTATAGTAAAGAGGGATGGTGTTTGTAAAGATGATGGATGGTGTTATAATATGTAGTGATGATGGATGGTGTTATATGTAGTGATGAAGGATGGCGTTATATTGTAGTAATGATGGATGGTGTTATATGTAGTGATGATAAGAGGGTAATATATGTAGTGATGATGGATGGTGTTATATATATATATTGATGATGCATGATGTTATATGTAGTGATGATGGTTGGTGTTATATGTAGTGATGCTGGATGGTGTTATATGTAGTGATGATGGATAGAGTTATATGTAGTGATGATGGATGATGTTATATGTAGTGATGATGGGTGGTGTTATATGTAGTGATGTTGGATGGTGTTATATGTAGTGATGATGGATGATATTATATGTAGTGATGATAGGATGGTTCTATATGTAGTGATGATGGATGGTGTTATATGTAGTGATGATGGATGATGTTATATGTAGTGATGATAGGTTGGTTTTATATGTAGTGATGATGGATGGTGTTATATGTAGTGATGATGGATGGAGTTATATGTAGTGATGATGGATGATGTTATATGTAGTGATGATGGTTGGTGTTATATGTAATGATGTCGGATGGTGTTATATGTCGTGATGGATGGTTCTATATGTAGTGATGGTGGATGGTGTTATATGTAGTGATGATGGATCGTGTTATATGTAGTGATGATGGATAGTATTATATGTAGTGATGATGATGGATGGTGTTATAAGTAGTGATGATGGATGTTATATGTAGTGATGAAGGATGGTGTTAGTGAAGATTGTGAAGTGAAATGTAGTGAAGATTGTGAAGTGAGATGTAGTGAAGATTGTGAAGTCAGATGTGGTGAAGATTGTGAAGTGAGATGTAGTGATAATTGTGAAGTGAGATGTAGTGAAGATTGTGAAGTGAGATGTAATGAAGATTGTGAAGTGAGATGTAGTGAAGATTGTGAAGTGAGATGTAGTGAAGATTGTGAAGTGAGATGTAGTGAGGATTGTGAAGTGAGATGTAGTGAAGATTGTGAAGTGAGATGTAGTTAAGATTGTGAAGTGAGATGTAGTGAAGATTGTGAAGTGAGATGTAGTGAAGATTGTGAAGTGAGATGTAGTGAAGATTGTGAAGTGAGATGTGGTAAAGATTGTGAAGTGAGATGTGGTGAAGATTGTGAAGTGAGATTTGGTGAAGATTGTGAAGTGAGATGTGGTGAAGATTGTGAAGTGAGATATGGTGAAGATTGTGAAGTGAGATGTAGTGAAGATGTGAAGTGAGATGTAGTGAAGATTGTGAAGTGAGATGTAGTGAAGGTTGTGAAGTGAGATGTAGTGAAGATTGTGAAGTGAGATGTAGTGAAGATTGTGAAGTGAGATGTAGTGAAGATTGTGAAGTGAGATGTAGTGAAGGTTGTGAAGTGAGATGTAGTGAAGATTGTGTGAGATGTAGTGAAGATTGTGAAGTGAGAGTAGTGAAGATTGTGAAGTGAGATGTAGTGAAGATTGTGAAGTGAGATGTAGTGAAGATTGTGAAGTGAGATGTAGTGAAGATTGTGAAGTGAGATGTAGTGAAGATTGTGAAGTGAGATGTAGTAAAGATTGTGAAGTGAGATATGGTGAAGATTGTGAAGTGAGATGTAGGGAAAGATTGTGAAGTGAGATGTAGTGAAGATTGTGAAGTGAGATGTATTGAAGATTGTGAAGTGAGATGTAGTGA
>NW_024746702.1:0-9304 GCF_018991925.1 Homarus americanus | reverse complement strand
CCACTGACCTCCTGGTATTCCTCTGCATTCCCAGGTACACCTCCGACCTGCCAAGTACACCTCTGACCTCCCAGGTAAACTTCTTACACTCTCAGGTACACCTCCTAACCTCCCAGGTCTCCGCTGGCACTCCCAGGTACACCTCTGACACTTCCAGGTACACCTCTGACACTCCCAGGTACACCCTTGACCTCCAGGTGCTCCCTGACATTCCTGGTGCACCTCTGACCTCCCAGGTACACCGCTTGACACTGCCAGGTACACCTCCGACTCCCAGTACACCTCCGACACTCCCGGGTACACCTCAGACCTCCCCCTTACACCTCTGACGCTCCCAGGTACACCTCTAACACTCCCAGGTACATCTCTGACACTCCCAGGTGCATCTCTGACACTGCCAGGTACACCTCTGAAAATCCCAGGTACTCCTGTTACACTCCCAGGTACACCTCCGGCTGCTCCCAGGTACACTTCTCACACTCCCAGGTACTCCTCCGGCTTGCCTCCAGGTACACCTCTGACCTCCCACACCTCCGACACTCTCAGGTACACCTCTGACCTCCCAGGTACACCTCTGACCTCCCAAGTACTCCTGACATTCCTGGTACCTCTGACCTCCAGGTACCTCCGACACTCCCAGGTGCCTCTGGGTGCCTTCTCCCGTTTGTCCATCTGCCTCAATCCCAGGTACTCTCCTGACACTCCCAGGTACATCGCCGAACACTTCAGGTATACCTCCTAGCACTCCCAAGTACCCTCTGACTGCTCCCAGAACTCGACCCTCTCAGGTACACCTCTGACCTCCCAGGTACACCCCGGGACACTCCAGTGCACCTCCGACCTCCTGGTTCACCTCTGGCTTTCCAGGTACCTCCTGACCTCCTGTTACACCTCCGATATTCTCAGGTACACCTCTGATATTCCCAGGTACATCTCCGATACTCCCAGGTACACCTTTGAGACTCCCAGGTACTTCTTTGGCCTCCCTGGTATACCTCTGACATTCCCAGGGTACACCTCCGACACTCCCAGGTACACCTCCGACACTCCCAGGTACACTTCTTACTCCCAGGTACACCTCCGGCCTCACAGGTACCTCTGAGCTCCCAGGTACACTGGGGTGTCAGCAAAGGCAGGGTGTCAGAGGTGTCAGCTTGGAAGTGTCAACGATGTACTGGAGATTGTGAAAGGACCTGGGATTGTCAGAAGGTGTGCCTGGCGTGTGAAGTGTGCCTGGGAGTTCAGAAGGTGTGCCTGAAGGAGTGTGCCTGGGGTGTCAGAGTTGTGTGGGGGGTGAGTGTCGAGGTGTGCCGAGGTGTCAGAGTGTGGAGTGCCTGGGAGTGTCAGAGGTGCAGGAGTGTCAGGGATGCTGGGAGTGTGCCTGGGAGTGTCAGAGATGTGCCTGGGAGTGTCAGGTGCCTGGGTGTGTGAAAGCTGACTGCCTGAGAGTGTCAGGAGATGCTGGCTGGAAGTACCTGGGTTTCAGAGGTGTGCCTGGCAGTGTCGAGATGTGCCTGGGAGTGTCAGATCCTGGGAGTGTAGGCTGGGGCTTGTCAGGTGTGAGAATGCATGCCAAGTGTCGGAGGTGCCAGCTGAGGTCAGGCTTGCCTGGCGTGCTGTGGGAGTGAGGTGCTGTCGGTGGGCTGGGAGTCAAGTGCTACCTGGGAGGTGTCAGAGGTGTACCAGGGGTGTGAGAGTGTCGGGAGTGAAAGAGGGAGTGCCGAGGGGTGCGGGAGTGTGCCAGGGGTGAGATGGGATCAGAAGGTGTGCCTGGGGATGTCAGAAACTGGGGTATCGAAATGTTCTGGGGTGTAGAGGACCTGTGTGTCAGAGGTGCCAGTTGCAGGTGTTAGAGTTGGAGTGTCAGATTGCCTGGGAGTGTCAGGGTGCCAGGAGTCAGAGGTGCTGGGAGTGTCAGGTATATGGGAGTGTCCGTCTTAGGAAGTATGAGAATTGTGCTTGGGAGTGTTTGAGGTGTAGGAGTGTCTGGGGTAAGTGTGCTGAGTGTGCCTGGGAAGTTTGCCTGTGAGGTGTCAGAGGTGAACACCTGGGTGTGAGGTGTGCCTGGGGGGTGTCTGGAGGACCAGGAGATGTGAGAGTGTGCCTGTGGTGTGAGGTGTTCTAGGAGTGTCTGGTATGCTGGGGGTCCAGATGAGCTGGAAGTGTCTGAGTGCCTGGGAGGTGTCTAGTGTGCCTGGAGAGTGTGTGTACCTGGGGTGTTTGAGCCTGGGAAATATTTGAAAGTGTGCCAGGAGTGTCTGGAGTGTACCAGTAGTGTCTGGTGCCTGGGATGTATACCTGGGAGTGTCAAGTACCAGGAGTGTGGGGTGTGTGGGAATGCTGGAGTGTGGAGTATTGGGAGTGTGCTTAAGGAGTGTTTGTTTGGGAGTGTGAGGTGGTGTGTGTGTCCTGAGGTGTTATTACCTGAGTGTGGAGTCTCTGAAAATTATGTGCCTGAAATGTCGGAGTGCTCAACAGGGTGTCAGTGGAAATACCTGGAGTCTGGTGCACCTGGGATATCAGGAGGTATTGCACCTGGGAGGTGTGCATGGGAGAATGTCAGAGGCTACCTGGGATTTGGAAGGAGTGCCTGGGATTTTCAGAGGTGTGCCTGGCGATCAGGTGTGCCTCGGAAAATCAGATGTGTGCTGGGTGTCAGAGGTGTGAGAGGTGTAGAGGTGTGCAGATGTGCCTGGGGTGGTTCAGAAATGTACTGTGAGTGTCAGAGGCTGCACCTGGGGTGTCAGGAGTGTCCAGGGGCTGAGGTGTGTCTAAAATGTCAGAGTACTACCAGGGAGTATCAGAGTGTGCCTGGGAAGTGTCTCAGGAATGTGCCTGGGAGGTATACAGGGGTGTCGGTGGAGCTACCTGGGAGTCTCAAAGGGTGTGCATGGGAAGTATCAGAGTGTGCCTGGAGAATATCCAGTGCTTGTCAGAGGTATAAAATTGCAGGGAGTGTCAGAGAGTCTCAGAGGTGAACCAGAGAAAGAGAGTGCCTGAAATGTGCCTGAAGTCTTCAAGGTGTGTCATAGAGTGTGAAGCCTGGGAAGTACCTAAGAAGTGTCTGAGGTATCAGATGTGGGAGTATGAAATACCTGAGATGCTAGCCTAACTAACCTAACCTCTAACACTGAAAATCAGTGTTTTGAAATTGCGTGTTTCGTGAAGAAGATAAAAATAAGTAAATCATTGGTTTCATCAAAAACTGAGTGTTTTTTCGTGAAAAAAGTAAAACTAACTGAAATTCACCTAACCTAACCTAACCTAACCTAACCTAACCTAACTCCTAACCTAGCAACCTAGCAACCCAACCCAACCCAAACCAACCTAATCTAAATTAACATAGTAACCTAACCTGACAACCTAACTAACCTAACCTAGCCTAACCTAACCTAACCTAACCTAACTGCTAACCTAACCTAACCTAACCCTAAACCTAAGCCAATCTAACCAGCTGGCTTAAACCAACCAACCCCAGCCAACCCTAACCTAACCTAACCTAACCTGGCTAACCCTATTAAACCTAACCCCTAGCCGAACCTGGCCATGGCCAAACCTAACCCCTAACCTAACCTAACTTCAACCCAACCTAACCTATCCACCCTAACCTAACCCAACCTATCTTAGTCCTTAGGGTTGGGTTAGGTTTCAATTGAAATGAATACAGTTAGTTTTTACTTCTTTTCACGAAAAACACTCAGTTTTAGATGAAAACCAATGTATTTGACTTATTTTCATCTTCTTTTCACGGAAGAAGCAGCAATTTCTTTTTCAAAACACTGATTTTCAGTGTTAGAGGTTAGGATTAGGTTAGGGTTAGGTTAAATTAAGATTATAACAAAGTTGGAATTAGGTTAAAATTAGAACCAGAACAGCAAATTAGGTTAGAATTAGCTTTAAGTTAGAGTTGGGTAGATTCAGGACAGAATAAATCAAGATAGTAGAGTTAAATTGAATTCAGACAAATTAGAATAGAACTAAATTTGAATTATACAGTTAGTTTTACTTATTTTCACGAAAAACACTCAGTTTTAGATAAAAACCAATGTATTTTACTTATTTTTATCTTCTTTTCACGGAAAACTCTTAATTTCTTTTCAAAAAACTGATTTTCAGTGTTAGAGGTTAGGTTAGGTTAGGTTAGGTTAGGTTAGGTTAGGTTAGGTTAGGTTAGGTTAGTTTAGGTTAGGTTAGGTTTGGTTGGGTTGGGTTGGGTTGGGTTGGGTTGGGTTGGGTTAGGTTAGGTTAGGTTAGGTTAGTTTAGGTTGCGTTAGGTTTGGTTTGGTTAGGTTAGGTTAGATTAGAGGTTAGGTTAGGTTAGGTTAGGTTAGGTTAGGTTAGGTTTGGTTAGGTTAGGTTAGGTGAATTTCAGTTAGTTTTACTTCTTTTCACGGAAAACACTCAATTTTAGATGAAAAGTAGTGTATTTTACTTAGTTTTACTTCTTTTCTCGAAAAACACTCACGGAAAAACGCTGAATTTCCTTTAAAAAACACTGTTTTTTAGTAAGTTGTACTTATTTTTTAGGATGAGCCTTGTTTTCTGTTGAAGAACACTGTTTTGGAAGTTAGTTTTACTTCTTTTCACAAAAAACACTCAGTTTTAGATGAAAATCAGTGTATTTTACTTATTTCTACCTTCTTTTCACGGAGAACGCTTAAATTCTTTTCAAAACACTGATTTTCAGTGTTAGAGGTTGGGTTAGGTTAGGATAGGTACACTCCCAGGTACACCTCTGATACTCCCAGGTACACCTCTGACACTCCCAGGTACACCTCCGACACTGCCAGGTACACCTCAGACACTCCCCCTTATACCTCTGACACTCCCATGGACACCTCTTTCACTCCCTGATTCTCCCCTGACACTCCCAGGTACACCTCAGACACTCCCAGGTACACCTCAGACACTCCCAGGTACACCTCTGACACTCCCAGGTACACTTCAGACACTCCTAGGTACACCTCTCACACTCCCTGGTCCTCCTGTGACACTCCCTGGTACTTCTATGACCCTCCCAGGTACACCTCAGACACTCCCAGGTACACCTCAGACACTCCCAGGTAAACTTCAGACACTCCCAGGCACACCTCTGACACTCTCAGGTACTCCGCTGACACTGCCAGGTACTCCTCTGACACTCCATGTACACCTCCGACACTCCCAGGTACACCTCTGACACTCCCAGGTACTCTACTGACACTCCCTGGTACAACCCTGACACTCCGAGGTACACCTCTGACACTCCCAGGTACACCTCTGACACTCCCAGGTACACCTCAGACACTCCCAGGTACACCTCTGACACTTGCGGTACTGCTGACACTGCCAGGCACACCTCTGACACTGCCAGGCACACCCTGACACTTCCAGGTACACCTCTGACACTCCCAGGTACGCCTTTGACACTCCCAGGTACTCCACTGACATTCCCTGGTACACCTCTGACACTCCCAGGTACACCGCTGACACTGCCAGGTACACCTCTGACACTGCCAGGTACACCTCTGACACTCCCAGGTACTTCTGTGACACTCCCAGGTACACCTCCGACACTCCCAGGTACATCACTGACAGTCCCAGGTACACCTCTGACAGTCCCAGGTACACCTCCGATACTCCCAGGTACACCTCCAATACTCCTAGGTAAACCTCTGACACTCCCAGGTACTCCTCTGACACTCTTTGGTTCACCTCTGAGACTCCCAGGTACACCTCTGACACTCCCTGGTACACCTCCGATATTCCCAGGTGCACCTCGGAAATTCCCAGGTACTCCTCCGATATTTCCATGTACACCTTTGAGACGCCCAGGTAATTCACTGACACTCCCTGGTATACCTGTGACATTCCCAGGCACTCCTCTGACACTCCCAGGTACACCTCTCATACTCCCAGGTACACATCTGACACTCCCTGGTACAACTCTGACACTCCCAGATACACCTCAGACACTCCCTGGTACACCTCTGACACTCCCAGGTACACCTCTCTCACTCCCTGGTTTTCCCCTGACACTCAGGTACAAATCTGACACTCCAAGGTACACCTCTGACTGCCAGGTACACCTCTGAAAATCCCAGGTACTCCTGTTACATTCCCAGGTACACCTCCGACACTCCCAGGTACACCTCTGACACTCTCAGGTACACCTCCGATATTCCCAGGTACACCTCCGATATTCCCATGTACACCTCCGATACTCCCAGGTACACCTTCGAGACTCCCAGGTACTTCACTGACACTCCCTGGTATTCCTCTGACATTCCCAGGTACAGCTCTGATACTCCCAGGTACACTTCTCACACTCCCAGGTACACCTCCGACACTGCCAAGTACACCTCTGACACTCCCAGGTAAACTTCTTACACTCTCAGGTACACCTCTGACACTCCCAGGTACACCTCTTACACTCCCAAGTACTCCACAGACATTCCCTGGTACACCTCTGACACTCCCAGGTACACCTCCGACACTCCCAGGTACACTTCTTACACTCCCAGGTACACCTCCGACACTACCAGGTACACCTCTGACTTCCCAGGAACACCTCCGACCTTCTCAGGTACACCTCTGACACCCCAGGCACCACTCCGACACCGGGCACACTTCACACTCCCACACCTCCGACACCCAGGCACACCTCTCAAGGCAATTCTGGTGCACAATTCTCTGACACTCCCCTAAGAACCCACTGACATTCTCTGGTACACTTTATACCCCCAGGTACACGTCCGACACTCCCAGATAAACCTCTGACACTCCCAGGTACATCTCTGACACCCCAGGTACACCTCTGAAACCGCCAGGCACACCTCTGACACTCCCAGGCACTTCTGCACCCCAGGCACACCTCCGACACCCAGGCACATCTCTGGAACGTCCTGGTGCACACCTCTGACACTCCCAGGTACACCTCCGATACTCCCAGGTACACCTCCGATACTCCTAGGTAAACCTCTGACACTCCCAGGTACTCCTCTGACACTCTTTGGTTCACCTCTGAGACTCCCAGGTACACCTCTGACACTCCCTGGTACACCTCCGATATACCCAGGTGCACCTCGGATATTCCCAGGTACACCTCCGATACTTCCATGCACACCTTTGAGACTCCCAGGTAATTCACTGACACTCCCTGGTATACCTGTGACATTCCCAGGCACTCCTGTGACACTCCCAGGTACACCTCTCATACTCCCAGGTACGCCTCTGACACTCCCTGGTACACCACTGACACTCCCAGATACACCTCAGACACTCACTGGTACACCTCTGACACTCCCAGGTACATCTCTGACACTCCCAGGTACACCTCTGACACTTCCAGGTACATATCTGACACTCCGAGGTACACCTCTGACTGCCAGGTACACCTCTGAAAATCCCAGGTACTCCTGTTACATTCCCAGGTACACCTCCGACACTCCCAGGTACCTCTGACACTCCCAGGTACCGATATTCCCAGGTACACCTCCGACATTCCAGGTACCTCCGATACTTCCAGGTACACCTTCAGGAACTCCATGTGCTTCACTGACACTCCGTGGTATTCCTCTGACATTCCCAGGTACCTCTGACACCCCAGGTACACCTCTGATACTCCCAGGTACACTTCTCACAATCCCAGGTACACCTCTGACACTGCCAGTACACCTCCTCCCAGGTAACTTCTTACACTCTCAGGTACACCTCTGACCTCCCAGGTACACCTCTGACCTCCCAAGTGCTCCACAGACATTCCTGGTACCTCTGACCTCCAGGTACACCTCCGACACTCCCAGGTACTTCTTACACTCCCAGGTGACACCTCCGACACTACCAGGTGCACCTCTCAGCTCCCAGGAACACCTACGACCCTCTCAGGTACCTCTGCCTCCCAGGTACACGAGACACTCCCAGGTACACATCTCACTCCCAGGTACACCTCCGACGCTCCCAAGTGCACCTCTGACCTCCCAGGAACACCTCCGACCCTCTCAGGTACACCTCACAGCCTCCCAGGTACACCCGAGACACTCCCAGGTACACCTCTGACACTCCCTGGTTCACCTCTGGACTCCCAGGTACACCTCTGACACTCCTGGTACACCTCCGATATTCCCAGGTACCCTCTGATATTCCCATGTGCATCTCCCGTGCTCCCAGGTACCTTTGAGACTCCCAGGTGCTTCACTGACCTCCTTCGTGTCACCTCTGACATTCCCAGGTCCTCCCTACACTCCCAGGTACACCTCCGGCACTCCCAGGTTGCACCTCGGACCTCCCAGGTACCTCTGGCCTCCAGGTTGCTGGAACCTCTAGGTACACCTCTCCACTCCCAGGTGCACATCTCACACTCCCTGGTCCTCCTGTGAGCATCCTGGTACCCTGACACTCCCAGGTACACCTCAGACACTCCCAGGTACACCTCGAACCTCCCAGGTACACTTCAGACACTCCCAGGCACCCTCTGGCACTCCCAGGTACACCTTGACACTGCCAGGTACTCCTCTGACACTCCATGTACACCTCCGATACTCCCAGGTACACCTTTGACGCTCCCAGGTACTCCTAGACACTCCTGGTACACCTCTGCCTCCCAGGTACTCCGCTGACACTGCCAGGTACACCTCTGACACTTCCAGGGACACCTCTGACCTCCCAGGTACCGCTGGAACTCCCAGGTGCACTTCTCCCCTCCCAGGTACACCTCCGACACTCCTAGGTACACCTCTGACACATCCAGGTACCTCTGACACTCCTGGTACACCTCCGACACTCCCAGGTACACCTCTGACACTCCCAGGTACACCTCTGACATCTCATTTACTCCACTAACATTACTGGTAAACCTCTGTCCTCCTAGGTACTCATTGTCCTCCTGATACACCTCTGCCTCCCAGGTACTCCTGACACTGCCAGGTACACCTCTGACACTTCCAGGTACACCTCTGACACTCCCAGCTACACCATGACACTCCAGGTACACCTCTCGATGCTCCCAGGTACATCGATGCTCCCGGTACACCTCTGACCTCCCAGGTACACCTTTGACACTCCCAGGTACTCACTGACATTCCTGGTCACCTCTGTGCTCCCAGGTACACCTCTGACACTCCCAGGTACACCTCCGATATTCCCAGGTACACCTCCGATATTGGTACCTCCGATACTCCCAGGTACACCTTCGAGACTCCCAGGTACTTCACTGACCTCCCTGGTATTCTCTGACATTCCCAGGTACACCTCTGATACTCCCAGGTACTCTTCTGCCACTCCCAGGTTACACCTCCGGCTGCCAAGTACCTCTGGCCTCCCAGTT
>NW_024746701.1:0-5784 GCF_018991925.1 Homarus americanus | reverse complement strand
GGCACCTTTTCAGCGCCATGACCCTGGGTGTGAGGCCCGAGCACCCTTTCAGTGCCATGAATCGGGGTGTGATGGCCGGGCACCCCTTCAGCTCCATGACCCGTGGTGTGAGGACCGGGAACCGCTTCAACCCTAGGACCTGGGTAGTGAGGGCCGGGCACCCCTTTAGGTCCATGACCCGGGGTGTGAGGGCCGTGCACCCCTTCAGTGACATTACCCGGGGTGTGAGGGCCGGGGACCCTTTCAGTGACATTACCCGTGGTGTGAGGACCGGGAACCCCTTCAATGACATGAACCTGGAGTGTGTGGGCCGGGCAACACTTCAGCACCATGACCCGGGATGTGAGAGCCGTGCTCGATTTCAGTGCCAAGAATCGGGGTGTGAGGTCCGGGTACCCCTCCAGCACCATGACCCAGGGTTTGAGGGCCGGGAGCCCTTCAGTGCCATGAACCGGGGTGTTAAGGCCGGGCACCCCTTCAGATGACACTGGGTGTGAGGGCCGGGCACCCTTTGAGTGCCATGAATCGGGGTGTGATGGCCGGGCTCAACTTCAGCTCCATGACCCGTTGTGTGAGCGCCGGGAACCGCTTCAACCTCATAACCTGGGGTGTGAGGGCTGGGTACCTATTTAGGTCCATGACCCGGTGTGTGAGGGCCGTGCACCCCTTCAGTGATATGACCCGGGGTGTGAGGGCCAGGCACCCCTTTTGTGACATGACTTGGGGTGTGAGGGCCGGGCACCCCTCCAGCACCACAGGCGGTGCGGGGCGGGCACCCTAATGCCATGAACTTCGGTGTGAGGGCCAGAACGCCAGTGCCATGACGGGGATGGCAGAAGGCAGGGCACGCCCCCAGCACCATGACCCGGGGTATGAGGGTCGGGCACCCCTTCAGTGCTATAACCCGGGGTGTGAAGGCCGGGCATCCCTTCAGCTCCATGACCCGGTATGTGAAGGCTGGGCACCACTCCAACACGATGGTCCGAGGTGTGAGGGCCGGGCACCCCTCCAGAACCATGGCCCGGGGTGTAAGGGACGGGCAGCCCTTCACTGTCATGTCCAGGGGTGTGTGGGCTGGGCACTCATTCAGTGCCATGACCTGGGGTGTGAGGGCCGGTCACTCGATTAGGTCTATTACCTGGGGTGTGTGGGCCGGGCATACCTTCAGGGTCATGGCCAGGGGTGTGAAAGTCGGGCACCGCTTCAGTGCCATGAGCCGGGGAGTGAGGGCCGGGCACCCCTTTAGTTCTATGAAACGGGGTTGTGAGGGCCGGCCACCCGTTCACATGACACGGGTGTGAGGGTCGGGCACCTTTTCAGTGCCGTGAACCGGGGTATGAGGGCCGGGCACGCTTTCAGTGCCATGAATCGGGGTGTGATGTCCGGGTACCCCATCAGCTCCATGACCCGTGGTGTGAGGATAGGGAACCGCTTCAATTCCATGACCCCGGGGTGTGAGGGCCGGGCACCCCTTTAGGACCATGACCCGGTGTGTGATGGCCATGCACCCCTTCAGTGACATGACCCGGGGTGTGAGGATAGGGAACCGCTTCAACTCCATGACCCCGGGGTGTGAGGGCCGGGCACCCCTTTAGGACCATGACCCGGTGTGTGATGGCCATGCACCCCTTCAGTGACATGACCCGGGGTGTGACGGTCGGGCACCCCTTTAGTGACATGCCCCGGGGTGAGGGCCGGGCACCCCTCCAGCACCATGACCCCGAGTGTGAGGGCCGGGCACCCCTTCAGTGTCATAAACCGGGGTGTGACGGCCGGGCAATCTTCAGTGCCATGAACCAGGGTGTGAGGGCCAGGAACCCTTTCAGTGCCATGAAACGGGGTGTGAAGGCCGGGCACCCCTACACTGCTGTGAACTGGGGTGTGAGGGCCGGGCACCCCTTCAAATGACCAGGGATGTGAGGGCCTGGCACCCCTTCAGTGCCATGAATGGGGGTGTGACGGCCGGACACCCCTTCAGCACCATGAAACCGGGGTGTGAAGGCCGGGCTCGATTTCAGTGCCATGAATCGGGATGTGGGGGCCGGGCACCCCTCCAGCACCATGACCCGGGGTATGAGGGCTGGGCACTTCTTCAGCAAGCAGGACCTGGGTGTAGTGGCCGGGCAACCTTCAGACACGACCCAGGTGGGGAGGGCTGCACCCCTCCAGCAGCATGGCCCAGGTGTGGAGGAAGTGGGGCGCACCCTTCCTGTGCTGGACTCTGGCGGGTCTGGTGTGAGGGGGCTGGGCACCTCCAGCACACCATGGCCCGGGGTGGAGGTCCAGACATCTCTGCAACACCATGGCCCGGTGTGAGGGCTGGCACCCCTTCATCTTAACTGGGTGTCAGGGCCGGACACCCCTCAAGCACCATGGCCCGGGGTTTGACGGCCGGGCACCGCTTCAGTGCCATGTCCCGGGGTGTGAGGGCCGGGCACCTTTTCAGTGCCATGACCCGGGGTGTGAGAGCCGGGCTCGATTTCAGTGCCATGAATCAGGGTGTGAGGCCCGGGCACCCCTCCAGCACCATGACCCGGGGTATGAGGGCCGGGCACCCTTTCAGTGCTATGACCCGGGGTGTGAGGGCCGGGAACCCTTTCAGTGACATGACCCGGGGTGTGAGGGCCTGGCACCCCTTCAATGACATGACCCGGGGTGTCAGGGACGGGCACCCCTTCAGTGCCATGAGCCGGGCTGTGACGGCCGGGCACCCCTTCAGTGCCATGAAACGGGGTGTGAGGGCCGGGCACCCCTACAGAGCTATGAACCGGGGTGGAGGCTGCGCCCCTTTCACATGACACGGGGGGGTGAGGCCAGGCACCTTTTTCAATGCCATGGACCCAGGGTGATGTCCGGGTACCTTTTCAATGCCATGAATCGGGGTGTGAGGGCCGGGCACCCCTACAGCACCATGGACCGGGGTGTGAGGGCAGGGCATACCTTCAGTGCCATGGCCAGGGGTGTGACGGTCGGGCACCGCTTCAGTGCCATGACCCGGGGTGTGAGGGCGGGGAACCCCTTCAGTGACATGACCGGGGGCGTCAGGGCCGGGCACCCTTTCAGTGCCATGAGCCGGGGTGTGAGGGCCGGGCACCCCTTTAGTGCCCTGAAATGGGGTGTGAGGGCCGGGCACCCCTTCAGTGCTATGAACCGGGGTGTGAGGGCCGAGCACCCTTTCAGTGCCATGACCCGGGGTGTGAGGGCCGGTCACTCCTTCAGTGCCATGACCCGGAGTGTGAGGGCCGGGCACCCCTTCAGCCCCATGACCCGAGGTGTGAGGGCCGGCCACCCATTTAGGTCTATAACCAGGTGTGTGAGGGCCGGGCACACCTTCAGTGTCATGACCAGGGGTGTGACGGCCGGGTCACCGCTTCAGTGCAATGACCCGGGGTGTGAGGGCCGGCCACCCCTTCAGTGATATGACCCGGAGCGTCAGTTACGGGCACCCCTTCAGTGTCATGAGATGGGGTGTGAGGGCCGGGCACCCCTACAGTGCCATGAAACGGGGTGTGAGCGCCGGGAACCCCTACAGAGCTATGAACCGGGGTGTGAGGGCCGGGCACCCCTTCACATGACACGGGGTGTGAGGGCCGGGCACCCCTCCAGCCCCATGGCCCGGGGTGTGAGGGCCGGGCACCTCTCCAGCACCATGGCCCGGGGAGTGATGGCTGGGCACCCCTTCAGTGACTTAACCCGGGGTGTGAGAGACGGGCACCCCTTTAGTGCCATGAAACGGGGTGTGAGTGCCGGGCAACCCAACAAAGCTATGAATCGGGGTGTGAGGGCCGGGCACCACTTCACATGACACGGGGTGTGAGGGCCGGGCACCCTTCCATATGACACGGGGTGTGAGGGCCGGGCACCTTTTCAGTGCCATGACCCAGAGTGTTAGGGCCTGGCTCGATTTCAGTGCCAAGAATCGGGGTGTCAGGGTCGGGCACCCCTCCAGTGACATGACCAGGGGTGTGAGGGCCGGGCACCCCTTCAGTGACATGACCCGGGGTGTGAGGGCCGGGCTCCCCTCCAGCACCATGACCCGGGGTGTGAGGGCCGGGAACCGCTTCAACCCCATGACCCGGGGTGTGAGGGCCGGGCACCCCTTCAGTGCTATGACCCGGGGTGTGAGGGCCGGGCATCCCTTCAGTGTCATGAACCGGGGTATGAGGGCCGGGCACCCTTTCAGTGCCATGAAACGGGGTGTGAGGATCCGGGCACCCCTTCAGTGCTATGACCCGGGGTGTGAGGACCGTGCACCCTTTCAGTGACATGACCCGGGGTGTGAAGGGCGGGCACCCCTTCAATGACATGACCCGGGGTGTGTGGGCCGGACACCCTTTCAGTGCCATGACCCGGGGTGTGCGGGCCGATCACTCCTTCGGTGCCATGACCCGGGGTGTGAGGGCCGGGCACCCCTTCAGCCCCATGCCCCAAGGTGTGAGGGCAGGGCCACCCGTTTAGGTTTATAACCAGCTGTGTGAGGGCCGGGCACACCTTCTGTGCCATGGCCAGGAGTGTGACGGCCGGGCACCGCTTCAGTGCCATGGCGCAGGGTGTGAGTGCCAGGCACCCCTTTAGTGCCATGAGCCGGGATGTGAGGGCCGGGCACCCCTTTAGTGCCATGAAACGGGGTGTGAGGGCCAGGCACCCCTACAGAGCTATGAACCGGGGTGTGAGGGCCGGGCACCCCTTCACATGACACGGGCTGTGAGGGCCGAGCACCTTTCCAGTGCCACGACCCGGGGTGTGAGGGCCGGGCTCGATTTCAGTACCATGAATTGGGGTGTGAGGGCCGGGCACCCCTCCAGCACCATGACCCGGGCTATGAGGGCCGGGCACCCTTTCAGTGACATAATCCAGGGTGTGAGGGCCGTGCACCCTTTCAGTGACATGATCCAGGGTGTGAGGGCCGGGCACCCCTTCAATGACATGACCCGGGGTGTGTGGGCTGGGCACCCTTTCAGTGCCATGATCCGGGGTGTGAGGGCCGGTCACTCCTTCAGTGCCATGACCCGGGGTGTGAGGGCTGGGCACCCCTTCAGCCCCATGACCCGGGATGTGAGGGCCGGGCACTCGTTTAGGTCTATGACCAGGGGTGTGAGGGCCGGGCATACCTTCAGTGCCATGGCCAGGGGTGTGACGGCCGGGCACCGATTCAGTGCCATGACCGGGGTGTGAGGGCCGGGCACCCCTTTAGTGCAATGAAACGGGGTGTGAGGGCAGGGCACCCCTACAGAACTATGAACTGTGTGAGGGGGCTGGGCACTTTAGTGCCATGAGCCGGGGTGTGAGAGACGGGCACCCCTTTAGTGCCATGAAACGGGGTGTGAGGGCCGGGCAACCCAACAGAGCTATGAATCGGGGTGTGAGGGCCGAGCACCACTTCACATGACACGGGGTGTGAGGGCCGGGCACCCTTCCATATGACACGGGGTGTGAGGGCCGGGCACCTTTTCAGTGCCATGACCCGAGGTTTGACGGCCGGGCACCCCTTCAGTGCCATGAATCAGGGTGTGAGCGCCGGGCACCCTTCAGCAATATTACCCAGGGTGTGAGGGCCGGGCTCGATTTCAGTACCATGAATCTGGGTGTGAGGGCTTCGCACCCCTCCAGCACCATAACCCGGGGTATGAGGGCTGGGCACCCCTTAGGTGCTATGAACCTGGGTGTGAGGGCCGGGCACCCTTTCAGTGACATGATCCAGGGTGTGAGGGCCAGGCACCCCTTCAATGACACGACCCGGGGTGTGTGGGTTTGGGCACCCTTTCAGTGCCATGAACCGGGGTG
>NW_024746700.1:0-13754 GCF_018991925.1 Homarus americanus | reverse complement strand
ATCGGTATTGCTGGACCGGTTACGTATTGCTGATTTGGCTGCCAAAATTCAGACCACACGGCTGGTCTATAGTATATTAGTCAAGTGATCGTGGGCCGCTAGTGCCCAGTTCATATGGGTTTGTTGACAGTAATGGAGGGAATATTTGGAGAAATGCTTTGGCTCATGCTGCCTGTATTTCTTGTCGGTGCACTATGAACACTTGTTAACCATCGGTTTCCTGCAAACCTTAGTCAAGCAGTAATAGAATACACAACAACATGTAAATATTTATTTGCTGCCAGCGCTATATCGGTCTTATACAAATGATTTCCTATAGCATAATAGAGATTAGATAATCATAGTCGTGGTTGTTATAATCATGGTCTCGTAAGTTGTTATAATCATGGTCGTGGTTGTTATAATCATAGTCGTGGTTGTTATAATCATGGTCGTGGTTGTTATAATCACCATGGTCGTGGTTGTTATAATCTCATGGTCGTGGTTGTTATAATCATAGTGGGTAAGTTGTTATAATCATAATTAGGTGGTTGTTATAATCATGGTCGTGGTTGTTATAGTCGTGGTTATAATCATGGTCATTAGGTTTGTGATACTTACAGTATCCTAATAGCTATACTATAGGAAGGATTAGAATAAAGGTTAGAATAAGTAGTTAAGAAATATTCGCCATAAGGAGAAATAAGTACACACTGTATAGCCTCCTAAGGTCGAAAAATGCTCTGGTATAGTTGAGCTGCATCCAGATGCATAATGAAACTTAACTCCCCCTTATTGCTCTCTAACTATTGTATGTTTCCCCTTTTTCTTCTATTTACTCATCTTCCTTCCTTTACTAATCCAAACAACACTAAAAATAGTAGGCTAGAAAAGTGTGGAGAGAGAGGAGACTAAACACGATAGCTGCAATCGTCCGGCAGGCTGACGAACGTGCAGCGACATCTGTTGCGGCGTAAATAAAATCGTTAATAAATGCGTTCTATAAAGAAACCATCGACATGGGACCGGGTTTGTTCCTTCTACGAATTTTTTGCGTTGCCACCAAGTTTGATGAAAACGATTGTGCGGACTTCCGGCTGTAGAACGACAGAACCAAGGCTAGTCTTATAGTATATTGAACAAAGATCTTGAACCTTAATTGCTTGATGGCAGAATCCGGTGGTACCAGTTTACCGAGGCGTGAAAGTTCGAACGCTCGTGCTTGGCTGGTGCGCAACAGCCAGTCCAGCTGACGGCGTACCCATACATCGTTTCCAGATGGTGCATTAGCAGTTATAATCATGAGTAGAGTGGTTGTTATAATCTCCATGGTCGTCCAGTTTGTTATATCATGGTCGTGGTTATAGTGATCTTGGTCGTGATTTGTTACCTGTCTGGTCGTGGTTATAATCATCTTTGTGGTTGTTATAATCATAGTTGTGGCTGTTATAATCATGGCCGTGGTTGTTTATAATCATAGTCATAGTAGTTATGATCGTAGTAGGAGTCTCTTTTCTGCTGACAGACTGTCTTTCTCCATAGTACCTCATCCTTCATGCCTGGAAGTCTTACTCTATCTATTCTTGTCTGATTAGGAGGTCTCTCTCTCTCTCTCTCTCTCTCTCTCTCTCTCTCTCTCTCTCTCTCTCTCTCTCTCTCTATATATATATATATATATATATATATATATATATATATATATATATATATATATATATATATATATATATATATATATATATAGAACCTAATCGAACAAGAATAGATGAGAGCAGACTTCCGGGCATGAAGGATGAGGTACTATGGGAGAAGAAAGACAGTCTGTCAACAGAAAAAGAGACCTTTACCCCCCCGACCTGTGTGACTACCGCCCACTTGACCCCCGCTTGGTTTCCCCAACCTCAGTTAATTCTAAGTGACCCACTGCCACATAGCAGTTAACCCATCAAGATATCGCGCCGAACTTTGTGTGTGTGAAGATTATTTTTTTAATAATATTGCTGCATCTATCTTGGTTCGGTCCGCGGGTTGCCCATCACCTGTTATAATACATTGCAGGGGCTTCAACAAAAGGAAGGTGTTCAGCGTGTAGTAAGGTAGCGCACCAATAGTTTAGATATTACTGTTGTCAATAGATGCGATAATTAACAAGATATTAAGAAGTTAGTCCACAGGCAAATGTGCTTGCATTTGGGACTGGTGCGGATACATCATTCTGGCATACTAAGCCTTCGGTACAAAAGGAGGCAGCATAGCCGGTACTGCACTCGACTGCGGCTTCACTTCCCCAAGTTGTAAGCAGGTACCACATTACAGCTGGGTGAACTGGGGAGCGCCGGAATCAAACCACCAATCTAATTTAAAAACAAAATATGAGCGAAACCTGACTAAATTTTAAATTCAAGTCCTTTAACCAGACTTTAAAAGGCAAATTTACAATTAACAAAATTGGAATCTGCAGTATTTATAACAGTAACTAGACCAAACGCCTCCACGGTTTCTCCATGGATTACTTAGTGTTACAAGCCCGCCACCAATTGTCATGACCTACCTACCCAGCACTACGAACCACGCCATCTAATGTGATCTACCACCCAGCACCGAGCAACGCCATCTAGGGACGAAACACAGAGTATGACTCGTCTTAGATTACCGGGGTTTCCCTTCTCCATATCCACGGTTGTTGCGTCACCTCCTCCAGAAGTCTTCTTTTGTCAGCTCAGCAGAGTTCGAGAGAGTTAGTACACTCTGGGGAAGTGACCACAGGATCACCCTATCCTGGAAACCTACGGCACAGTGACTACCTACCGTCTTCTACAATACTCAGCCTTACTCGTCCAGCCATCTCAGCTCCGCACTTAAGTATTTGTAATATTATATTGCCTCTACCTCCACCTTAGCTGAAATTATTGTATGTTGTAAAAATATGTATATACTGTTGTGTTTAGGTTAGAAATGTGGTTAGGGTAAATTATAAGCTGAATATTTTGTTAGGAGATTTGGTACTTTATTATATACACCAAAAATCTCATCCTTTGTCTACCCTTTTATAGTCCGATTGTCTTTGTTGTTTTTTGTTGCCTGTTGGAATCTGGGTAGACTTTTAACTATATTCTAAATCCCCAATTCGTAACAAATGGCGACCGTGACAGGACTCAATATTAAGTGCCATATTCCTTCCTCCCTTTGCTAACTCCTTGTTATTTTTCTCTCCCAGTCACTTCTGTTCTAATTGCTACGGTGGTTTAAGTTTCCTTCATATGTGTTGCATATATTGGTATTATCATGCATTAAGTCTTGTGACAGACGTGAATCAAGTTCCAAGTGTCATAAGGCTTCTGTTATTACACGTGGCAATCGTCAATAGTAAGTCTTATCGAGTGTAAGGAAGAATCCGGATCTGTTTAATGCCGTACCCTCACTCCAGAGTAGGTTGTTCCATAGTCACTAGTTTAGGGGTGATGATATCTTGGGACGCCCGCTCTACCAGGACCATAATTATAAAAGCCTCAATATTGTTCTTCTCATTATCTCATTCGGGGTCAATAATCAAGTAACTCCAGGGTTGTTAATCCGGATCTTTATATGAAATACGCCCTTCCTGTTTTACTCAGGGTTGTTAATCCGGATCTTTTATATTAATGCCATAATACGCCCTTCCTTTTCAGGTCTCTTATCGCTTATCTAGGATATTCTCAGAAAACAATATTCATGATGTAATTTACTAGGTATAGCAGGTAGTTTCAGGACTTTCTGGTTATCCACTGCCGTATTGATATTTTCTGGGATAATCCATTATCTTATATTTTGATCATTAGTTAATTTATCTATGTTTTTCTTAACAATGGCCACCTCAAGTTTTGTTAAGCTTGGTAGTCTGGAGAGTGGAAAAAGCAAGATACCATTTCATCATGAAGCATGTGGAGGCGTGGAGAGGGTTAGATTTAGGACGTGCGGCTGGAGCTGGCTGATGCATACGCCTTGCTGGTGGAGTCACTGTGCCGTAGGGAACGTGTTTTTCCGGCATGTTGGGTCCTCTCTGATGATAACCTTGGGGACGTGGTGGTAGGTCGAAGGTTCCACTACCCCTGATGCAACCAAGTTTTTTTGTTCTTACTGTAAAAACCCAGGCCATACGATCCAGACGTGTAAACACCCAAAGTGTCGAATTGCTAAAAGTAGTTCCTGGATCCCAATCCAAACCAGCAGCAACCACCAATATTGGAAGGCCCCATCAGGATCCTTCTCTTCATTCACTATGAGTGAAAAATTTCAATCAGAGGGGTCTCGTTCTTTCCTATTCGTATACTACGTGATGCGGGCGCAGCACAATCTATCCTCCTGTTTAACGTCATTCTGATATATCTACCGCTTTACTAGAGAGTGTTTCTGGTTTCAGATCTCATCCCATTCTTCCTATCCATTAGTAAGTGCACCTCCAATGTCCCTTGATTACTGGGGAAGTGCAAATATCCATTAGGAAAAGATCAATGCCTGTGAGTGGCATTCATTTGTATGGTAATGACTTGGTAGGAGATCTAGTGGTTCCCAACATAAGGCAGTCGACTCTCCTTACCTCGTAACTCCACCACTGACCTTGAAAAATATTCTTCTCCTTTTCCCCATCTTGTTGCTGTCACCGGTCACAGAGTGTGAGAAATGGGCCTCTTCATCTAAAACCACCTCCAACCATCTTCCTACCGAGAATCTTGCTGGCTTAACCATTAGTAAGGATGAGCCAACAACAACAATCACCAATCATCTTTGAATAAGCTGTTGAAATTTTTTACCCTTCATGTTTTTATTATCAGGAAGGGGTTTTGATGAGCCTAGGCTTTTGAACTCTGTCAGACACGTGGTCTGAAAATACATCAAGTGGTAATTCTCCTCAGTCAGACCAGCATTAATTGCCCTTTGATGGTATTCAGGACATTTGGGGAATCCTGAAAACACAAGCTCCTCCTTTTGGCGTTGGACTTGGGAGGATGTGTCAAAAGTACATGCCATGTAAATGGTATTTGGGGAAAGCAATATACCAGCAGCTCCCATTAAGCCCATCCCAGTACTTTCTATTGAAAGATTGTTGTGGATTGGTATTACGAGCTAAGAGAAATCAACTCCTGCTCACAGTTATGGATACCATTACACGTTATCCTGAGGCTTTCAAGCATCACTTCAAAAACTTAATCAAGAAAAGCACTACCAAAACGTAATCAAACATCTTCGCACCTTTTCAATTTCAATAAGCATTCCTAAAGAGATCCAATCCGATCAGGGCACCAATTTTACGAGCAATTCTTCAAACAGGTGATGAAAGACCCTGGTGTGGACCATTGTACATCTTCGGCTTACTACCCACAATCCCAAGGTTGCTTTGGAACGGGTTCCATCAAACTTTCAAATCAATAATCAAAAAAAATATTGTATAGAACACCAAAGCGAGGGATAAAGCATAGACTGTTACTCTTTTGCCATCAAAGAATGTCCCCTAGAGTCAGTCAGTTTCTCCTCGTCTGAGTTACTATATGGGAGACAAATTAGGGGACCCCTTAAAATAGTAAAGGAGTGGTAATATCAATCCATCTATTAAGCCCGCAAATATTTCAACACATTGACACTTTACGGAACAATTAACTGAAGTCCAACCATTGCTCAGTCAAACTTAAAAAGTCCAAGACAAAATGGTGAAGTCCCAAATCCTAAATTGCTAAAAGATCATTTTCTCCAGGTGACAAAAGCATTCTTTCTACCCATTCCAGGCTCTCCCTTAAAAGCAAAAGTTTACTGGTCCCTATATAGTTGCTAATAAACTATCTCCCCTCAACTATATATAGTCCATACCTGACTGTGCAGAAAAGATTCAATAAACTCTGTTCAAGGCTTAATCTCATGAAACTTACCATTCCAGGCAGCTTCAGGAGGAAGATATCCCAGGAGGCTAAACCTAACAAAGCTGTGGTATACGGTTTTATTGTATGGAGCCGAGACAGATGACATGGATCTATTAGAGAATTTAGACTTCTACCTAAAGAAAAACCCTGCTAACAGTCACATACTCAACTCTGGATGAGATTGTCTGAACCATCTCAAGCAAAAAGATCTCACTAAGTTATTATCAACATTTCCTAAAGTCAGTCAGACCTCCCAGAAGCCTGGTAATATACTTAAAACATGATATTAAGCTTAATCTCAGATGATGCACAACCCATTAGGCAACTGGCATATCAGACTTAAATCCACAAAGAGATTATGAAAAAGGAGGTAGACTTTTGTTAAAAACATAACTTAGCTGAGCCTAGTACTCTCCCCTGGTCAATTTTGCCTTTCATTCCAAAAAACCTATATAAATTTTTCGTTTTGCACCAGATTATCGTAAAGGAACCAGGTCACTGTCTCCAGACTCCTACCTTTACCTTTGATTAGAAGATATAATAGACAGCATAGGCTGTGCAAAATTTATCAGTACCGTAACCCAAGTTGAAAGGATATTACGCGGAATTCACGATAGGGCAAAAACAATCTCGGCATTAATAACTCCATTTGGTCTTTTTTTCATTTGGTTATGGCGTTTGGTTTTTCTAATGCTCCGGCCACATTCCAGAGGGCCATCAACTACCCAATTCAGACCTAGGGTGGGACGTTCGCCTACCTGGACACTTGGTGGTGGTGTCGGACGGCTGGGACGAACATCTGGTGCGTTTGGAGATACTGTTCAAGACGACTGCAAGAGACTGGATCTCCATAAACCTTGGATAACCTGCTTTTTAAAGGCCCCAGTGACTTACCTGGGAGAAGTATCGTTGACATGGTAGCGGTGAGACCCAAGGACGCAAAACGTTGTGCTTATCTTAACTCTCTCCCACCCAAGCGACGAGGAAGGAACTCAGCTTCCTAGGGGATGCCGGGCACACTGTCGGTCTGGCAGTAATCCTCCAGTGGCCGGACCCCCACAGACCTTACCAGTTCCTAAAAGTGTCCCTTTACATCTGGAACCAGAGGTGCGACCAGTCTTTCCACTCAAAGCCTTCCCTTGCCTCTAAGCCTGTAGTCCACCCCCTGACTACACCTTGCCCTTCCATCTGCAAATCGACGGAGTTGGGGGTTGTGCTCCTACAACGGACCCAACCACTGATGTCCTTCTACCCTGTAGCATACTACTCCGCCAAGTTGAAAAACATCAGACCAACTGCTCGACCATATAGAGAAGGAAGCCCTGGCTCTGGTGTTGGCAATAAAGAAGTTTGAATGCTTCCAGTCTGCTCCACAAACAAAACCCTTAGCCGACCATAACCCATCACGTTCAACCAAACCAACAAGACTCTCCAACCAGTGAATCCTCCGCTGGCCTCCTCCTCACCTCATCTCTATAACCCACAAGTCCTAAAGGGGGGTGGACAACCTGACGGTGACCTTTATCCTGAGCCCCAGTGGAAATGGCAGCTACTCTCCAAAACCACAGGTGATCACCTCCTTCGCGGCCTGCTGCGCCGCCACGGAGGTCTTGGAGGGGGGGTGTTACGAACCCTGCCACCAATTGTCATGACCTACAATTGTCATTCCCACCTATCTAAGCCCATCTATTGTCTTGATCTACCTACCCAGCACCACGAGCAACGCCATCTAGGGACGAAACACGGAGTATGGCTCGTCTTAGTTACCCTCAGGTTCCTTCTCCATAACCTGGTTGTTCGTCACCTCCTCCAAGTCTTCTTTGTCAGCTCGAGTTCGAGGAGAGTTGAGTACACTGAAGTGACCACAGGATCACCTATCCTGGAAACCCTGGCACAGTGACTACCTAGCGTCTTCTACAATACTCAGCCTTATAGTCAGCCATCTCAGCTCAGCACTTAAGTATTTGTAATATTATATTGCCTCCCCACCTCCACCTTGCTTCCAAAATTATTGTATGTTGTATAAATATGTATATATTGTATGTTTAGGTTAAGTATGGTTAAGGGTAAATTATAGATAGCTGAACATTTGTTAAGGAATTTATGGTACTTTATTATACAACAAGAAACTCGCATCCTTTGTCTACCCTATAGTCCGATTGTCTTTTGCTTTTTGTTGTTGCCTGTTGGGATCTGGGTAGACTTTTATATTCATTAACTCGTAACCAGGTATCAATAGCTGTGTGTATAAACGTTCATCCGTCGTAGGCCAAATTAACCTGAAATCCTCTCACATTCAGCTGAGAACATAGCAGCGTGCAGTACTCTATAATTACAGTACGTCACAACGATCATCCTTTAGCTTTATTAAATAAGCCTGAAGTTTAAATAGACCATATGAACACTCCTGGTCAGTTGTGTGAACACTTCTGTTCGACTATGTGAACACTTCTGTTCGACTATGGAACACGGTCGACTATGTGAACACTCCTAGTCGAATATGCAAATACTCTAGTGACCATGTAAAACTCCTCGTCGACTATGTGAACACTCCTGGTCGACTATGTGAACACTCCTGGCCGAATATATGGACACATCTGGTCGACTATGTGGTTACTTAATTGGACTATGTGAAACTTCTGGTCAACTATGTGGACACTTCTGGTCGACTATGTGAACACTTCTGGTCGACTATGTGAACATTTCTGGTCGACTATGTGAACATTTCTTCGACTATGTGAACTTTTCTGGTCGACTATGTAAACACTTGGTCTGCTATGGCACTCCTCCTGTGAACACTTCTGGTCGAGTATGTAGACACTTCTGGTCGACTATGTGAACACTTCTGGTCGACTATGAGAACATTTCTGGTCAATATGTGAACACTTCTGGTCGACTATGTGAATATTCTGGTTATGTGGATACTTCTGTCGACTATGTGGATACTTCTGGTCGGCTGTGAACCTTCTGGTCGACTATGTGAACTTCTGGTCGACTATGTGAACGCTTCTGGTCTACTATGCGAACGCTAGTCCACTATGTGAAAACATCTGGTCGACTATGTAAACACTTCTGGACGACTATGTGAACACTTCGGATCTACTATGGAAGCTTCTGGTCGACTATGTGAAACTTCTTATCGACTGTAAACACTCTGGTCGACTATCCGAACACTTCTGGACAACTATGTGAACACTTCTGGTCGACTATGAGAAGATTTCTGGTCGACTATGTGGACACTTCTGGTTGACTATGTGAACACTGCTGGTCAACTATGTGAAACTTCTGTTCAATTATGAGAACGCTTCTGGTGCGACTATGGAAAACTTCTGGTCGACTATGTGAACACTTCTGGTCGACTATGTGAACACTTCTGGTCGACTATTTGGACACTTAGGTCGACTAAGGAACACTTCTGGTTGACTATGTGAACACTTCTGGTCTACTATGTGAATGCTTCTGGTCAACTATGTGAACACTTCTGGTCGACTGTGAACACTTCTGGTCGACTATGTGAACATTTCTGGTCGACTATGCGAATATATCTGGTCGACTACATGGGATACTTGGTCGACTATGTGAACATTTCTGGTCGAATGTGAGAGTCACTTCTAGTCGACTATGGGACACCTTTTGGTAGACTATGGACACTCTTCTTGGTCGACTATGGGCACTCCTGCTAGGTTCGACCACGTGGACACTCCTGGTCAACTAAGTGCACTTCTGGCCCACAATGTGAACACTCCTTTTGGTCGACTATGTGGACACTCTCCTGGGTCGACAATGTGGACAATTTAGTCTTGTCTATGTGGACACTCCAGTTCGACTATGTGGACACTCTATTTCGACTATGTGGACACTCCAGGTCGACTATGTGAACCCCTTTCTCGGACCATGTAATACTCTTGCTGGGTCGACTTATGGACACTCCTTTTGGTCAGCTATGTGGGCACATCTGGTCGACTATGTGGACACTCCTGCTGGGTCGACTATGTGGACACTCCTGGTTGACTAGGACACTCTGGTTGACTATGTGGACACTAGTACTGGAAGACTATATGGACACGCTATCGACTATGGGACACTCCTCTTCGGTCGACTATGTGGACACTCCCAGGGTCGACTGTGTGCACACTCCTGCTGGGTCGACTATAAGAACAGTCCAGCGGGTCGACTATGTGGACACCCTTCTGGGTCGACTATGTGAACATCATGCTGTCGACTACGCACTCGCTGGGTCGACTATGTGGACATCCTGCTGGATCGACTATATGGGACACTCCTGCTGGGCCGACTATGTTAACACTCCTGCTGGGTCCATTATGTGGACATTCCGCTGTCGACTAAATGAAATACTACTGCTGGGTCGACTATGTGGACACCCCTGCTGGGTCGACTTTATGGACACTCCTGCTGGGTCGTCTATGTGAACTCCAAGGTCGACTATGGACACTCCTAGGTCGACTATGTGGATCCTTCTGCTGGTCTGATTATGTGGACACTCCTATCGCTTATGTGGATACTCCTTTTGATCGATTGTGAACACTTCTGCTGGTTCAACTATGAACACTACTGCTGGGTCGACTATGTGCACACCCCTTCTGGGTCAACTATGGACACTCCAGCGGAGACGACTATGTGAACATCCTGCTAGGTCGACTATGTGGACCCTTCTCCTGCGTCGACTATGTGACCACCCTGCAGTCGACTATATGGACACTCCTGCTGGGTCGACTATGTGAACAGTCCTGCTGTGTCAACTATGTGAACACTCCTGCTGGGTCGACTATGTTAACACTCCTGCTGGGTTGACTATGAGGACACTCCTGTTGGGCCGACTATGTTAACATTCCTGCTGTCGACTATGTGAACACTCCTGCTGGGTCGACTATGAGGACACTCCTGTTGGGCCGACTATGTTAACATTCCTGCTGGGTCGACTATGGAACACTCCTACTAGGTCGACTATGGAGGACACTCCTAGGGCCGACTATGTTAACATTCCTTGCTGGGTCGACTAGTGGAACACTCTACTGTCGACTATGAGGACACTCCTGTTGGGCCGACTATGTTAACATTCCTGCTGGGCTGACTATGTGAATACTCCTACTGGGTCGACTGTGAGATACTCTTGTTGGCCGACTATGTTAACATTCCTGCTGGATCGACTATGTTAACACTCCTGCTGGGTCGATTATGGACACTCCTGCTGGGCCAACTATGTTAATACTCCCTGCTGGGTCAGGAACTCTTTTGGTCAGCTATGTGGGCACACCTGGTCGACTATGTAGACACTCCTGCTGAGTCGACTATGTGACACTCCTGGTTGACTATGTGGACACTTCTAGTCGACTATGTGACACTACTGCTGGGTCGACTATGTGACACCCTCTTGGGTCGACTATGTTAACATTCCTGCTGGGTCGACTATGTGACCACTCCTACTGGGTCGACTATGAGGACACCCTGTTGGGTGACTATGTTAACATTCCTGCTGGGTCGACTATGTGAACACTCCTACTGGGTCGACTATGAGGACATCTGGGCCGACTATGTTAACATTCCTGCTGGATCGACTATGTTAACACTCAGGTCGATTATGTGGACACCTGCTGGGCCAACTATATACTCTTGCAGTAACTATGGACACCTTTTGGTCAGCTATGTGGGCACACCTGGTCGACTATGTGGACACTCCTGCTGGGTCGACTATGTGGACACTCCTGGACTATGTGGACACTTCTAGTCGACTATGTGGACACTACTGCTGGGTCGACTATGGACACCCTCTTGGGTCGACTATGTTGACACTTGCTGGGTGTCGACTTTCTGCACACTCCTGCTGGGTCGACTATAAGAACAGTTCAGCGGGGTCCACTATGTGAAAACCTTCTGGGTCAACTATGTGAACACTCATGCTGGGTCGACTATGTGAACATTCCTGCTGGGTCGACTATGTGGACACTCCTGCTGGGTCGATCATAACACTCCTGCTGGGTCGGCTATCTGGACAATCCTTCTGGAGACTATGAACACTCCTGATGGGTCGACTATGTGAACAAACCTGCTAGGCTCGACTATGTGACACCCTGCTGGGTCGACTATGTGAACACTCCTGCTGGGTCGACTATGTGGACACTCCTGCTAGACCGACTATGTTAACTCTCCAGCTGTGTCGAATATGTGAACAATCCTGTTTGGTCGATTATGGACACCTGCTGGGTCGACTATGTGAACACTCCTGCGGTCGACTATGTGGACACTCCTGCTGGGTCGACTATGTAAACACCTCCTGGGTCGACTAAGTGAACACTCCTGCTGGGTCGAGTATGTGGACATTCCTGCCTGGCCGACTATGTTAACATTCCTGCTGGGTCGACTATGTTACTCATGCTGGGTCAACTATGTGAACACTCCTGCTGGATCGACTATGGACACTTCTGCTGGGTCGACTATGTGGACACTCCTGTTGCTCCTACTATGTTAACACTCCTGCTGGGTCGACTATGTGGACACTTTTTGGTCAGCTTTAAGGCACACCTGGTCGACTATGTGGACACTCCTGCTGTCGACTATGTGGACACTCCTGGATGACTATGTGGACACCCTGGTCGACTATGGACACTACTGCTGGGTCGACAATGTGACTTTGGTCCACTATGTGGACATTCTGATCGACTATGTGGACACTCCTCTTGGGTCGACTATGTGGACACTCCTGCTGGGTCAAATATGTGCACACTCCTGCTGGTCGACTATAAGAACAGTCCAGCAGGGTTGACTATGTGGACACTCTTCTGGGTCGACTATGTGAACACTCATGCTGGGTCGACTATATGAACACTCCTGCTCGGTCGACTATGTGGACACTCCTGCTAGGCGATTATGTTAACACACCTGATGGGTCGACTACGTTAACACTCCTGCTGGGTCGATTATGTGGACACTCCTGCTGGGTCGGCTATGTGAACACCTGCTGGGCCGACTATGTGAACACTCCTGCCGGGTCGATTATGCGAACACTCCTGCTGGGTCGACACTGTGGACACTCCTGCTGTCAGGGACACTCCAGCTGGGTCCATATGTGAACACTCATGCTGGGCGACTATGTGAACACTCCTGCTAGGTCGACTATGTAGACACTCCTACTAGGTCGACTATGTGAACACCTCCTGGGTCGACTATGTGAACACTCCTTCTGGGTTGACTATGTGGACACCCTGCCTGGCCGACTATGTTAACACTCCTGCTGGGTTGACTATTTGAACGCTCCTGTTGGGTCGAATATGTGGACAGTCCTGTTGGCACGACTATGAACACTCCTGCTGGTTTGGCTATGTGAACACTCCTGCTGGGTCAACTATGTGGACACTCCTGCTGGGCCGACTATGTTAACACTCCTGCTGGGTCGATTATGTACACTCCTGCTGGTTTGACCATGTGGACTCCTGCTCAGCGACTATGTTAACACTCCTGGGGTCGATTATGGACACTCTCATTGGGTCGACAATGTGAACACTCCTGCCGGGTTCGACTATGCGAACACTCCTGCTGGGTCAACACTGTGGACACTCCTGCCAATCATTATGTGGACACTTCTGCTGGCTCCGACTATGTGAACATTCCCTGCTTGCACTATGTGAACACTCCTGCTGGGTGACTATGTGAGACACTCCCTGCTAGGTCGACTATGAACACTCCTGCTGGGTCGACTATGAACACTCCTGCTGGGTTAACTATGTGGACACTCCTGCCTCGGCCGACTATGTTAACACTTCTACAATGACCATGTGGACACTCCTGCTGGGCCGACTATGCTAACACTCCCTGCTGGGTCGATTATGTGGATATAGCAATACGTAACCGAAACTGGAAGCACAATGA
>NW_024746699.1:0-12839 GCF_018991925.1 Homarus americanus | reverse complement strand
ATCGAGTATAACAGAGGCCCCTCATCGAGTTTAACAAAGTCCCCTGTTCAATTATAACAAAGTCCCCTGAACGATTATAACAAAATCCCCTGGTCGAGTATAACAAAGGCCCCTCATCAAGTATAACAAAGTCCCCTGATCGAGTACAAGAAAGTCCCCTGATCGAGTTTAACAAAGGCCCCTCATCGAGTATAACAAAGTCCCCTGGTCGAGTATAACAAACTCCCCTGGTCGAGTATAACAAATTCCCCTGATCGAGTATAACAAAGTCCCCTGATCGAGTATAACAAAGTCCCCTGAACGATTATAACAAAGTCCCCTGGTCGAGTATAACAAAGGCCCCTCATCGAGTATAACAAAGTCCACTGATCAAATATAACAAAGTCCCCTCAACGAGTATAACAAAGTCCCCTGATCGAGTTTAACAAATGTCCCTGATCGAGTATAACAAAGCCCCCTGATCGAGTACAACAAAGTCCCCATATCGAGTTTAACAAAGGCCCCTGATCAAGTATAACAAAGTCCCCTGGTCGAGTATAACAAAGGCCCCTCATCAAGTTTAACAAAGGCCCCTCATCGGGAATAACAAAGTCCCCTTATCAAGTATAACAAAGTCCCCTGAACGAGTATAACAAAATCCCCAGATCGAGAAAAACAAAGTCCGCTGATCGAGTATAACATAGTCCGCTGATTGAGTATAACAAAGGCCCCTCATCGAGTATAACAAAGTCCCCTGATCAAGTATAACAAAGTCCGCTGATAGAGTATAACAAAGTCCCCTGATCGAGTATAACAAAGTCCCCTGATCGAGTATAACAAAGGCCCTTGATCGAGTTTAACAAAGGGCCCTGATCGAATATAACAAAGTCCCCTGGTCGAGTATAACAAACTCCCCTGGTCGAGTATAACAAAGTCCCCTGATCGAGTATAACAAAGTCCCCTGATCGAGTATAACAAAGTCTGGGCCGTTTTATAACAAAGTCCCTGGTCGAGTATAACAAAAGGCCCCTCATCGAGTATAACAAAGTCCCTGATCCAAGTATAACAAAGTCCCTGAACGAGTATAACAATGTTTCCCTGATCGAGAATAACAAAATCCCCTGATCGAGTATAACAAAGGCCCCTGATCGAGTTTAACAAAGGCCCCTGATCGAGTATAACAAAGTTCTTTGGTCGAGTATAACAAAGGCCCCTCATCGAATTTAACAAAGGCCCCTCATCGAGTATAACAAAGTCCCCTGATCGAGTATAAAAAAGTCCCTTGAACGATTAAAATCAAGGCCCCTGATCAAGTATAACAAAGCCCCCTGATCGTGTATAACAAAGCCCCCTCATCGAGCATAACAAAGTCCCCTGATCAAGTATAACAAAGTCCCCTGAACGAGTATAACAAAGTCCCCTGATCGAGTATAACAAAGTCCCCTCACCGAGTATAACAAAGTTCCCTGATCGAGTATACCAAAGACCCCTCATAGAGTATAACAATGTTCCCTGATCGAGGATAGCAAAATCCCCTGATAGAGTATACCAAAGTCCCCTGATCGAGTATAACAAAGTCCCTTCACCGAGTATAACAAGGTTCCCTGATCGAGTATAACAAAGCCCCCTCATAGAGTATAACAATATCCTCTGATCGAGGATAGCAAAATCCCCTGATAGAGTATAACAAAGTCCCCTGATCGAGTATAACAGAGTCCGCTGATCGAAAAGGTTTAACAAAGGCCCTCATCGAGTATAACAAAGTCCCTGGTCGGTACCATAAAAGGCCCCTCATCGAGTTTAACAAAAGCCCCTCATCGAGTATAACAAAGTCCCCTGGTCGAGTACAACAAAGTCCCCTGATCGAGTTTAACAAAGGACCCTGATCGAGTATAACAAAGTCCCCTGGTCGAGTATAACAAACTCCCCTGGGCGAGTATAACAAAGTCCCCGGATCGAGTATAACAAAGTACCCTCATCGAGTAGAACAAAGGCCCCTAATGGAGTTTAACAAAGGCCCCTGATCGAGTATAACAAAGTCCCCTGGTCGAGTATATCAAGCTCCCCTGGTCGAGTATAACAAAGTCCCCTGATCGAGTATAACAAAGTCCCCTGATCGAGTATAATAAAGTCCCCTGAACGATTATAACAAAGTCCCCTGGTCGAGTATAACAAAGGCCCCTCATCGAGTTTAACAAAGTCCCCTGTTCAATTATAACAAAGTCCCCAGAACGATTATAACAAAATCCCCTGGTCGAGTATAACAAAGGCCCCTCATCGAGTATAACAAAGTCCCCTGATTGAGTACAACAAAGTCCCCTGATCGAGTTTAACCAAGGCCCCTGATCGAGTATAACAAAGTCCCCTGGTCGAGTATAACAAACTCCCCTGGTCGAGTATAACAAAGTCCCCTGATCGAGTATAACAAAGTCCCCTGATCGAGTATAACAAAAGTCCCTGAACGGTGCGCAAAAGTCCCTGGTCGAGAGTATAACAAAGGACCTCATCGAGTATAAGAAAGTCCTGATCAAGTATAACAAAGTCCACCAACAGGTATAACAAAGTCCCCTGATCGAGTATAACAAATGTCCCTGATCGAGTATAACAAAGCCCCCTGATCGAGTACAACAAAGTCCCCATATCGAGTTTAACAAAGGCCCCTAATCAAGTATAACAAAGTCCCCTGAACGAGTATAACAAAATCCCCAGATCGAGAATAATAAAGTCCCCTGAATGATTATAACAAAGTCCCCTGGTCGAGTATAACAAAGGCCCCTCATCGAGTTTAACAAAGTCCCCTGTTCAATTATAACAAAGTCCCCAGAACGATTATAACAAAATCACCTGGTCGAGTATAACAAAGGCCCCTCATCGAGTATAACAAAGTCCCCTGATTGAGTACAACAAAGTCTCATGATCGAGTTTAACCAAGGCCCCTGATCGAGTATAACAAAGTCCCCTGGTCGAGTATAACAAACTCCCCTGGTCGAGTATAACAAAGTCCCCTGATCGAGTATAACAAAGTCCCCTGATCGAGTATAACAAAGTCCCCTGAACGATTATAACAAAGTCCCCTGGTCGAGTATAACAAAGGACCCTCATCGAGTATAAGAAAGTCCCCTGATCAAGTATAACAAAGTCCCCGCAACGAGTATAACAAAGTCCCCTGATCGAGTATAACAAATGTTCCTGATCGAGTATAACAAAGCCCCCTGATCGAGTACAACAAAGTCCCCATATCGAGTTTAACAAAGGCCCCTAATCAAGTATAACAAAGTCCCCTGAACGAGTATAACAAAATCCCCAGATCGAGAATAACAAAGTCCGCTGATCGAGTATAACAAAGTCCCCTAATTGAGTATAACAAAGTCCCCTGATCGAGTATAACAAAGTCCCCTGATCGAGTATAACAAAGTCCCCTGAACGTTTATAACAATGTCCCATGGTCGAGTATAACAAAGGCCCCTCATCGAGTATAACAAAGTCCCCTGATCAAGTATAACAAAGTCCCCTGAACGAGTATAACAAAGTCCCCTGATCGAGAATAACAAAATCCCCTGATCGAATATAACAAAGTTCCCCTGGTCGAGTATAACAAACTCCCCTGGTCGAGTATAACAAAGTCCCCTGATCGAGTATAACAAAGTCCCCTGATCGAGTATAACAAAGTCCCCTGAACGTTTATAACAAAGTCCCATGGTCGAGTATAACAAAGGCCCCTCATCGAGTATAACAAAGTCCCCTGATCAAGTATAACAAAGTCCCATGAACGAGAATAACAAAGTCCCCTGATCGAGAATAACAAAATCCCCTGATCGAGTATAACAAAGGCCCCTGATCGAGTTTAACAAAGGCCACTGATCGAGTATAACAAAGTTCCCTGGTCGAGTATAACAAAGGCACCTCATCGAGTCTAACAAAGGCCCCTCATCGAGTATAACAAAGTCCCCTGATCGAGTATAAAAAAGTCCCTTGAACGATTAAAATAAAGGCCCCTGGTCAAGTATAACAAAGCCCCCTGATCGTGTATAACAAAGCCCCCTCATCGAGCATAACAAAGTCCCCTGATCAAGTATAACAAAGTCCCCTGAACGAGTATAACAAAGTCCCCTGATCGAGTATAACAAAGTCCCCTCACCGAGTATAACAAAGTTCCCTGATCGAGTATAACAAAGCCCCCTCATAGAGTATAAAAATGTCCCCTGATCGAGGATAGTAAAATCCGCTGATAGAGTATAACAAACTCCCCTGATCGAGTATAACAGAGTCCGCTGATCGAGGATAACAAAGTCACCTGATCGAGCAAAACAAAGTTCCCTAATCGACTATAACAAAGCCCCCTGATCGAGTTTAACAAAGTCCCCTGATAGCATAACAAAGTCCCTGATCGAGGGCAATAGAGGCCCTCGGATCGAGTTTAACAAAGGCCCCCATCGAGTATGCGTCCCTGGTCGAGTATAACAAAGGCCCTCATCGAGTTTAACAAAGGCCTCATCGAGTATAACAAAGTCCCTGCGAGTACAAACTCCTGGTCGATTATAACAAAGTCCCCTGATCGAGTATAACAAAGTCCCCTGATCGAGTATAACAAAGTCCCTGAACAATTTAACAAAGTCCCCGGCCATATAACAAAGGCCCCCATCGAGAGCAACAAAGTCCCTGATCAAGTATAACAAAGCCCCTCATCGAGTATAACAAAATCAGCTGATCGAGTATAACAAAGTTCCCTGATAGAGTATAACAAAGTCCCCTGATCGAGTATAACAAAGGCCCCTGATCGAGTTCAACAAAGGCCCCTGATCGAGTTTAACAAAGTCCCCTGTTCGAGAATAACAAAGTCATATGATCGAGAATAACAAAGTCCCCTCATCGAATATAACAAAGTCCCCTGATCGAGTATAACAAATTCCCCTGATTGAGTATAACAAAGTCCCCTGATCGATTATAACAAACTCCCCTGGTCGAGTATAACAAAGTCCCCTATTCGAGTATAACAAAGTCCCCTGATCGAGTATAAAAATGGCCCCTAATCGAGAATAACAAAGTCCCCTCATCGTGTATAACAAAGTCCCCTGATCGAGTACAACAAATCCCCCTCATCGAGTATAACAAAGTCCCCTGATCGAGGATAACAAAGTCCTTGAGCGAGTATAACAAAGTCCCCTGATCGAGAATAACAAAGTCTCCTGATCGAGTATAACAAAGTCCCCTGATCGAGTATAAAAAAGGCCTCTGATCGAGTATAACAAAGTCCCCTGATCGAGTATAACAAAGGCCCCTGATCGAGTATAACAAAGGCCCCTAATCGAGTTTAACAAAGGCCCCTGATCGATTATAACAAAGTCCCCTGATCGAGTATAACAAACTCCCCTGGTCGAGTATAACAAAGTCCCCTGATCGAGTACAACAAAGCCCCCTCATCGAGTGTAACAAAGTACCCTGATCGAGGAAAACAAAGTCCTTGATCGAGTATAACAAAGTCCCTTGACCGATTATAACAAAGGCCCCTGATCAAGTATAACAAAGCCCTCTCATCGTGTATAACAAAGCCCCCTCATCGAGTACAACAAACTCCCCTGTTCAAGTATAACAAAGTCCCCTGAACGAGTATAACAAAGTCCCCTGAACGATTATAACAAAGGCCCCTGATCGAGTATAACAAAGTTCCCTGATCGAGTATAACAAAGCCCCCTGATCGAGTACAACAAAGTCCCCTGATCGAGTTTAACAAAGGCCCCTGATCGAGTATAACAAAGTCCCCTGGTCGAGTGTAACAAAGGCCCCTCATCGAGTTTAACAAAGGCCCCTCATCGAGTATAACAAAGTCCCCTGATAAAGTATTACAAAGTCCCCTGAACGAGTATAACAAAGTCCCCTGATCGAAAATAACAAAGTACGCTGATCGAGTATAACAAAGTCCCCTGATCGAGTATAACAAAGGCCCCTCATCGAGTATAACAAAGGCCCCTAATGGAGTTTAACAAAGGCCCCTGATCAGGTATAACAAAGTCCCCTGGTCGAGTATATCAAGCTCCCCTGGTCGAGTATAACAAAGTCCTGATCACTGAGTATAACAAAGTCCCTGAACGATTATAACAAAGTCCCCTGTCGAGGATAACAGCGCCCTCATCGAGTTTAACAAAGTCCCCTGTCTAATTATTATAGCAACAAAGTCCCCTGAACGATTATAACAAATCCCCTGGTCGAGTATAACAAAGGCCCTCATCGAAAGTATAACAAAGTCTCCTGATCGAGTACAAATAAAGTCCCCCTGATCGAGCTTTTAACGCGCCCCCATCATATAACAAAGTCCCCTGGTCGAGTATACCAAACTCCTGGTCGAGTATAACAAAGTCCTGATCGAGTAAGGAATAAAGTCCCTGATCGAAGCTTAACAAAGACCCTCATCGAGTATAACAAAGTCCCCTGGTCGAGTATAACAAAGGCCCTCATCGCATAACAAAGTCCCTGATCAAGTATAACAAAGTCCTCACCCAGTATAACAAAGTCCCTGATCGAGTTTAACAAAGGTCCCTGATCGAGTATAACAAAGCCCCCTGATCGAGTACAACAAAGTCCCCATATCGAGTTTAACAAAGGCCCCTGATCGAGTATAACAAAGTTCCCTGGTCGAGTATAACAAAGGCCCCTTATCGAGTTTAACAAAGGCCCCTCATCGGCAATAACAAAGTCCCCTAATCAAGTATAACAAAGTCCCCTGAACGAGTATAACAAAATCCCCAGATCGATAAAAACAAAGCCCGCTGATCGAGTATAACAAAGTCTCCTGATTGAGTATAACAAAGGCCCCTAATTGAGTATAACAAAGTCCCCTGATCAAGTATAACAAAGTCCGCTGATCGAGTATAACAAAGGCCCCTGATCGAGTATAACAAAGTCCCCTGGTCGAGTATAACAAAGGCCCCTCATCGAGTTTAACAAAGGCCCCTCATCGAGTATAACAAAGTCCCCTCATCGAGTATAAAAAAGTCTCTTGAACGATTAAAATAAAGGCCCCTGATCAAGTATAACAAAGCCCCCTGATCGTGTATTACAAAGCCCCCTAATCGAGCATAACAAAGTCCCTTGATCAAGTATAACAAAGTCCCCTGAACGAGTATACCAAAGTCCCCTGATCGAGTATAACAAAGTCCCCTCACCGAGTATAACAAAGTTCCCTGATCGAGTATAACAAAGCCCCCTCATAGAGTATAACAATGTCCTCTGATCGAGGATAGCAAAATCCCCTGATAGAGTATAACAAAGTCCCCTGATCGAGTATAACAGAGTCCGCTGATCGAGTATAACAAAGTCACCTGATCGAGCAAAACAAAGTTCCCTAATCGACTATAACAAAGCCCCCTGATCGAGTATAACAAAGTCCCCTGATAGAGTATAACAAAGTCCCCTGATCGAGTATAACAGAGGCCCCTGATCGAGTTTAACAAAGGCCCCTCATCGAGTATAACAATGTCCCCTGGTCGAGTACAACAAAGTCCCCTGATCGAGTTTAACAAAGGCCCCTAATCGAGTATAACAAAGTCCCTTGGTCGAGTATAACAAGCTCCCCTGGTCGAGTATAACAAAGTCCCCTATCCGAGTATAACAAAATCCCCTGATCGAGTATAAAAATGGCCCCTAATCGATTATAACAAAGTCCCCTCATCGAGTATAACAAAGTCCCCTGATCGAGTACAACAAAGCCCCCTCATCGAGTATAACAAAGTCCCCTGATCGAGGATAACAAAGTCCTTGATCGAGTATAACAAAGTCCCCTGAACGAGTATAACAAAGTCTCCTGATCGAGTATAACAAAGTCCACTGATCGAGTATAACAAAGGCCTCTGATCGAGTATAACAAAGTCCCCTGATCGAGTATAACAAAGTCCCCTGTTCGAGTATAACAAAGTCATATGATCGAGAATAACAAAGTCCCCTCATCGAATATAACAAAAGTCCCCTGATCGAGCAGGGCAACAAATTCTGATCGAGTATATAACAAAGTCCCCTGATCGAGTATAACAAACTCCCTCATCGAGTATAACAAAGTCCCCTGACGAGTACAACAAAGCACTCCCTCACGAGTATAACAAAGTCCCTGATCGAGGATAACAAAGTCCTGATCGAGTATAACAAAGTCCCTGATCGAGTATGCTAACAAAGTTCCTGATCGAGTATAACAAAGTCCCCAGGATCGAGTATAACAAAGGCCTCTGATCGAGTATAACAAAACCTTGATCGAGTATAACAAAGTCCCCTGATCGAAAGACATAACAAAGTCCCCTGATCGAGTATAACAAAGTCCCCTGATCGAGTATAACAAACTCCCCTGGTCGAGTATAACAAAGTCCCCTGATCGAGTATAACAAAGTCCTCTGATCGAGTTTAACAAAGACCCCTCGTCGAGTATAACAAAGTCCCCTGGTCGAGTATAACAAAGGCCCCTCATCGAGTATAACAAAGTCCCCTGATCATGTATATCAAAGTCCCCTCAACGAGTATAACAAAGTCCCCTGATCGAGTTTAACAAAGGTCCCTGATCGAGTATAACAAAGCCCCCTGATCGAGTACAACAAAGTCCCCATATCGAGTTTAACAAAGGCCCCTGATCGAGTATAACAAAGTCCCCTGGTCGAGTATAACAAGGCCCCTTATCGAGTTTAACAAAGGCCCCTCATCGGCAATAACAAAGTCCCCTAATCAAGTATAACAAAGTCCCCTGAACGAGTATAACAAAATCCCCAGATCGATAAAAACAAAGCCCGCTGATCGAGTATAACAAAGTCTCCTGATTGAGTATAACAAAGGCCCCTAATTGAGTATAACAAAGTCCCCTGATCAAGTATAACAAAGTCCGCTGATCGAGTATAACAAAGTCATCTGATCGAGTATAACAAAGGCCCCTGATCGAGTTTAACAAAGTTCCCTGATCGAGTATAACAAAGTCCCCTGGTCGAGTATAACAAAGGGCCCTCATCGAGTTTAACAAAGGCCCCTCATCGAGTATAACAAAGTCCCCTGACGAGTATATAAATAAAGTCCCCAACGTCGGCAACAAAGTCCCTGGTCGAGTATAAGGCCCTCATCGAGTATATAACAAAGTCCCTGATCAAGTATAACAAAGTCCCCTGAACGAAAGTATAACAAAAGTTCCCTGATCGAGAATAACAAAATCCCCTGATCGAAAGTATATAACAAAGGCCCCTGATCGAGTTTAACAAAGGCCCTGATCGAGTATATATAACAGTCCCTGGTCGAGTATAACAAAGGCCCTCATCGAGTTTAACAAAGGCCACTCATCGAGTATAACAAAGTCCCCTGATCGAGTATAAAAAAGTCTCTTGAACGATTAAAATAAAGGCCCCTGATCAAGTATAACAAAGCCCCCTGATCGTGTATAACAAAGCCCCCTAATCGAGCATAACAAAGTCCCTTGATCAAGTATAACAAAGTCCCCTGATCGAGTATAACAGAGTCCGCTGATCGAGTATAACAAAGTCACCTGATCGAGCAAAACAAAGTTCCCTAATCGACTATAACAAAGCCCCCTGATCGAGTATAACAAAGTCCCCTGATAGAGTATAACAAAGTCCCCTGATCGAGTATAACAGAGGCCCCTGAGCGAGTTTAACAAAGGCCCCTCATCGAGTATAACAAAGTCCCCTGGTCGAGTACAACAAAGTCCCCTGATCGAGTTTAACAAAGGCCCCTAATCGAGTATAACAAAGTCCCTTGGTCGAGTATAAACAAACTCCCTGGTCGAGTATAACAAAGTCCCCATCCGAGTATAAACAAAGTCCCCTGATCGAGTATAAAATGTCCCTAATCGATTATAACAACAAAGTCCCTCATCGAGTATGCTACCGAAAGTCCCCCGATCGAGTACAACAAAGCCCCTCATCGAGTATATAACAAAGTCCCCTGATCGAGGATGCCAACAAAGTCTCGATCGAGTATAACAAAACCCCTGATCGAGTATAACAAAGTCTCCTGATCGAGTATAACAAAGTCCCTGATCGAGTAACAAAGGCTCTGATCGAGTATACCAAAGTCCCCTGATCGAGGCATAACAACCCCTGTTCGAGTATAACAAAGTCATATGCGATCGAGATTAACAGTCACCTCATCGAATATAACAAAGTCCTGATCGAGTATAACAAATTCCCCTGATCGAGTATAACAAAGTCCCCAGATCGAGTATAACAAAGGCCTCTGATCGAATATAACAAAGTCCCCTGATCGAGTATAACAAAGTCCCCTAATCGAGTATAACAAAGGCCCTTAATCGAGTTTAACAAAGGCCCCTGATCGAGTATAACAAAGTCCCCTGATCGAGTATAACAAACTCCCCTGGTCGAGTATAACAAAGGCCCTTAATCGAGTTTAACAAAGGCCCCTGATCGAGTATAACAAAGTCCCCTGATCGAGTATAACAAACTCCCCTGGTCGAGTATAACAAAGTCCCCTGATCGAGTATAACAAAGTCCCACGATCGAGTATAACAAAGTACCTTGACCGATTATAACAAAGGCCCCTGATCAAGTATAACAAAGCCCTCTCATCGTGTATAACAAAGCCCCCTCATCGAGTACAACAAACTCCCCTGATCAAGTATAACAAAGTCCCCTGAACGAGTATAACAAAGTCCCCTGAACGATTATATCAAAGGCCCCTGATCGAGTATAACAATGTTCCCTGATCGAGTATAACAAAGTCCCCTGGTCGAGTATAACAAAGGCCCCTCATCGAGTTTAACAAAGGCCCCTCATCGAGTATAACAAAGTCCCCTGATAAAGTATTACAAAGTCCCCTGAACGAGTATAACAAAGTCCCCTGATCGAGAATAACAAAGTCCGCTTATCGAGTATAACAAAGTCCCCTAATCGAGTATAACAAAGGCCCCTCATCGAGTATAACAAAGGCCCCTAATGGAGTTTAACAAAGGCCCCTGATCGAGTATAACAAAGTCCCCTGGTCGAGTATATCAAGCTCCCCTGGTCGAGTATAACAAAGTCCCCTGATCGAGTATAACAAAGTCCCCTGATCGAGTATAACAAAGTCCCCTGAACGTTTATAACAAAGTCCCATGGTCGAGTATAACAAAGGCCCCTCATCGAGTATAACAAAGTCCCCTGATCAAGTATAACAAAGTCCCCTGAACGAGTATAACAAAGTCCCCTGATCGAGAATAACAAAATCCCCTGATCGAATATAACAAAGGTCCCCTGGTCGAGTATAACAAACTCCCCTGGTCGATTATAACAAAGTCCCCTGATCGAATATAACAAAGTCCCTGATCGAGTATAACAAAGTCCCTGAACGTTTATAACAAAGTCCCCTGGTCGAGTATAACAAAGGCCCCTCATCGAGTATAACAAAGTCCCCTGATCAAGTATAACAAAGTCCCCTGAACGAGTATAACAAAGTCCCCTGATCGAGAATAACAAAATCCCCTGATCGAGTATAACAAAGGCCCCTGATCGAGTTTAACAAAGGTCACTGATCGAGTATAACAAAGTCCCCTGGTCGAGTATAACAAAGGCCCCTCATCGAGTTTAAAAAAGGCCCCTCATCGAGTATAACAAAGTCCCCTGAACGAGTATAAAAAGCCCCTTGAACGATTAAAATAAAGGCCCCTGGTCAAGTATAACAAAGCCCCCTGATCGTGTATAACAAAGCCCCCTCATCGAGCATAACAAAGTCCCCTGATCAAGAATAACAAAGTCCCCTGAACGAGTATAACAAAGTCCCCTGATCGAGTATAACAAAGTCCCCTCACCGAGTATAACAAATTTCCCTGATCGAGTATAACAAAGCCCCCTCATAGAGTATAAAAATGTCTCCTGATCGAGTATAACAAAGTCCCCGCGATCGGAGTATAACAAAGGCCTCTTGGATCGAGTATAACAAAGGCCTCTGATTGAGTATAACAAAGTCCACTGTTCGAGTATAACAAAGTCATATGATCGAGAATAACAAAGTCCCCTCATCGAATATAACAAAGTCCCCTGATCGAGTATAACAAATTCCCCTGATCGAGTATAACAAAGTCCCCTGATCGAGTATAACAAACTCCCCTCATCGAGTATAACAAATTCCCCTGATCGAGTACAACAAAGCACCCTCATCGAGTATAACAAAGTCCCCTGATCGAGGATAACAAAGTCCTTGATCGAGTATAAGAAAGTCCCCTGATCGAGTATAACAAAGTCTCCTGATCGAGTATAACAAAGTCCCCAGATCGAGTGTAACAAAGGCCTCTGATTGAGTACCAAGTCCTGATTGAGAGTAACAAAAGTCCCTGATCGAGTATAACAAAGTCCCCTGATTTATATAACAAAGTCCCCTGGTCGAGTATAACAAACTCCCCTGGTCGAGTATAACAAAGTCCCCTGATCGAGTATAACAAAGTCCCCTTGATCGAAGCGCATCAGCACCCTCAATGAGTATAACAAAGTCCCCTGGTCGAGTATAACAGCGCCCTCATCGAGTATAACAAAGTCCCCTGACTGGCATATCAAAGTCCCTCAACGAGTATAACAAAGTCCCCTGATTGAGTTTAACAAAGGTCCCTGATCGAGTATAACAAAGCCCCCTGATCGAGTACAACAAAGTCCCCATATCGAGTTTAACAAAGGCCCCTGAACGAGTATAACAAAGTCCCCTGGTCGAGTATAACAAAGGCCCCTCATCGAGTTTAACAAAGGCCCCTCATCGGAAATAACAAATTCCCCTAATGAAGTATAACAAAGTCCCCTGAACGAGTATAACAAAATCCCCAGATCGAGAAAAACAAAGTCCGCTGATCGAGTATAACAAAGTCCCCTGATTGAGTATAACAAAGGCCCCTCATCGAGTAT
>NW_024746698.1:0-39619 GCF_018991925.1 Homarus americanus | reverse complement strand
ATAACAAAGTCCCCTGATCAAGCATAAAAGCCCCCTTAACAGTATAACAAAGTCCCTTTATCGAGTATAACAAAGTCCCCTGATCGAGTAAAACAATCGCCCCTCATCGAGTACAACAAAGCCCCCTCATCGAGTACAACAAAGTCCCCTGATCGAGTATAACAAAGTCCCCTGATCGAGTATAACAAAGGCTCCTCATCGAGTATAACAAAGGCCCCTGATCGAGTATAACAAAGTCCCCAGATCGAGGAAAACAAAGTCCCCTGATCGAGTATAACAAAGGCCCCTCACCGAGTATAACAATGTCCCCTAATCGAGTATAACAAAGTCCCCTGATCGAGTATAACAAAGGCTCCTCAGAGTATAACAAAGGCCCCTGATCGAGTATAACAAAGTCCCTGATCGAGTATAATAAAGTCTCCTGATCGAGTATAACAAAGGCCCTCATCGAGTATAACAGTCCCCTAGATTGAGTACAACAAAGGCCCTCTATCGAGTATAACAAAGCCCCTTGATCAAGCAACAACAAACCCCTGATTGAGTACAACAAAGGCCCCCTTTATCGAGTATAACAAAGTCCCCTGATCAAGAATAACAAAGTCCCCTGATTGAGTACAACAAAGGCCCCTTATCGAGTATAACAAAGTTCCCTGATCGAGTATAACAAAGTCCCTTGATCAAACATAACAAAGCCCCCTCATCGAGTATTGCAAAGTCCAATGATCGAGTATATTAAAGTCCCCTGATCGAGTATAACAAAGTCCACTGATCGAGTATAAACAAGACCCCTGATCATGTATAACAACGCCCCCTGATCGAGTATAACAAAGCCCCCTAATCGAGTATAACAAAGGCCCCTCATCAAGTACAACAAAGTCCCCTCATCGAGTATAACAAAGTCCCCTGATTGAGTATAACAAAGGCCCTTTATCGAGTATAACAAAGTCCCCTGATCGAGTGTAACAAAGGCTCCTCATCGAGGATAACAAAGTCCCCTGATCGAGTATAACAAAGTCCCTCGATCGAGTATAACAAAGGCCCTCATCGAGTATAACAACGTCCCCTGATTGAGTAAAACAAAGGCCCCTCATCGAGTATAACAAAGTCCCCTGATCAAGAATAACAAAGAACCCTGATCGAGTATAACAAAGTCCCTAGATCCAGTATAACAAAGTCATCTGATAGAGTAAAACAAAGGCCCCTCATCAAGTATAACAAAGTCCACTGATCGAGTATAACAAAACGATCGGGAGTATAACAGCACCTTGATCGAGCATATTGTGTCCCTGATCGAGTATAACAAAGTCCCTCTGATCAAACATAACAAAGGCCCCTCATCGAGTATAACAAAGGCCCCTGATCGAGTATACCAAAGGCCCTGATCGAGTATAACAAAGTCCCCTGGATCGAGTATAACAAAGGCCCCTGATCGAGTATAATAACGTCACATGATCGAGTATAGCAAATTGCCCTGATCGAGTATAACAAAGTCCCCTGATCGAGTGTAACAAAGTCCCCTGATCGAGTATAACAAAGTCCATTGATTTAGTATGAACAAAGCCCCTTGATCGAGGATAAGAAAGTCCCCTGACAGAGTATAACAAAGTCCCCTGATCAAGCATAACAAAGCCCCCTCATCGAGTATAACAAAGTCCCCTTATCGAGTATAACAAAGTCCCCTCATCGAGTATAACAATAGCCCCTCATCGAGTACAACAAAGCCCCCTCATCGAGTATAACAAAGGCCCCTGATCGAGTATAACAAAGTCCCCAGAACGAGCAAAACAAAGTCCCCTGATCGAGTATAACAAAGGCCCCTCACCGAGTATAACAAAGTCCCCTGATCGAGTATAACAAAGTCCCCTGATCGAGTATAACAAAGGCCCCTTATCGAGTATAACAAAGTCCCCTGATCGAGTGTAAGAAAGGCTCTTCATCGAGTATAACAAAGGCCCCTGATCGAGTTTAACAAAGTCCCCTGATCGAGTTTAACAAATTCTCCCGATCGAGTATAACAAAGGCCCCTCATCGAGTACAACAAAGTCCCCTGATTGAGTACAACAAAGGCCCCTGGTTGAGTATAACAAAGTCCCCTGATCAAGAATAACAAAGAACCCTGATCGAGCATAACAAAGTCCCCAGATCCAGTATAACAAAGTCATCTGATAGAGTAAAACAAAGGCCCCTCATCGAGTATAACAAAGGCCCCTGATCGAGTATAACAAAGTCCCCTGATTGAGTATAACAAAGTCCCCTGATCGAGTATAACAAAGGCCCCTGATCGAGTATAATAACGTCACCTGATCGAATATAGCAAATTCCCCTGATCGAGTACAACAAAATCCCCTGATCGAGTGTAACAAAGTCCCCTGGTCGAGTATAACAAAGTCCATTGATTTAGTATAACAAAGGCCCTTGATCGAGGATAAGAAAGTCCCCTGACCGAGTATATTAAAGTCCCCTGATCGAGTATAACAAAGACCACTATCGAGAATAAAAAGTCCCCTCATCGAGTATAAGAAAGTCTCCTGATCGAGAATAACAAAGTCCCCTGATCAAGCATAACAAAGCCCCCTCATCGAGTATAACAAAGTCCCCTTATCGAGTATAACAAAGTCCCCTGATCGAGTATAACAATCGCCCCTCATCGAGTACAACAAAGCCCCCTCATCGAGCACAACAAAGTCCCCTGATCGAGTATAACAAAGCCCCCTGATCGAGTATAACAAAGGCTCCTCATCGAGTATAATAAAAGCCCCTCATCGAGTATAACAAAGTCCCCAGATCGAGCAAAACAAAGTCCCCTGATCGAGTATAACAAAGGCACCTCACCGAGTATAACAATGTCCCCTTATTGAGTATAACAAAGTCCCCTGATCGAGTATAACAAAGGCTCCTCATCGAGTATAACAAAGGCCCCTGATCGAGTATAACAAAGTCCCCTGATCGAGTATAACAAAGTCTCCCGATAGAGTATAACAAAGGCCCCTCATCGAGTATAACAAAGTCCCCAGATTGAGTACAACAAAGGCCCCTGGTCGAGTATAACAAAGCCCCTTGATCAAGAATAACAAAGTCCCATGATCGAGTATAACAAGGCCCTCTCGTCGAGTATAACAAAGTCCCCTGATCAAGAATAACAAAGAACCCTGATCGAGTATAACAAAGTTCCCAGATCCAGTATAACAAAGTCATCTGATAGAGTAAAACAAAGGCCCCTCATCGAGTATAACAAAGTCCACTGATCGAGTATAACAAAGTCCATTGATCGAGTATAACAAAGCCCCTTGATCGAGTATAACAAAGCTCCCTCATCGAATATAACAAAGTCCCCTTATCGAGTATAACAAAGTCCCCTGATCGAGTATAACAAAGTCCCCTGATCGAGTATATAACAAAGTCCCCTGATCGAGTATATAACAAACTCCCCTGATCGAGTATAACAAAGTCCCCTGATCGAGTATAGCAAAGGCCCCTTATCAAGTAAAACAAAGACCCCTGATCGAGAATAAAACGATCCCTCATCGAGTATAACAAAGGCCCCTGATCGAGTATAACAAAGTCCCCTGATCGAGTATAACAAAGGCCCCTGATCGAGTAGAACAACGTCCCCTGATAGAGTATAACAAAGCCCCCTGATCGAGTAGAGCAAAGTCCCCTGATCGAGTATATTAAAGTCCCCTGATCGAGTATAACAAAGACCACTATTGAGAATAAAAAGTCCCCTCATCGAGTATAAGATAGTCTCCTGATCGAGAATAACAAAGTCCCCTGATCGAGTATAACAAAGTCACCTGAACGAGTATAACAAAGCCCCCTGAACGAGGATAACAAAGATACCTGATCGAGTATAAAAAGTGCCCTGATAGAGTATAACAAAGTTCCCTGACCGAGTATAGCAAAGTCCAATGATCGAGTATATTAAAGTCCCCTGATCGAGTATAACAAAGTCCACTGATCGAGTATAACAAAGACCCCTGATCAAGTAAAACAAAGTTCCCTGATCGAGTATAACAAAGTCCCCTGATCGAGTATAACAAAGGCCCCTTATCGAGTATAACAAAGTCCCCTGATCGAGTGTAACAAAGGCTCCTCATCGAGTAAAACAAAGTCTCCCGATCGAGTATAACAAAGGCCCCTCATGGAGTACAACAAAGTCCCTGATTGAGTACAACAAAGGCCCCTGGTCGAGTATAATAAAGTCCCCTGATCAAGAATCACAAAGAACCCTGATCGAGCATAACAAAGTCCCCAGATCCAGTATAACAAAGTCATCTGATAGAGAAACAAAGGCCCCTCTTCGAGTATAACAAAGGCCCCTGATCGAGTATAACAAAGTCCCCTGATTGAGTATAACAAAGTCCCCTGATCGAGTATAACAAGGGCCCCTGATCGAGTATAATAACGTCACCTGATCGAGTATAGCAAATTCCCCTGATCGAGTCCAACAAAGTCCCCTGATCGAGTGTAACAAAGTCCCCTGATCGAGTATAACAAAGTCCATTGATTTAGTATAACAAAGCCTCTTGATCGAGGATAAGAAAGTCCCCTGAACGAGTATAACAAATTCCCCTGATCAAGCATAACAAAGCCCCCTCATCGAGTATAACAAAGTCGCCTGATCGAGTATAACAATCGCCCCTCATCGAGTACAACAAAGCCCCCTCATCGAGTACAACAAAGTCCCCTGATCGAGTATAACAAAGTCCCCTGATCGAGTGTAACAAAGGCTCCTCATCGAGGATAACAAAGTCCCCTGATCGAGTATAACAAAGTCCCCCGATAGAGTATAACAAAGTCCCTCATCGAGTATAACAACGTCCCCGGATTGAGTAAAACAAAGGCCCCGAGGCGAGTATAACAAAGTCCCCTGATCAAGAATAACAAAGAACCCTGATCGAGTATAACAAAGTCCCTAGATCCAGTATAACAAAGTCATCTGATAGAGGAAAACAAAGGCCCCTCATCGAGTATAACAATGTCCCCTGATCGAGTATAACAACGTCTACTGATCGAGTATAACAAAGCCCCTGATCGAGTATAACAAGGCCCTGATCAGGTATAATAACGTCACCTGATCAGTATAGCAAATTGCCCTGATCGAGTACAACAAAGTCCCCTGATCGAGTGTAACAAAGTCCCCTGATCGAGTATAACAAAGTCCATTGATTTAGTATAACAAAGCCCCTTGATCGAGGATAAGAAAGTCCCCTTATCGAGTATAACAAAGTCCCCTGATCGAGTATAACAATCGCCCCTCATCGAGTACAACAAAGCCCCCTCATCGAGTACAACAAAGTCCCCTAATCGAGTATAACAAAGTCCCCTGATCGAGTATAACAAAGGCTCCTCATCGAGTATAACAAAGGCCCCTGATCGAGTATAACAAAGTCCCCAGATCGAGCAAAACAAAGTTCCCTGATCGATTATAACAAAGGCCCCTCACCGAGTATAACAATGTCCCCCAATCGAGTATAACAAAGTCCCCTGATCGAGTATAACAAAGGCTCCTCATAGAGTATAACAAAGGCCCCTGATCGAGTATAACAAAGTCCCCTGATCGAGTATAACAAAGTCTCCCGATCGAGTATAACAAAGGCCCCTCATCGAGTATAACAAAGTCCCCAGATTGAGTACAACAAAGGCCCTGGTCGAGTATAACAAAGCCCCTTGATCAAGAATAACAAAGTCCCCTGATTGAGTACAACAAAGGCCCCTCGTCGAGTATAACAAAGTCCCCTGATCAAGAATAACAAAGAACCCTGATCGAGTATAACAAAGTCCCCAGATCCAGTATAACAAAGTCATCTGATAGAGTAAAACAAAGGCCCCTCATCGAGTATAAAAAAGTCCACTGATCGAGTATAACAAAGTCCATTGATCGAGTATAACAAAGTCCCCTGATCGAGTATAACAATGGCCCCTCATCGAGTACAACAAAGCCCCCTAATCGCGTACAACAAAGCCCCCTGATCGAGTACAACAAAGTCTCCTGTTCGAGTATAACAAAGTCCCCTGATCGAGTATAACAAAGGCTCCTCATCGAGTATATCAAAGGCCCCTGATCGAGTATAACAAAGTCCCCTGATCGAGTATAACAAACTCCCCTGATCGAGTATACCAAAGGCCCCTCATCGAGTATAACAAAGTCCCCTGATCGAGTACAACAAAGTCCCCTGATCAAGTGTAACAAAGTCCCCTGATCGAGTATAACAAAGTCCATTGGTTGAGTATAACAAAGCCCCTTGATCGAGCATAAGAAAGTCCCCTGATCGAGTATTACAAAGTCCCCTGATCAAGCATAACAAAGCCCCCTCATCGAGTATAACAAAGTCCCCTTATCGAGTATAACAAAGTCCCCTGATCGAGTATAACAATGGCCCTTCATCGAGTACAACAAAGCCCCCTCATCGAGTACAACAAAGTCTCCTGATCGAGTATAACAAAGTCCCCAGATCGAGTATAACAAAGGCTCCTTATCGAGTATAACAAAGGCCCCTGATCGAGTATAACAAAGTCACCAGATCGAGCAAAAGAAAGGCCCCTGATCGAGTATAACAAAGGCCCTTCACCGAGTATAACAAAGTTCCCTGATCGAGTATAACAACGTCCCCTTATCGAGTATAACAAAGTCCCCTGATCGCGTATAATAAAGTCCCCTGATCGAGTATAACAAAGTCCCCTGATCGATTATAACAAAGGCTCCTCATCGAGTATAACAAAGGCCCCTGATCGAGTATAACAAAGTCCCCTGATCGAGTATAACAAAGTCCCCTGATCGTGTATAACAAAGTCCCCTCATCGAGTATAACAAAGGCCCCTCATCGAGTATAACTAAGTCCCCTGATCAAGTATAACAACGTCCCCTGATAGAGTATAACAAAGCCCCCTGATCGAGTATAGGAAAGTCCCCTGATCGAGTATATTAAAGTCCCCTGATCGAGTATAACAAAGTCCACTGATCGAGTATAAAAAGTCCCCTCATCGAGTATAAGAAAGTCGCCTGATCGAGAATAACAAAGTGCCCTGATAGAGTATAACAAAGTTCCCTGATCGAGTATAGCAAAGTCCAATGATCGAGTATATTAAAGTCCCCTGATCGAGTATAACAAAGTCCACTGATCGAGTATAAGAAAGACCCCTGATCAAGTATAAGAAAGCCCCCTGATCGAGTATAACAAAGCCCCCTTATCGAGTATAACAAAGTCCCCTGATCGAGTGTAACAAAGGCTCCTCATCGAGTATAACAAAGGCCCCTGATCGAGTATAAGAAAGTTCCCTGATCGAGTATAACAAAGTTCCCCGATCGAGTATAACAAAGGCCCCTCATCGAGTATAACAAAGTCCCCTGATTGAGTACAACAAAGGCCCCTGGTCGAGTATAACAAAGTCCCTTGATCAAGAATAACAAAGTCCCCTGATTGAGTACAACAAAGGCCCCTCGTCGAGTATAACAAAGTCCCCTGATCAAGAATAACAAAGAACCCTGATCGAGTATAACAAAGTCCCCAGATCCATTATAACAAAGTCATCTGATAGAGAAAAACAAAGGCCCCTCATCGAGTATAACAAAGTCCACTGATCGAGTATAACAAAGTCCATTGATCGAGTATAACAAAGCCCCTTTATCGAGCATAACAAAGTCCCCTGATCGAGTATAACAAAGTCCCCTGATCAAGCATAACAAAGCCCCCTCATCGAGTATAACAAAGTCCCCTTATCGAGTATAACAAAGTCCCCTGATCGAGTATAACAATGGCCCCTCATCGAGTACAACAATGCCCCCTGATCGAGTACAACAAAGTCCCCTGATCGAGTATAACAAAGTCCCCAGATCGAGTATAACAAAGGCTCCTCATCGAGCATAACAAAGGTCCCTGATCGAGTATAACAAAGTCCCCTGATCGAGCAAAACAAAGTCCCCTGATCGAGTATAACAAAGGCCCCTCAGCGAGTATAACAAACTCCCCTGATCGAGTATAATAACGTCCCCTTATCGAGTATAACAAAGTCCCCTGATCGACTATAATAAAGTCCCCTGATCGAGTATAACAAAGTCCCCTGATCGAGTATAAAAAAGGCTCCTCATCGAGTATAACAAAGGCCCCAGATCGAGAATAACAAAGTCCATTGATCGAGTATAACAAATTCCCTTGATCGAGTATAACAAAGGCCCCTCATTGAGTACAACAAAGTCCCCTGATCGAGTATAATAACGTCGCCTGATCGAGTATAACGAAGTCCCCTGATCGAGTATAACAAAGTCCCCTGATCGAGTATAACAAAGGCCCCTCATCGAGTATAACAAAGTCCCCTGATCAAGTAAAACAACGTCCCCCGTTCGAGTATAACAACGTCCCCTGATCGAGTATAACAAAGTCCACTGATCGAGTATAAAAAGTCCCCTCATCGAGTATAAGAAAGTCGCCTGATCGAGAATAACAAAGTCCCCTAATCGAGTATATCAAAGTCACCTGACCGAGTATAACAAAGCCCCCTGAACGAGTATAACAAAGATACCTGATCGAGTATAACAAAGTGGCCTGATAGAGTATAACAAAGTCCCCTGATCGAGTATAACAAAGCCCACTGATCGAGTATAACAAAGTCCCCAGATCCAGTATAACAAAGTCATCTGATAGAGTAAAACAAAGGCCCCTCATCGAGTATAACAAAGTCCACTGATCGAGTATAACAAAGTCCATTGATCGAGTATAACAAAGGCCCCTCATCGAGTATAACAAAGTCCCCTGATCGAGTATAATAACGTCCCCTGATCGAGTATATCAAAGGCCCCTGATCGAGTATAACAAAGTCCCCTGATCGAGTATAACAAAGTCCCCTGATCGAGTATAACAAAGTCCCCTGATCGAGTATAACAAAGGCCCCTCATCGATTATAACAAAGCCCCCTGATCGAGTAGAGCAAAGTCCCCTGATCGAGTATATTAAAGTCCCCTGATCGAGTATAACAAAGACCACTATCGAGAATAAAAAGTCCCCTCATCGAGTATAAGAAAGTCTCCTGATCGAGAATAACAAAGTCACCTGAACGAGTATAACAAAGCCCCCTGAACGAGGATAACAAAGATACCTGATCGAGTATAAAAAGTGCCCTGATAGAGTATAACAAAGTTCCCTGATCGAGTATAGCAAAGTCCAATGATCGAGTATATTAAAGTCCCCTGATCGAGTATAACAAAGTCCACTGATCGAGTATTACAAAGACCCCTCATCAAGTATAACAAAGTCCCCTGATCGAGTATAACAAAGTTCCCTGATCGAGTATAACAAAGGCCCCTTATCGAGTATAACAAAGTCCCCTGATCGAGTGTAACAAAGGCTCCTCATCGAGTATAACAAAGGCCCCTGATCGAGTATAACAAAGTCCCCTGATCGAGTATAACAAAGTCCCCCGATCGAGTATAACAAAGGCCCCTCATCGAGTACAAGAAAGTCCCCTGAATGAGTACAACAAAGGCCCCTGGTCGAGTATAACAAAGTCCCCTGATCAAGAATAACAAAGTCATCTGATAGAGTAAAACAAAGGCCCCTCATCGAGTATAACAAAGGTCCCTGATCGAGTATAACAAAGTCCCCTGATCGAGTATAACAAAGGCCCCTGATCGAGTATAATAACGTCACCTGATCGAGTATAACAAAGTCCCCTGATTGAGTATAACAAAGTCCCTGATCGAGTATATAACAAAGGCCCCTTGATCGAGTATACCAAAGTCCCCTGATTGAGTATAACAAAGTCCCCTGATCGAGTATAACAAAGGCCCCTGATCGAGTATAATAACGTCACCTGATCGAGTATAGCAAATTCCCCTGATCGAGTACAACAAAGTCCCCTGATCGAGTGTAACAAAGTCCCCTGATCGAGTATAACAAAGTCCATTGATTTAGTATAACAAAGCCTCTTGATCGAGGATAAGAAAGTCCCCTGACCGAGTATAACAAAGTCCCCTGATCAAGCATAACAAAGCCCCCTCATCGAGTATAACAAAGTCCCCTGATCGAGTATAACAATCGCCCCTCATCGAGAACAACAAAGCCCCCTCATCGAGTACAACAAAGTCCCCTGATCGAGTATAACAAAGTCCCCTGATCGAGTATAACAAAGGCTCCTCATCGAGTATAACAAAGGCCCCTGATCGAGTATAATAAAGTCCCCAGATCGAGCAAAACAAAGTCCCCTGATCGAGTATAACAAAGGCCCCTCACCGAGTATAACAAAGTCCCCTGATCGAGTATAACAAAGTCCCCTGATCGAGTATAACAAAGGCTCCTCATCGAGTATAACAAAGGCCCCTGATTGAGTATAACAAAGTCCCCTGATCGGGTATAACAAAGTCTCCCGATCGAGTATAACAAAGGCCCCTCATCGAGTATAACAAAGTCCCCTGATTGAGTACAACAAAGGCCCCTCGCCGAGTATAACAAAGTCCCCTGATCAAGAATAACAAAGAACATTGATCGAGTATAACAAAGTCCCAGATCCAGTATAACAAAGTGATCTGATAGAGTAAAACAAAGGCCCCTCATCGAGTATAACAAAGACCCCTGATCGAGTATAACAAAGTCCCCTGATCAAGAATAACAAAGAACCCTAATCGAGTATAACAAAGTCACCAGATCCAGTATAACAAAGTCATCTGATAGAGTAAAACAAAGGCCCCTCATCGATTATAACAAAGTCCATTGATCGAGTATAACAAAGTCCATTGATCGAGTATAACAAAGCCCCTTGATCGAGCATAACAAAGTCCCCTGATCGAGTATAACAAAGTCCCCTCATCAAGCATAACAAAGCCCCCTCATCGAGTATAACAAAGTCCCCTTATCGAGTATAACAAAGTCCCCTGATCGAGTATAACAATGGCCCCTCATCGAGTAAAACAATGCCCCCTGATCGAGTACAACAAAGTCCCCTGATCGAGTATAACAAAGTCCCCAGATCGAGTATAACAAAGGCTCCTCATTGAGTATAACAAAGGTCCCTGATCAAGAATAACAAAGAACCCTGATCGAGTATAACAAAGTCCCCAGATCCAGTATAACAAAGTCATCTGATAGAGTAAAACAAAGGCCCCTCATCGAGTATAACAAAGTCCACTGATCGAGTATAACAAAGTCCATTGATCGAGTATAACAAAGCCCCTTGATCGAGCATAACAAAGCTCCCTCATCGAATATAACAAAGTCCCCTTATCGAGTATAACAAAGTCCCCTGATCGAGTATAACAATGGCCCCTCATCGAGTACAACAAAGCCCCCTGATCGAGTACAACAAAGTCTCCTGTTCGAGTATAACAAAGTCCCCTGATCGAGTATAACAAAGGCTCCTCATCGAGTATATCAAAGGCCCCTGATCGAGTATAACAAAGTCCCCTGATCGAGTATAACAAACTCCCCTGATCGAGTATACCAAAGGCCCCTCATCGAGTATAACAAAGTCCCCTGATCGAGTACAACAAAGTCCCCTGATCAAGTGTAACAAAGTCCCCTGATCGAGTATAACAAAGTCCATTGGTTGAGTATAACAAAGCCCCTTGATCGAGCATAAGAAAGTCCCCTGATCGAGTATTACAAAGTCCCCTGATCAAGCATAACAAAGCCCCCTCATCGAGTATAACAAAAGTCCTTATCCGGTATAGCAAAGTCCCTCATCGAGTATAACAATGGCCCCTCATCGAGTACAGCAGAAGCCCTCATCGAGTACAACAAAAGTCTCCTGATCGAGTATAACAAAGTCCCCAGATCGAGTATAACAAAGGCTCATATCAGCGGCGAGTATAACAAAGGCCCTTGATCGAGTATAACAAAGTCACCAGATCGAGGCAAAGAAGGCCCTGATCGAGGTATATAACAAAGGCCACTCACGAGTATAACAAAGTTCCTGTCCGAGTATAACAACGTCCCTTATCGAGTATAACCACAAAGTCCCTGATCGAGTATAATAAAGTCCCTGATCGAGTATAACAAAGTCCCTGATCGAGTATAACAAGGCTCCTCATCAGCAGGTATAACAAAAGAGCTTTTGGTCAGGTATAACAAAGTCCCTGATCGAGGTATAACAAAAGTCCTGATCGAGGGGTATATAAAAGGCCCCTCATCGAGTATAACAAAGTCCCCTGATCGAGTATAATAACGTCCCCTGATCGTGTATAACAAAGTCCCCTGATCGAGTATAACAAAGTCCCCTGATCGAGTATAACAAAGGCCCCTCATCGAGTATAACTAAGTCCCCTGATCAAGTATAACAACGTCCCCTGATAGAGTATAACAAAGCCCCCTGATCGAGTATAGGAAAGTCCCCTGATCGAGTATATTAAAGTCGCCTGATCGAGTATAACAAAGTCCACTGATCGAGTATAATAAGTCCCCTCATCGAGTATAAGAAAGTCGCCTGATCGAGAATAACAAAGTTCCCCGAACGAGTATAGCAAAGTCCAATGATCGAGTATATTAAAGTCCCCTGATCGAGTATAACAAAGTCCACTGATCGAGTATAAGAAAGACCCCTGATCAAGTATAAGAAAGCCTCCTGATCGAGAATAACAAAGCCCCCTTATCGAGTATAACAAAGTCCCCTGATCGAGTGTAACAAAGGCTCCTCATCGAGTATAACAAAGGCCCCTGATCGAGTATAACAAATTTCCCTGATCGAGTATGACAAAGTTCCCCGATTGAGTATAACAAAGGCCCCTCATCGAGTATAACAAAGTCCCCTGATTGAGTACAACAAAGGCCCCTGGTCGAGTATAACAAAGTCCCTTGATCAAGAATAACAAAGTCCCCTGATTGAGTACAACAAAGGCCCCTCGTCGAGTATAACAAAGTCCCCTGATCAAGAATAACAAAGAACCCTGATCGAGTATAACAAAGTCCCCAGATCCATTATAACAAAGTCATCTGATAGAGAAAAACAAAGGCCCCTCATCGAGTATAACAAAGTCCACTGATCGAGTATAACAAAGTCCATTGATCGAGTATAACAAAGCCCCTTTATCGAGCATAACAAAGTCCCCTGATCGAGTATAACAAAGTCCCCTGATCAAGCATAACAAAGCCCCCTCATCGAGTATAACAAAGTCCCCTTATCGAGTATAACAAAGTCCCCTGATCGAGTATAACAATGGCCCCTCATCGAGTACAACAATGCCCCCTGATCGAGTACAACAAAGTCCCCTGATCGAGTATAACAAAGTCCCCAGATCGAGTATAACAAAGGCTCCTCATCGAGCATAACAAAGGTCCCTGATCGAGTATAACAAAGTCCCCTGATCGAGCAAAACAAAGTCCCCTGATCGAGTATAACAAAGGCCCCTCAGCGAGTATAACAAACTCCCCTGATCGAGTATAATAACGTCCCCTTATCGAGTATAACAAAGTCCCCTGATCGACTATAATAAAGTCCCCTGATCGAGTATAACAAAGTCCCCTGATCGAGTATAAAAAAGGCTCCTCATCGAGTATAACAAAGGCCCCAGATCGAGAATAACAAAGTCCATTGATCGAGTATAACAAATTCCCTTGATCGAGTATAACAAAGGCCCCTCATTGAGTACAACAAAGTCCCCTGATCGAGTATAATAACGTCGCCTGATCGAGTATAACGAAGTCCCCTGATCGAGTATAACAAAGTCCCCTGATCGAGTATAACAAAGGCCCCTCATCGAGTATAACAAAGTCCCCTGATCAAGTAAAACAACGTCCCCCGTTCGAGTATAACAACGTCCCCTGATCGAGTATAACAAAGTCCACTGATCGAGTATAAAAAGTCCCCTCATCGAGTATAAGAAAGTCGCCTGATCGAGAATAACAAAGTCCCCTAATCGAGTATATCAAAGTCACCTGACCGAGTATAACAAAGCCCCCTGAACGAGTATAACAAAGATACCTGATCGAGTATAACAAAGTGGCCTGATAGAGTATAACAAAGTCCCCTGATCGAGTATAACAAAGCCCACTGATCGAGTATAACAAAGGTCCTGTTCGAGGTATAACAAATGCTCCTCATCGAGTATATCAAAGACCCTGATCGAGTATAATAAAGTCCCTCATCGAGTATAACAAACTCCCTGATTGAGTATAACAAGGCCCTCATCAGCGTATAACAAGTCCCTGATCAGGTATAATAACGTCCTGATCGAGGTATATCAAAAAGGCCCCTGATCGAGTATAACAAAGTCCCCTGATCGAGTATAACATAGTCCCCTGATCGAGTATAACAAAGTCCCCTGATCGAGTATAACAAAGGCCCCTCATCGAGTATAACAAAGGCCCCTCATCGAGTATAACAAAGTCCCCTCATCGAGTATAACAAAGCCCCCTGATCGAGTAGAGCAAAGTCCCCTGATCGAGTATATTAAAGTCCCCTGATCGAGTATAATAAATACCACTATCGAGAATAAAAAGTCCCCTCATCGAGTATAAGAAAGTCTCCTGATCGAGAATAACAAAGTCCCCTGATCGAGTATAACAAAGTCACCTGAACGAGTATAACAAAGCCCCCTGATCGAGTATATCAAAGTCCCCTGATTGAGTATAACAAAGTTCCCTGATCGAGTATAGCAAAGTCCAATGATCGAGTATATTAAAGTCCCCTGATCGAGTATAACAAAGTCCACTGATCGAGTATAACAAAGACCCCTCATCAAGTATAACAAAGTCCCCTGAGTCCCCTGAGTATAACAAAGGCCCCTTATCGAGTATAACAAAGTCCCCTGATCGAGTGTAACAAAGGCTCCTCATCGAGTATAACAAAGGCCCCTGATCGAGTATAACAAAGTCCCTGATCGAGTATAACAAAGTCCCACGATCGAGTATAACAAAGGCCCTATCGAGTACAACAGTTCCCTGATTGAGTACAACAAAGGCCCCTGGTCGAGTTTAACAAAGTCCCCTGATCAAGAATAACAAACTCATCTCATAGAGTAAAACAAAGGCCCCTCATCGAGTATAACAAAGTCCCCTGATCGAGTATAACAAAGTCCCCTGATCGAGTATAACAAAGGCCCCTGATCGAGTATAATATCGTCACCTGATCGAGTATAACAAAGTCCCCTGATTGAGTATAACAAAGTCCCCTGATCGAGTATAACAAAGGCCCCTGATCGAGTATAACAAAGTCCCCTGATTGAATATAACAAAGTCCCCTGATCGAGTATAACAAAGGCCCCTGATCGAGTATAATAACGTCACCTGATCGAGTATAATGACGTCACCTGATCGAGTATAGCAAATTCCCCTGATCGAGTGTAACAAAGTCCCCTGATCGAGTATAAGAAAGTCCATTGATTTAGTATAACAAAGCCCCTTGATCGAGGATAAGAAAGTCCCCTGACCGAGTATAACAAAGTCCCCTGATCAAGCATAACAAAGCCCCCTCATCGAGTATAACAAAGTCCCCTTATCGAGTATAACAAAGTCCCCTGATCGAGTATAACAATCGCCCCTCATCGAGTACAACAAAGCCCTCTCATCGAGTACAACAAAGTCCCCTGATCGAGTATAACAAAGTCCCCTCATCGAGTATAACAAAGGCTCCTCATCGAGTATAACAAAGGCCCCTGATCGAGTATAACAAAGTCCCCAGATCGAGCAAAACAAAGTCCCCTGATCGAATATAACAAAGGCCCCTCACCGAGTATAACAAAGTCCCCTGATCGAGTATAACAAAGTCCCTTGATCGAGTATAACAAAGGCTCCTCATCGAGTATAACAAAGGCCCCTAATCGAGTATAACAAAGTCCCCTGATCGAGTATAACAAAGTCTCTCGATCGAGTATAACAAAGGCCCCTCATCGAGTATAACAAAGTCCCCAGATTGAGTACAACAAAGGCCCCTGGTCGAGTATAACAAAGCCCCTTGATCAAGAATAACAAAGTCACCTGATTGAGTACAACAAAGGCCCCTCGTCGAGTATAACAAAGTCCCCTGATCAAGAATAACAAAGAACCCTGATCGAGTATAACAAAGTCCCCAGATCCAGTATTTCAAAGTCATCTGATAGAGTAAAACAAAGGCCCCTCATCGAGTATAACAAAGTCCACTGATCGAGTATAACAAAGTCCATTGATCGAGTATAACAAAGCCCCTTGATCGAGCATAACAAAGCTCCCTCATCGAATATAACAAAGTCCCCTTATCGAGTATAACAAAGTCACCTGATCAAGTATAACAATGGCCCCTCATCGAGTACAACAAAGTCCCCTGATCGAGTATAACAAACTCCCCTGATCGAGTATAACAAAGGCCCCTCATCGAGTATAACAAAGTCCCCTGATCGAGTATAATAACGTCCCCTGATCGAGTATATCAAAGGCCCCTGATCGAGTATAACAAAGTCCCCTGATCGAGTATAACAAAGTCCCCTGATCGAGTATAACAAAGTCCCCTGATCGAGTATAACAAAGGCCCCTCATCGAGTATAACAAAGCCCCCTGATCGAGTAGAGCAAAGTCCCCTGATCGAGTATATTAAAGTCCCCTGATCGAGTATAACAAAGACCACTATCGAGAATAAAAAGTCCCCTCATCGAGTATAAGAAAGTCTCCTGATCGAGAATAACAAAGTCCCCTGATAGAGTATAACAAAGTCACCTGAACGAGTATAACAAAGCCCCCTGAACGAGGATAACAAAGATACCTGATCGAGTATAAAAAGTGCCCTGATAGAGTATAACAAAGTTCCCTGATCGAGTATAGCAAAGTCCAATGATCGAGTATATTAAAGTCCCTTGATCTAGTATAACAAAGTCCACTGATCGAGTATAACAAAGACCCCTGATCAAGTATAACAAAGTCCCCTGATCGAGTATAACAAAGTCCCCTGATCGAGTATAACAAAGGCCCCTTATCGAGTATAACAAAGTCTGATCTGATCCTTAACAAAGTCCATAATCGAGAACTATAACAAAGACCCTCGTAAGTATAACTTAAAGTCCCTGATCGAGTATAACAAAGTCCCCCGATCGAGTATAACAAGGGCCCCTAAACGAGTATAACAAAGACCCCTGATCCGAGTGCTTAACAAGGCTCCTCATCAGGTATAACAAGGCTCCTCATCAGGTATAACAAAGTCCCTGATCGAGTATAACAAAGATCCCCGATCGAGTATAACAAAGGCCCCTCATCGAGTACAACAAAGTCCCCTGATTGAGTACAACAAAGGCCCCTGGTCGAGTATAACAAAGTCCCCTGATCAAAAATCACAAAGAACCCTGATCGAGCATAACAAAGTCCCCAGATCCAGTATAACAAAGTCATCTGATAGAGTAAAACAAAGGCCCCTCATCGAGTATAACAAAGTCCCTGATTGAGTATAACAAAGTCCCCTGATCGAGTATAACAAAGGCCCCTGATCGAGTATAATAACGTCACCTGATAGAGTATAGCAAATTGCCCTGATCGAGTACAACAAAGTCCCCTGATCGAGTGTAACAAAGTCCCCTGATCAAGTATAACAAAGTCCATTGATTTAGTATAACAAAGCCCCTTGATCGAGGATAAGAAAGTCCCCTGACCGAGTATAACAAAGTCCCCTGATCAAGCATAACAAAGTCCCCTGATCTAGTATAACAAAGTCCCCCGATCTAGTATAACAAAGTCCCCTGATCTATATAACAAAGTCCCCTGATCTAGTATAATAAAGTCCCCTGATCTAGTATAACAAAGTCCCCTGATCTAGTATAACAAAGTCCCCTGATCTAGTATAACAAAGTCCCCCGATCTAGTATAACAAAGTCCCCTGATCTATATAACAAAGTCCCCTGATCTAGTATAATAAAGTCCCCTGATCTTGTATAACAAAGTCCCCCGATCTAGTATAACAAAGTCCCCTGATCTAGTATACCAAAGTCCCCTGATCTAGTATAATAAAGTCCCTAATCTAATATAACAAAGTCCCTGATCTAGTATAATAAAACCCTGAACGAGTATAACAAAGTCCCCTCGATCGAGTATAAATAAAGTCCCCTGATCGAGTATAACAAAGTCCCCTAATCGAGTATAACAAAGTCCCTAATCTAATATAACAAAGTCCCTAATCGAGTATAAATAAAGTCCCTGATCGAGTATAATAAAAGTCCCCTGATCGAGTATAACAAAGTCCCCTAATCGAGTATAACAAAGTCCCCTGATCGAGTATAACAAAGTCCCCTGATCTAGTATAACAAAGTCCCCTGATCTAGTATAACAAAGTCCCCTAATCTAATATAACAAAGTCCCCTGATCTAGTATAATATAAAACCCTGAACGAGTATAACAAAGTCCCCTGATCTAGTATAATAAAAACCCCTGATCTAGTATAACAAAGTCCCCTGATCGAGCATAACAAAGTCCACTAATCTAATATAACAAAGTCCCCTAATCGAGTATAACAAAGTCCCCTGATCTAGTATAATAAAAACCCCTGAACGAGTATAACAAAGTCCCCTGATCTAATATAACAAAGGCCCCTAATCGAGTATAACAAAGTCCCCTAATCTAATATAACAAAGTCCCCTGATCGAGTATAACAAAGTCCCCTGATCTAGTATAATAAAAACCCATGAACGAGTATAACAAAGTCCCCTGATCGAGTATAACAAAGTCCCCTAATCTAGTATAACAACGTCCCCTGATCGAGTATAACAAAGTCCCCTGATCTAGTATAACAACATCCCCTGATCTAGTATAACAAAGTCCCCTGATCTAGTATAACAAAGTCCCCTGATCTAGTATAACAAAGTCCCCTGATCTAGTATAACAAAGTCCCCTGATCTAGTATAACAAAGTCCCCCGATCTAGTATAACAAAGTCCCCTGATCTAGTATAACAAAGTCCCCTGATCTAGTATAACAAAGTCCCCTGATCCAGTATAACAAAGTCCCCCGATCTAGTATAACAAAGTCCCCTGATCAAGTATAACAAAGTCCCCCGATCTAGTATAACAAAGTCCCCTGATCCAGTATAACAAAGTCCCCTGATCTAGTATAACAAAGTCCCCTGATCTAGTATAACAAAGTCCCCTGATTTAGTATAACAAAGTCCCCTGATCTAATATAACAAAGTCCCCTGATCTAGTATAACAAAGTCCCCTGATCTAGTATAACAAAGTCCCCTGATCTAGTATAACAAAGTCCCCTAATCTAGTATAACAAAGTCCCCTGATCTAGTATAACAAAGTCCCCCGATCTAGTATAACAAAGTCCCCTGATCTAGTATAACAAAGTCCCCCGATCTAGTATAACAAAGTCCCCTGATCGAGTATAATAAAGTCCCCTGATCGAGTATAACAAAGTCCCCTGATCTAGTATATCAAAGTCCCCTGATCGAGTATAACAAAGTCCCCTGATCTAGTATAACAAAGTCCCCTCATTGAGTATAACAAAGTCCCCTAATCTAATATAACAAAGTACCCTGATCTAGTATAACAAAGTCCCCTGATCTAGTATAATAAAGTCCCCTGATCTAGTATAATAAAGTCCCCTGATCGAGTATAACAAAGTCCCCTAATCGAGTATAACAAAGTCACCTGATCTAGTATAATAAAAACCCCTGATCTATTATAACAAAGTCCCCTGATCGAGTATAACAAAGTCCCCTGATCTAATATAACAAAGTCCCCTGATCTAGTATAATAAAAACCCCTGAACGAGTATAACAAAGTCCCCTGAACGAGTATAACAAAGTCCCCTAATCGAGTATAACAAAGTCCCCTGATCGAGTATAACAAAGTCCCCTAATCGAGTATAACAAAGTCCCCTGATCTAGTATAATAAAAACCCCTGATCTAGTATAACAAAGTCCCCTGATCGAGTATAACAAAGTCCCCTGATCGAGTATATAACAAAGTCCCCTAATCGAGTATAACAAAGTCCCCTGATCTAGTATAACAAAGTCCCCTGATCCAGTATAACAAAGTCCCCTGATCTAGTATAACAAAGTCCCCTGATCAAGTATAACAAAGTCCCCTAATCTAATATAACAAAGTCGCCTGATCTAGTATAACAAAGTCCCCTGATCTAGTATAACAAAGTCCCCTGATTGAGCATAACAAAGTCCCCTGATCTAGTATAACAAAGTCCCCTCATTGAGTATAACAAAGTCCCCTAATCTAATATAACAAAGTCCCCTGATCTAGTATAACAAAGTCCCCTGATCTAGTATAACAAAGTCCCCTGATCTAGTATAACAAAGTCCCCTGATCTAGTATAACAAAGTCCCCTGATTGAGTATAACAAAGTCCCCTGATCTAGTATAACAAAGTCCCCTGATCGAGTATAACAAAGTCCCCTAATCTAATATAACAAAGTCCCCTGATCTAGTATAACAAAGTCCCCTAATCTAATATAACAAAGTCCCCTGATCGAGTATAACAAAGTCCCCTGATCTAGTATAATAAAAACCCATGAACGAGTATAACAAAGTCCCCTGATCGAGTATAACAAAGTCCCCTAATCTAGTATAACAACGTCCCCTGATCGAGTATAACAAAGTCCCCTGATCTAGTATAACAACATCCCCTGATCTAGTATAACAAAGTCCCCTGATCTAGTATAACAAAGTCCCCTGATCGAGTATAACAACATCTCCTGATCTAGTATAACAAAGTCCCCTGATCTAGTATAACAAAGTCCTCTGATCTAGTATAACAAAGTCCCCTGATCGAGAATAACAAAGTCCCCTGATCTAGTATAACAACATCCCCTGATCTAGTATCACAAAGTCCCCTGATCTAGTATAACAAAGTCCCCTGATCTAGTATAACAAAGTCCCCTGATCTAGTATAACAAAGTCCCCTGATCGAGTATAACAAAGTACCCTAATCTAGTATAACAAAGTCCCCTGATCGAGTATAACAAAGTCCCCTGATCTAGTATAACATAGTCCCCCGATCAAGTATAACAAAGTCCCCTGATCTAGTATAACAAAGTCCCCCGATCTAGTATAACAAAGTCCCCCGATCGAGTATAACAAAGTCCCCTGATCGAGTATAACAAAGTCCCCTGATCTAGTATAACAAAGTCCCCCGATCAAGTATAACAAAGTCCCCTGATCTAGTATAACAAAGTCCCCCGATCTAGTATAACAAAGTCCCCTGATCGAGTATAACAAAGTCCCCTGATATAGTATAACAAAGTCCCCCGATCAAGTATAACAAAGTCCCCTGATCGAGTATAACAAAGTCCCCTGATCTAGTATAACAAAGTCCCCTGATCTAGTATAACAAAGTCCCCTGATCTAGTATAACAAAGTCCCCTGATCTAGTATAACAAAGTCCCCTGATCTAGTATAACAAAGTCCCCTGATCTAGTATAACAAAGTCCCCTGATCTAGTATAACAACGTCCCCTGATCTAGTATAACAAAGTCCCCTGATCTAGTATATCAAAGTCCCCTGATCTAGTATAATATAGTCCCCTGATCGAGTATAACAAAGTCCCCTAATCGAGTATAACAAAGTCCCCTGATCTAGTATAATAAAAAACCCTGATCTAGTATAACAAAGTCCCCTGATCGAGTATAACAAAGTCCCCTAATCTAATATAACAAAGTCCCCTGATCTAGTATAATAAAAACCCCTGAACGAGTATAACAAAGTCCCCTGATCGAGTATAACAAAGTCCCTGGATCGGAGTATAACAAAGTCCCCTAATCAATATATAACAAAGTCCCCTTAATCGAGTATAACAAAGTCCCCTGATCGAGTATAACAAAGTCCCCTGATCGAGTATAACAAAGTCCCCTAATCGAGTATAACAAAGTCCCCTGATCTAGTATAATAAAAACCCCTGATCTAGTATAACAAAGTCCCCTGATCGAGTATAACAAAGTCCCCTAATCTAATATAACAAAGTCCCCTGATCTAGTATAATAAAAACCCCTGAACGAGTATAACAAAGTCCCCTGATCTAGTATAATAAAAACCCCTGATCTAGTATAACAAAGTCCCCTGATCGAGTATAACAAAGTCCCCTAATCTAATATAACAAAGTCCCCTGATCGAGTATAACAAAGTCCCCTGATCTAGTATAATAAAAACCCATGAGCGAGTATAACAAAGTCCCCTGATCGAGTATAACAAAGTCCCCTAATCTAGTATAACAACGTCCCCTGATCGAGTATAACAAAGTCCCCTGATCTAGTATAACAACATCCCCTGATCTAGTATAACAAAGTCCCCTGATCTAGTATAACAAAGTCCCCTGATCTAGTATAACAACATCCCCTGATCTAGTATAACAAAGTCCCCTGATCTAGTATAACAAAGTCCCCTGATCTAGTATAACAAAGTCCCCTGATCGAGTATAACAAAGTCCCCTGATCTAGTATAACAACATCCCCTGATCTAGTATCACAAAGTCCCCTGATCTAGTATAACAAAGTCCCCTGATCTAGTATAACAAAGTCCCCTGATCTAGTATGACAAAGTCCCCTGATCTAGTATAACAAAGTCCCCTGATCTAGTATAACAAAAGTCCCCTGATCTAGTATAACAAAGTCCCCTGGATCTAGTATAACAAAGTCCCTGATCTAGTATAACAAAGTCCCCTGATCTAGTATAACAAAGTCCCTGATCGAGTATAACAAAGTCCCCTGATCTAGTATAACAAAGTCCCCTGATCTAGTATAACAAAGTCCCCTGATCTAGTATAACAAAGTCCCCTGATCTAGTATAACAAAGTCCCCTGATCGAGTATAACAAAGTCCCCTGATCTAGTATAACAAAGTCCCCTGATCTAGTATAACAAAGTCCCCTAATCTAGTATAACAAAGTCCCCTGATCTAGTATAACAAAGTCCCCTGATCTAGTATATCAAAGTCCCCTAATCTAGTATAACAAAGTCCCCTGATCTAGTATAACAAAGTCTCCTGATCGAGTATAACAAAGTCCCCTGATCTAGTATAACAAAGTCCCCTGATCGAGTATAACAAAGTCCCCTGATCTAGTATAACAAAGTCCCCTCATTGAGTATAACAAAGTCCCCTGATCTAGTATAACAAAGTCCCCCGATCTAGTATAACAAAGCCCCCTCATCGAGTATAACAAAGTCCCCTAATTGAGTATATTAAAGCCCCCTGATCGAATATAACAAAGTCCCCTCATCGAATATAACAAAGTCCCCTGATCGAGCAAAACAAAGGCCACTGATCTAGTATAACAAAGTCCCCTGATCTAGTATAACAAAGCCCCCTCATCGAGTATAACAAAGTCCCCTAATTGAGTATATCAAAGCCCCCTAATCAAATATAACAAAGTCCCCTCATCGAATATAACAAAGTCCCCTGATCGAGCAAAACAAAGGCCACTGATCTAGTATAATAAAACCCGCAGATCCGGTATAATAAAACCCGCTGATCCAGTATAACAAAGTCCCCTCATCGAGTATAACAAAGTCCCCCGATCGAGTAAAACAAAATCCCCCGATCGAGTATAACAAAGTCCCCTGATCGAGTATCACATGTGATTAATGGCACCAGAGGGACAAAGACAAAAAATGGCAACAATTGCCTTACGTGTGATTAACGGCAGCTGTGTTTTTGAAACAAAAAATGGCAACAATTGCCTTACGTGTGATTAACGGCAGCTGTGTTTTTGAAACAAAAAATGGCAACAATTGCCTTACGTGTGATTAACGGCACCGGTGTGGCAAAAACGAAAAATGGTAACAATTGCCTTACGTGTGATTAACTGCAGCAGCAGTGAGGCAAAAACGAAAAATATCAAGAATCCCCTCACAAAAGATTAACAACAGCAGAGTGGCAAAAAAGAAAAATGGCAACGATTGCCTTACGTGGGATTAACGGCAGCGGTGTAAGTGACCGACTGCGTGGAGACGAGGAGGTAAACGTCGTGGCTGGAAGAGAGAGAATCGTGACATACCAAAGGACATCGCTAAGGGTAAATGAAAGTGATATGGAGGAAGAGTAAATGAAACAAATAAGGAACCGTGAAAGAATATGAAGATATTTTGGGGATTAAAGTGGAAAAAAAAGCTAAGCACAAAGGAAAGTGTTTCAATACTGTTAATTATCATCTAAACTATGTCCCATGAGAGTAGTGACAATACCTGTACACAGACAAGCCTCTTCATTACACGTATCTATCGCTTTAATGTTTTCAAGATATGTTTAATCAGCCTGTTTACATGTGAGGGATGGTTATAATAAGGTATAATTGGACAGGTAAAGTACACAAATTATATAAAACATAACTTCACCAACACTTCACTATAATCTTCATGAGTGATACTGACAATTGTGTGGAACATCACAACTTCCTGTGACATTTATTTATTATATAACTGGTGATGGAGCTTAGGACTTTTATGAATTATGTCTCAGATAATATAGATATGGTATAAAAAATAAATATCACACAAAAACATTTCTAATAGAGGGACATTAAGTTTACTTTCAGTGAAGATCTATCAGTCGCTACACACGGGACTCAGAGCGTGAAAAAGTCTACGGTGGGTGGCAGCCACGTTTCACTTACTCTCGGTAAAAATTCATGTATTATAAATTTAAGGTATCTCTCTATCTCAGCCTGCAGATACTAACGTCATGACCTGGTATATGCTCTCTTTGCCGTATATTTTAAATAAAAAAATAATAAAAAAAAATTTTATATAAAAAAAAAAAAAAATTATATAAAAAAAAATATATTTATATAAAAAAAAATATTTTTATATAAAAAAAAATTATATAAAAAAACTATTTTTATATAAAAAAAAATAATAAACATTTTTATATAAAAAAAACTATAAAAAAAAATTTATATATAAAAAAAAAATATTTTTATATATAAAAAAAAATTTTGATATAAAAAAAAATATTTTTATATAAAAAAAATTTTATAAAAAAAAAATTATAAAACAAAATTATATAAAAAAATATTTTTATATAAAAAAAAATTTATATAAAAAAAATAAAAAAATTTTATATAAAAAAAAATTATTTTTATATATAAAAAAAAATTTTATATATAAAAAAAATATTTTATATAAAAAAAAATTTATATATAAAAAAAAATTTATAAAAAAAAAATTTATTTTTATATAAAAAAAATAAACAGAAATTTGATATAAAAAACATTTATATAAAAAAAATATTTTTATAACAAAAAAAAAATTTAATATAAAAAAATAAAAAATAAATTATATAAATTTATATAAATATGTGTGAACGGACTGGTTAATTGGACGAGCAGCCGATTCAAGGTTGGTAACTAAACTTGTAACCTTATGTTATATATATGTATGTTTATATGCTGCATTTATTGAATGTATATATTATATATTATATTACTTCTTACGAAATGTGTTAGGCACGATGTGACCGAGAACAGAGAATAAAGAGCCAGCCAGACAGACCGTGTGACTCTTAATTCTCCCATTAAATAACCCAAGATACTACACCTTAAACACACATCAACGTAATAATTAAAAGCTAATACAAATCCTCACTCGATATCCACCTTCAACACACGCCTCCTTCAACCACCCTATATCGACCTTCTTCGTCACACTGGACAATTTCCCATTTTCTGCTAGCTGGACCCATTGTAATAGGCCCCTGTCTCATCAACAGAACGTATTATATAAATGGGTCAATACATCTGATATTATATTCAGATTCACCCCCTGTAACTTTCCACTGTCTATGAGTGAGACATGATATGGACACGTGAGCGGGCAACTCACCCAAGAGGGCGAGACCCATAGCTCAGCATTTCTGTAAGCACGCACTGCGATGCCCTTAAGCTTCAGTAACTCGCCTCAACTCGTATCGTAAGGACGTGACCTAACGTTTATCGTACATAAACGCCGTCCCTTTCTCATTCACTCCTAGACAGTGAGACTTACGGTTGATATACACTCAGGAATTATATCTACAACCTTTTATAATAAAACAAAGGAACTACCGTTTGGGTTTCGTTACTTAAAACCCAAATATAAATATGTGTGAACGGACTGGTTAATTGGACAAGCAGCCGATTCACCATCCCTAAATTAAAGATCACATGATATGAACGTTTGTTGATTTGTATATGTTATAATTATAGGGAAAGTTTTGCTATACAAGTGTCATGACGCAGATGTCTGGCACAGGTGGGACATGTAATGTAGACATATATAAAAAAACGGTCCGACTAATTACCCAAATGTAGCCGCAATGAAGTCAAATAATGGTCCTAGATGAATAAATCGGACTGCCAATCACTTCTCGACTAGTATTTGGTGTCACAAAGTCTCAAAAATATTGGAAAACTTAATTTAAACTGAGTTAATAGATCGAGTGCATGTACCGATAAAACGCTGACCGCCATGTAACTAGGGGAGACAACTGTTGTCGTTTCTCAGCAAATATTTTTTCTATTCAATTGAATATAATGCTTCACCCTTCAGTTATGTAAACACAAAACAACTAATTTACCTTATGTGTGTTAGGCGGAGGTAGAGTCTCGGTCCTTTTCTTCCAAACTTCGTACCTGTTTCTTCACTTCGTCTTCTTTGCATCTTGAGGTAAAGTGACATAAAAATACTACTCATCTGTGTCGACTACAACACAACACAGACCTTGTTAGTAGAACTGATCCCTAAAGCTGAACATTTTACTGTAATAAGCCTCAGTGTGTCTCACTACCTGAAGTTGGCACCGTTATACGTTTCCAGCACTGGCGGGGCAGGTGTTAGTACACTACAGAGAACATCTAATATCCTCCCCTGACACATCAAGGCTCATGGGTCAACAAATCACAAATATGTGGTTTATGGACCTGTAATACTCTAGAAACTCAAATTAAAAATAATACTAATAATAATAATAATGATGACATTTAATTCTGGATGTTACGTTAATCAGCTAAGCTCAAACAGGTAACTTGCATTTACCTTAACCATTTCTGAAAAAGAAAATATTGTATTAGATATAGAATGTATGTGCGTCCATTAAACAGGCTGCTTTATGAATCATAGTACTAACACAACCAATATTTAACATCTCTACATAATAAGGATTACAAAACACAATTATGTTGTGGTTGCCGAGGTAGTGGTAAGGCTAACTGAAACAATTTTATTGATGTATTAAACAATGTAATGTATTAACTCAGTCACTATCGAGTCTCACCCAAGAGGCATATATCGCTGTTTTCTTCTCTTTATTCAACAGTACATTTCCTTTGATGAATAAAATACAAATATGGTGATGGACAAAAAAAATCATGAAAACTGCTTGAGGCAAATCTAAATCTATCCAAAAGTTATCAAATGTCTTTAGTTTTACCTATATATGCTGCCCTACAGCTAGCACACGTAAATTGATAAACGACTGAGGATTGCAGGTATGTGGGTATGGTGTCTTTAATTTTAAAGAATTTCTTAATTGAACTCTGGGTTTTAAAGACTAGTCTAAGAGAAATTTGTGGATAGAATTCATTGAAAAGCTTCTTAAGTTTATTTCTAAGGGTGAAACTGAGTGGGCCTGTGTACGGGATGGTGAGATAGAATATTTAGGGACAGTGTGTATTTGAGGCTGTGTGGGACTAAAAAACCTAATTAGGGTTTTGCCAATGTAAGTGTCTGTAAATCTCTTAGGGAAGCCATTATTAAAGAGTAGTTACTTTATGTATTTTAGTTCAATGTCCAAGTGGAAATAGCTTGAACAGATATTGAAGGCTCTGTTGGTAAGAGTACGTACTAGATTATCTTTGTAATGAAGAGGAATAAAAAATGAAAATTTTGAACTCAAACCAGTGAAAGTTGATTTCTGTATAAGGCTGTCTCGAAACTGTTATGAAGACGGTGGATATTAACATCAAGGAATGAAAGAATATTTTCCTTTTCCAATTCACAAGTAAATTTGATGTTGCCATGTTTCGAATTTAAATAATTTAGGAACATAGGGACGTGATCAATTGATCTGAAAATTAAAAAAGTGTCATCAACAAACCGACGATAGAACAAAGGCTTAAATTGGGGGGGACATTCGGGAAGCCAAAGCTTCTCGTGGTGACAGAGGAAAGCGTTGGCCAACGTGGGACCTAAAGGTGAACCCATAGCAACACCATCACATTGTTTAAAGCTTTGTTATTAAATAAAAACAAACAATCATTTAAAGCTAGTTTTAAAAATTCTTTAAATCTGTAGGAGGGTGTAGAGATGTGTAGGAGGGTGTAAAGGGTGTGCTGAAGATGTGTAAGGATGGATAGGGATGTGTAGGAGGGTGTAGAGATGTGTAGGAAGGTGTAAAGAGGGTGCCGAAGGTGTGTAAGGATGGATAGGGATGTGTAGGAGGGTGTAGGGATGTGTAGGAGGGTGTACAGATAAATTTATGTAACATATTATCAGTTTTGAAGTGACCATCACTAAGGTTTATTGATTTTAATTCCTTAATCAAACTAGCTTCAACCAGAAGTCTTCCTGTGACACAAGATGATTTGAATACTTCTAAGCTTTTTCCCCCAAGTAATGGGATGATTATTACTCCTAACATGAACCAACAGGGCACTGCTAAGGTGTTGTTTGATTCTGAGCTGCAGTGTTTTTCCTGTCTGTCCTACATAATTACAATTACATTTGCTATTACACTTGCTATTTCTTATTAACATATTGGTAATGGTTGAGTCATACATGAAAACAACATTAATATTTGGCAGCTTTAGGGACCGAACTAACGGGACAAATTCATTACGATAGGGCAGAGTCAGAATATTCTTAAGTGTAGGAATTTGTCGGGTTTGAGAGGAATGAAAGGATTATTTAGCCCTTTTAAAACAACGATCAACAAACACAGAAGGATACCCAAGTTTCTGTGCAATGGAACGAATGTGTTTCAATTCATCGTCAATAAATTCAGTCACAAATACGCAGACATCTTAAGAACATAACAGAAAAAACTTACTTTAAAAAATAAGACAATTTAATTGAAAAATACGTTTATATAATTGGTCCCTTTGTTATTATGATCAAGTAAGCGTTGTAGTTAATATCTAATAAATGTAGTCATTAATTAATTAGAAATTATTTGTTATTATAAGTAATAAGATAATTGATTGATAGATAATAATTGTTAATAATTTAAGTAAAAAATAATAATTATTTCAGTTTTCATTTGACTCAGATGTAAACATGGTGGAGCTTTTGATCCAATAATTCCATTTGTTTATCTCTTAGTTTAGGTCAAGTACAGCCTTGACCCTTAAGACAACTGTGCCTAATGGATTACTCTACGGGACTGTCCATGGATCTTGTTTACGTTACTTGTATCTAACGGGCTTGGTATTGAGGCTGAGAATAAACAACAAGTACTTGGTGGCCCCAGTGCCCTCGTCTCTCCAACAACCTGACACAAATCATTAATGGTTAAAGTTTGATTTTAAAATTAAATAAAACACTAAGTGATACATATCAAAATTTACCTGTTCTCCGTGATTCGTTTTCCGATAATATCAAAGCTTTCCTGAGACTTTTACCACCCCGAAGCGACCAGCCTACAGACTACATATCGTGACCTCAGTAAATCCAGAACATTTTTTACTCATCTCAAACACCTGAACACTCCGTTAAACTACAGCTACATTCAAGTCACATTCTAAAAATAATCGACAAAAACTGAGTTCAAAGTGTGCCCCTGTAGTAAGTTATAATCATTACTTTAACAACACACACCGGTTTTTAAGACCAAACTAATAATTAGTTGGATGAGGAAGAAACTCGCTCTGTTGAACAAGCCGTGGTTACACCTCAGCCACCGTAGCGACCTTCATCCCTTCAGTTAAATATATCAACTTTCTATAAAGAAACTCACTCGTTAACCATAGGTGTAGCGGTCAATAAAATCTCAAAGACTCTTAATGTTTGCCGGAAGGATAGTAATTCAACGAAAAATTCCATAATCACAGCCCGTTTCATCGTCCTTAGATAATCATAAATTTGTCTAATGTAAAATTGTGATTATTATCCATTCATAACCTTCATGTCCATAAACCTAATAGGCAGGGACGGTTTTTCGTTATACACGAGTCAAAACCCCAACAAAACCAGACCTAAACCTACTGTGTGTGTTGGTAAGGTTTAATGTTAGATTTTCTTAATGTTTCTCAATGTAAAGTGTACTGATATGATATTGTATTTGATGTTGTTGCTAGGGGTAGCGGCGAGTCAGACGTATTAACCCATAACAATTTTAATAGCTCTGTGTGCCAATTGTAATAGATGGCATAACACTAACCATACCTAACCAAACCAAAGTTTTAATCATACCTTAATTTAAATTCCTGGCGGAGGGTGAATCAGGTCCTGGCGGAGGGTGAATCAAGTCCTGGTGTAGTTAACTGTGGTGAATACTCTTGTAGTTCCCACATGTTTTAATTGACTTCACTTCAAAAAGGACACTTGGAAAATTCACTACGGTACCTCGTCGTACTTTTAATGTTCACTAGAAAAAGGGGATTCCACGCGTAAATTTTTCTTTAACCTTCAATTAGGTTCACTACCTCCGTTAACACTATTTATTTCCATTAATCCAATCAAGTTATGGGCCCATAACACTTCACTTGGCATCAGTGACAAATATCCTCTAATCTCATTGAGTCACGTCAGGTCACTTCACCTTTTAACCAATATTTCCCATATATTAACACAACACTTCACGTCCAGCACTTCACAACACCGAACACTACAACACTTCACGTTACGAGTCCTCCAGCACTTCACAACACCGAACACTTCCACTTATATCAGTATATAACACCGAAAGAGTATCAAGTTTGTAAGGAAATTGTCAATTAGGTTCACTACCTCCGTTAACACTATTTATTTCCATTAATCCAATCAAGTTATGGGCCCATAACACTTCACTTGGCATCAGTGACAAATATCCTCTAATCTCATTGAGTCACGTCAGGTCACTTCACCTTTTAACCAATATTTCCCATATATTAACACAACACTTCACGTCCAGCACTTCACAACACCGAACACTACAACACTTCACGTTACGAGTCCTCCAGCACTTCACAACACCGAACACTTCCACTTATATCAGTATATAACACCGAAAGAGTATCAAGTTTGTAAGGAAATTGTCAAAAATGAAGGAATAATCCACACGTCCATCTTGATCACGACCCGGAGACGAACAGCGAGTCAGATAGTGGCTGTCAGCTGCCCCATACATGTTGCCATATCGCCAAAATTTATTTATTTTTAATTCTCTATCGTATAAATCGTTGTTGATGTTAGAATAATGACGTATATCAATTATATTCTAATTTATCTTATTACTCTAAAATAAAACCTTGGTGACCTTTATTGGAAGTAATAAATAAACTAACGAGCGAACTATCAAACAAGCACTGGAACGACTCTTTACGGTACTTAAACAACAATTCAATAATTATCTTATCACTAATATATTACCGTTACTATGCGAGATTTAAATTACTTTGTAGCAGATTTTAACGAAGACGAAAACAAATAAATAAAATCAAATCAATAAATTAAACACGAAAATGGTCGTAAGTCAAGAGAGGCAGTCCACACACCACCTCCTCCTAGGGCCTACGAAAAATAAAACGAGAACTTTTCTTCCCCTTTTTCTACAGGTTATTATTAAATTGATACTGAGGTATTTTTTTCCCATTTATTTATTACTTAATCCTATTAGTGTCCACCAGCTAGCTGTGCTTCTTGTAAACAAATATATTTCTGGACTGTATAACAACAGCTGATCTAACCCATTTTCTTAGACTCGATTCATGGCAAACATCACTGAATCTTATTCTTTCGACATCACATTTTATAATTAGGTACTAGCTTGTGTTATTAGTGAATATGCTGTCAAATGGGGCCCCATATCTTGGAGGTGCCTAAGGCCTACCAAAGTCTTAACCCGTCACAATATTTTTCTCCACTTTGTTTACATGGAGGAGGCCATGACACACGGCTCCCTCTCACGGTCTATAAAAGGAACATCTTTTACAATAAATTTAGTTTTTAAATGATCTAACAATTATAAAAATATTCTATGATATTATTAATTATCTTAAATTGTGTAAATTTTGTCACTGTGTGTACTTTGGCAATAATGCCTTGATAACTTTATATAAGGCCTCCCTCCAGCAGGGACCATTCCCACACTCCCTAATAAAAAACGCACTTTGAAATTTGTTTCTTCCATCTATCTTGCATTCTTTCCTTGTGGTTTTGATGAGAGGAAGAAGAAGAATAAAAAGGATTGTGTTTTGATGAGAGGAAGGAGAATAAAAAGGATTGTGCTTTAATAAGAGGAAGGTTTTAGGGGTAACTATTATATTTGATCACAGAAAACGTTCCTGGGGAAACTATTATATTTGATTAGTGAACTTTGAGAAAAACGCAAGCGTTAAGTCGCAGCCAATATAATAATTATTGACCTCATAGACCAATTTTATGATTTTCCTATTAAACTAGGTTATATATTGACAGTCTTGATCTGTCCTTCACTGTCGACAAGAGTATTGAAGTAGTTAGGTTGGTTGGTGATATAGAGATGAACCATTAGCCCTGAGGGTGTTTTCTTGGGGCTGTAGTGGATTTCTCCCCAACAAACTGTTTGTCGCTGAGTAGCCGACCCCACGAATTCCCCAGTGTGTGCCTCGTGGTCTGGGTCAACCAGAGCCGCCATACATACATCACGGAGCGGGGGTCAACTACTAAGCCACGCCAACCCCCGCTATTTATGACCTGACCTCGTGGTCATCTCTCTCTTAATACCTCCACCAACCAGCCAGTAACACCTTCTCCTCCTCCGCCTGGCTGGTGGTACTCGCTCCCGCCGGCGAGCATGGCGACCCACAGGCTGGTCCTCCTCTGAGCATCCTCACCAACCAGCTCTCTCTACCCAACGCTTGTAACCATGCTGCCTTCCCAGCACCAAGCTGCATTGTACATCCAATACAACATGTATACAGAGAGCACATTGTGAGTTTCCTTTCTCCATTCCATCCTGAGTGTGAACCAAACATCTCATACCCCACAGGGCTTTTTATGTTAGGGGAGTCCCTCCATGATCCTTGTGTCACTAGAAGGATGATCCCCATCTTTTTTTTCTAGTTTTATTGTGGGTTTTTATTATAGTTTTGGTAATATTGGATATTTTTGTTATTTCTCAATATATTTCTATTTTGGTTTATTTATTTTGTTTAATTTGTATTTGCTAATTACTAGTTAAAAATAAATAAAAATTTACCAAGTGTTCACTCAATTATTTAAATAAATGTATAAGCATTTAATATTTAAGAGAGTGTCACTTTGGTAAGGGAAACTATGTCAAGTCCTGTAAGTGTATTTTACTCTCTCCTCTTTGTCACAGATCGTCTTCTTACTTCACACTCTAGTGCCTTATATTTCCTCTTGAATTATTCTAAAGGTATAAACTATTTACTGTGTTATTACCGTACATATGGTGGTCCTGTACATCAGTTGCAACATTAATGAGGGACATCTGTACTGTACTGTAATATACTGCACTGTACATCATATGTAACATTAACGAAGGATATCTGTACTGTACAGTTCTGTACTGAACTGTACTATATATATATATATATATATATATATATATATATATATATATATATATATATATATATATATATATATATATATATATATATATATATATTTCATGTAAATCCACAATGACAACGTGGATAAGTTAATCTTGATAAAATCACACGGGAAGATGGAAACAACGGAGTACCTTAGCTTTCGTCTTTATTCAAGACATCTTCAGAGGCAACTGGATTACATGGACAGAGAGAGGCTTAAATATACAGGGTGACCTAAAAACATGAGGTCAGGTCAAAATGATGACATCCACTAATCCCCACACCAACACACACGTAGAGGAGCTTAAGAGAAGGGTGGTGACGTGACTAGCCAAATCAGGTCAGAAAAAAGGGACCCACAAAATAACTATCATACATCTAGATCAAAGGTTTTCAAAGCATTTTTAACCTTGGGCCACTGACAAATAAATTTATGTAACATATTATCAGTTTTGAACTGACCATCACTAAGGTTTATTGATTTTAATTCCTTAATCAAACTAGCTTCAACAAGAAGTCTTTCTGTGACACAAGATGATTTGAATACTTCTAAGCTTTTTCCCCAAGCAATGGGGTGATTATTATTCATAACATGAACAAACAAGGCACTGCTTTCAGATGCAGTTCTGATATTATACTTATGTTGTTTGATTCTGAGCTGCAGTGTTTTTCCTGTCTGACCTACATAATTACAATTACATTTGCTACATGGAATACAATAAACACTACCATTTACATTCAAACATGGGCTATTCCTTATTAACATATTGGTAATGGTGGAGTCATACTTGAAAACAACATTAATATTTAGAAGCTTGAGGAACCGAAATAACGGGACAAATTCATTACGATAGGGCAGAGTCAAAATATTCTTAAGTGTAGGAACTTGTTTCTTTCTATATACCTTAAATTTATAGTTTTGGCCATTCCTCATGATAAGCATATCAAGAAATGGAAGGGATTCATTTATTTTAGGTCACCCTGTATATTTAAGCCTCTCTCTGTCCATGTAATTCAGTTGCCTCTGAAGATGTCTTGAATAAAGACGAAAGCTAAGGTACTCCGTTGTTTCCATCTTCCCGGTTGGCCTGTGCATGGCAGCTCCTGTCGAGTTACTACCACTCTCTATCCTCCATGAATCTATCTAGTCTCCTTTTAAAACTTTCCAGCGTTCCAGCACTTACAACAAAGTTGCTAAGCTTGTTCCACTCGTCCACCACCCTATTTGTGAACCAGTTCCTTCCTATCTCCCTCCTAAACCTAAACTTATCTAACTTAAATCTGTTGCTTCGAGTCCTATCCTGCTCGGATATTATAAGAACTTTATCTATATCCCCTTTATTGATTCCTTTCACCCACTTAAATACTTCTATCATATCTCCCCGTACTCTTCGTCTTTCTAGGGAATGCAAGTTAAGTTTCTTTAACCTATCCTGATATGGAAGGTTTCTAAGTCCCGGAATCATTTTCGTCATTCTTCGCTGCACCGACTCTAGTGAATTGATATCCATTCTATAATAAGGGCACCAGAACTGAACCCATAATCGAGGTGCGGCCTGACTAGCGCAAGATATAGTTGCAATAAGACCCTCTGCACTCTTGTAACTTACACTTCTAGATATAAAACCCAATACTGTTTGCCTTATTTTGAACATTAAGGCACCGTTTTCTAGGCCGTAGGTCCGGGCTTACAAGTACCCCTAGGTCTCTTTCACAAGTCGACTTTTCTAGGTTGATGTCAAGGCTGTATACATTGACAGTATTTGTTCTTCCAATATTAAGTACGCTGCACTTGCTGGTGTTTAATTTCATTTGCCATTTTTCAGACCACCCCTGCAGTTTTAGATCCTCCTGTAATGAATTTGCATCCTGCCCTGAAATAATCTGCCGCCCTATTTTGGTGTCATCCGCAAACTTGCTTATGTCAAGACAGCTGAGGCGGACAAGTTCCTCTCCCTCTGGTTCATCTATATTCTGTCTGAACCTGTACACACTTCTAGTGAGTATTGCTGTACTGTGTGGTTATGAGGGCCTGAACTGTCACCATTTATGAGGGCCTCTGTGTGCCAGTAACAATTCCTTTTACTCTTGTACTTATCACTATTGGTAGCGTGACGATAGGAGGCTCGTGGGTAGGTGTAATGATAGTATCAAGCAATAGGGAAGAAATAACGGTAAATACTGTAGGTAAATAATAGACACAATTATACAAATACAAAGTTTATTTAAACATGAATATGAAATTAGAAGAAAGAATTTATTTGTACTAACAGACGAAATCTAGTACTAGGCCCTCAGGCTCAACATACTCACACCATTACTGGGTGGACATATTCAATAACACTTCCAACCCTACTGGGTGGACATACTCAATAACACAACTATTATAGTCACTTAGCACCATAAATACTAGGGCAACTGCCACTACAACACTCAGTCGTCAGGTGTGTTACTCAAGCAACAGCCATGGGGGCCAGCCACCATGGAGTACTATCCGACGAACTCTGGAGATCCCAGTGGATTAATTCCACCACCCAAATAGCCCTACTGAGTTAGACACTCATCCACCAATGATGGGGGCTGGTAGTGGTGTGTGGCTTGGTGATCCGGGGTCACCTCGCAGGCCGAGCGTTAGGGCCAGACGAGCCAGCTATGGGGGCTATAGGTAGTCTGAAGTGTCTGACGGCCGGGTCTCACGAAGGTAACTGATCCTACTGGACCTCGGACATCTCCCCAGACATAGTGGATACAACATCCACGCCACAGACACGGCCTAGGCTGCGTTAGGGACCTGTATGGATGAAGGGATGGGCATACTAACCGGTGACAACAACATCACGTTTCAGGGGACGTTAAAGACGTAAATATGACTTCACTCAGAACATATCAACTACGTTACTGTAACGCTTGCACAAGCAACTATTAATTGGGTCAAATCACTTAAAGAAGGGCGAATTACAACACAGAGTGGAATGGCATACCTGTATGGATGAAGGGACGGGCACTTACTAACGGTAGAAATGCCCGCGGCGCCCTCACTCAAACTATGCCAGGGAGTCCACCTACTCCTATTCTGATGAATTAATTTACGGTACACTCTGACGTTGAAATTGAGACTATGAACTCATTTTCATTCTCGACTATTATCTTCACTAACAATGCTCTGACTCAGCTATCAAAAGCAAAATTAAATTGATTACAAAGGGTTGGATGGCAACAGGTCCCAGCATACAGCGTCTGCTACTAAATCCGCGGATTATATTCCAAGCTCCCATAGACAAGGATGGGGGAAACAGAGAAAACGGGGGACGTTTCCACTGGGGGACTCAGAAGGTTTTGTGGACGTTTGAGCGTAATATGAATCCTTAAGGTTTTCCGGTTAGCTCTTATCATGACCATTACAAAGCTTCCCCCTTCCCCAAGGCCCCTGATTGAGTATAACAAAGGCCCCTGATCGAGTATAACAAAGGCCCTGATCGAGTATAACAAAGCCCCCTGAAAGAGTATAACAAAGTCCCCTGATCGAGTATAACAAAGGCCCCTGATCGAGTATCACACAGGCCCCTCATCGAGTATAACAAAGGCCCCTGATCTAGTATAACAAAGTCCCCTGATCTAGTATAACAAAGTCCCTTGATCGAGTATAACAAAGGCCCCTGATCGAGTTTAACAAAGGCCCCTTATCGAGTATAACAAAGTCCCCTGATCTAGTATAACAAAGGCCCCTGATCGAGTATAACAAAGTCCCCTGACTGGGAGATCTGTAACGGTTTTCTGCAGCGGACTTGGGCCGCGATCCCACTGGTGCACTTGCACCATTGGCTATTTCTCCTTGATCTTCCTTCTTTTTCGCTCTGGCCTGGGGACCTGCACCCTAGAGGTGTATTCGTCCTTGGGTCCCCCCTGTAACTGTTCACCTCCACTGTAGGAGATTGTGAACACGAAAGGGGGGTAGGAGCAGAACTCCCCCCTCCGCCGAGCCTTCCTGGGAAACCGTGATCGTGCGTGTTCCACCTGGGAAGGGGGTCGCAATCCTGAATCCTTACCCCTCCCCCCCAATTAGGTACACTAGCTCACGCCTATAAGTGAGCATTCAGTAACACTAGGGAAGTAGGATCCCCTGACGGGGCTTTCGGGACAGTGTTGCGGGAACCACTCTACGACCACTCAACCAACAAGTGGCGGTGGGGAGTGCTGTAATTCTCGTAACAAACTCTGTCCTGGAATAGGTAGGTCTCAAGTCTGAAATCACGCAAGGGTGGCATGTCCACCACACACCCTCTAGAATGAGGGCACACCGGATACGGATACGCTCCCATGAAGGGGGCGTGACTGACGGAAGAAAAAATGAATTAGCAAGACTCCTTACTACAACACTACTGATCAAAATTTCCAACCTTATCACGACCAAGGACTCCTTCATCGCCCTGTGCCTGACTGAGAATGATGTTGACCAACTCCTATCGAACGACAGCACAAGGAAACTTAAGTCCGCGAAATTCGAAGTTGCAATCCCTCCTCAACTCCGAGCGAGGAAATCAATTGTGATCAAAAGATTAGATAAAGCAATCACTGAAGAATCTAGTGAACAGGAATTGGCATCTGATATAGAAGACAAAAATGAATGGGCCAAGGTGGAGGAAGTGGTCAAGCTGCCCAGACTGCCATCCATGCTGAAAATACGGTTCACTGAAATAGCCATGGCCCAAAAAGCAATCCAGGAGGGACTGTGTCTCTCCTACTACCACGTCAGCAGCAGCCAGGTGGAGCAGGAGGAATTCTTCCCCATAACTCCATGCTGGAATTGCTACCAATATTCACACATGGCAACAGACTGCCCTAACCAGGACACCAAGCACTGCTCAGAATGCGGGAATAAGGGGCACACCTTCAGAGAGTGCAAAAACAAAGATAACCCCAAATGCCTAAACTGCGAAGGAGATCACAGAACACTGGCTACTCGCTGCCCCATACGAAAAGCGATAGTCAATCAAAAGAAGGAGAAGGAGAGGGAGAAGACACAGGAACAGCAAAACAAGACATACTCAGCTGTAACCAAACTAACCAGAGAAACGACAAAGATCCTCGAAAAAGTCGCCACACCACCCCCCGCAAACCAACCTATTGTGCTTCAGCTTGGAAATAATCTTTCCGTAAAAATAATGACCTCCATAATCCACGCCCACATCATGAATATAGCCAGACCTGGAACTTTCGCCAAGGCAGCAAGGGACATGTTCGCCGCCAACAACCTGCCAGATATGGAATTCCCAAATGATGTGCCTTCTTCTGAAATCTTCAACTTCATTTACAAATCAGAGAGCACTGAAATTCAAATACCAACAACCCACGAACCATCAACTGACGAACCATCAACTCACGAACCATCAACACAAGAACAGACTACCTCAGGCATACAACCCGAGCCAGCAAGCGAGGAAGAATCAATGGAAGACTCAAGCGAAGATGAAACCACCACAATAACAGAACAAGCCGCCAGAGTCAACACCCCAAAAAAGAACCAAGCAGGAACTAAGGCACCACCTGCTACGGAGAACAAAGACCTAGGGCATGAAACTGGTATCCGATTTTACTCCACTACAGCGCCTCCCATAGTCTCAACAGAAAGACTATTGGCAGAAATAAGGCAAGGCAAGATCAAATACACATACTCAGACAAAAACCTAGATGACACACATATTGAAACACTAATCAAGAAGGGAAGAATCCTCACAAGACAACAGAATAGAAAGAGTTGATCAGTCAACATATAAAAAGATCTGCTTGGGCCTGGACAGGAGGCTGTCAGGGGAGCACCGGTCAGCAAAAATGGCGCAAACCAGCTCTAGACACCAGCCTTCATAATAAATAAGCAAAAAATAATCCAACATAATGTCTTAGCATGGATCCCACAAAGAGCAAGCGAATTGTACAACACATACCGTAACATAGACCCAGATATTATTCTCATCAATTCGCATGGTAAGAAAAACTCAGAAAAAATAAAACTATTTAACTACACAGTATAC
>NW_024746697.1:0-19071 GCF_018991925.1 Homarus americanus | reverse complement strand
CATGATATAAGTGTTAACAAATTATGCTTGATGAATATTGTTCACTTCTTTGATAACTGCCCTGTTCACACGGCACGAGAGGTGAAGCGCTGGTCAGAGGAAAGGTCGAATGAAATTGACTCTTTGGACTGGCCATCTAAATCTCCAGGTCCAGATTCAATAACTTTCTTTCAGTTAAACAATACAACTTTTCCTTTACCCAATAGAATAATAATGTTGTATTTTTATTGAAACATAAATATAATATTGTATAGGGCCATTGCTTGTGTTAAGAGATAACTATGACTGTTTCTGAGTGCTACCCAGACCTCAACCCTATAGAGACCATTTGGACCCAGATAATGAACGCGTGGGAACCTGAAGACAAGCTAAACACAGGTCCCGACTCCTCCTACACACCCAGGACGAGTGTGGGCAGCTTGTGAGGAATCAACCACCTATATAACCTTGTGTCTCAGTCCCAAGAAGGCTCCAGGGGGCTATATAAAAGGGAGGCCATTGGACAGGCTACTGATATTCTGTATGACCTGTGTTGGTAAATATTAAAAGTAAAGGTGATTTCAACTCTAGTATTTTTCAATATTTATCCTCATATCTACGTTATTATAAATATCTAATTACTGGTGATTAAAACCTGAACAACAACTTAAAAAAATGATAAATATAGAAATGGATGGTACATAATAATAATGTATTAGCCCGTCAGACAGACCGTAATACTTATATTAATGTGGGCTACAAACATTATGTTTATATAATTACATCACCCACAGTAACTAGCCTATGAGCCGCGGTTAAGATACTAAACGCCTGGGCAATATTTCTATAATGTGGGTTAGTTTTTATAAGACACAATTGAAGTGATTGTGATTGTGGTGATAGTGTAGTGATTTTGGTGATGATGAAGATTGTGGTGATGGTGAAATGATTGTGATGTTGGTGGTGAAACGATAGTGGCGAAGTGATTTTGGTGATGGTTAAGTGATTGTGGTGAAGTGATTGTGGTGATGGTGAAGTGATTGTGGTGATGGTGAAGTGATTGTGGCAAAATGATTATGGTGAAGTGATTGTGGTGAGCTACTTAAGTATTTAAGTGGGTGAAAGGAATCAAAAGAGGAGATATCGATTAAGTTTTTATAATATCCGAGCAGGATAGTTTAGGTTTAGGAGGGAGATAGGAAGGAACTGGTTCACAAACAGGGTGGTGGACGAATGGAACAAGCTTAGCAACTTTGTAGTAAGTGCTGGAACGCTGGAAAGTTTTAAAAGAAGGCTAGATCGATTCATGGATGATAGTGTGTGGTAGTAACTCTCGACAGGAGCTGCCATGCCCAGGTCAACCGGCCTATTGCAGACTCCTTATTTTCTTATGTTCTTATGGTGGTGAAATGATTGTTGTGATGGTGGTGAAGTGTTTGTGGTGATGGTGGTGAAGTGTTTGTGGTGGAGGTGGTTAAGCAGTTGTGGTGAATTGATAGTGGTAGAGTGATTGTGGTTAAGTGATTGTGGTGGTGAAATGATTGTGGCGGTGGTGATGAGACAGTTGTAACAGTACCTTTTGAATTAAATAAATAGTCACCCAAATGAATAACACCAAATTATTCATTAAGTTATTAAACAATGACCTGGTAGTTGTTCACGTTATACGCGGCTCAAACTCTCAGAAGTCGAGTGAGGTCACCTGACTAATCAAAACACACCTTGACGCCCGCTTCTCCGCTCACACGCTCGGAGGAGAGGGGCCAGAGTCTTACCACTAGTTAAGGGGTGAACATGTAACTTAAGTGTTCATTATATAAGTGTACTGAAAACACTTCCCTGGAGATAATTCACAATACATTCTCTCCCAAACTAAGTACTGTGTATATAATTACTTCAACAATAAAGAAAAAAACGAAAAGAAGTGTTTACCTCAGCCCTGCCACTTAAGAGTTCCAGAACTTATTTAAAACAATTACTGTGATACACAACAGGTATTACAAAGTGATAAGAACATAATAAAATAAGGAGTCTGCAATAGGCCGGTTGGCCTGTGCATGGCAGCTCCTGTCGAGAGTTACTACCACTCTCTATCATCCATGGACCTATCTAGCCTCCTAAAACTTTCCAGCGTTCCAGCACTTACTACAAAGTTGCTAAGCTTGTTCCACTCGTCAACCACCCTATTTGTGATCCAGTTCCTCTCAATCTCCCTCCTAAACCTAAACTTATCCAACTTAAATCCGTTGCTACAAGTCCTATCTTGCTCGGATACTATAAGAACTTTATCTATATCTCCTTTATTGATTCCTTTCACCCACTTAAATACTTCTATCTTATCTCCCTGCACGCTTCGTCTTTCTAGGGAATGCAAGTTTAGTTTATTTAACCTATCTTAATATGGAAGGTTTCTAAGTCCCGGAATCATTTTCGTCATTCTTCGCTGCACCGACTTCAGTGAATTGATATCCATTCTATAATAAGAGCACTAGAACTGAACCGCATAATGGAGGTGCGGCCTGACTAGCGCAAGATATAGTTGCAATAAGACCTCTGCACTCTTATTACTTACACTTCTAGATATAAAACCTAATACTCTATTTGCCTTATTTCGAACATTAACGCACTGTTTTCTAGGCCGTAGGACCGTGCTTACAAGTACCCCTAAGTCTCTTTCACAAGTCGACTTCTCTAGGTTGATGTTGTTAAGGCTGTATATATTGACAATATTTGTTCTTCCAATATTAAGTACGCTGCACTTGCTGGTGTTGAATTTCATTTGCCATTTTACTGATCACTCCTGCAGTTTATTTAAATCCTACTGTAGTGCATTTGCATCCTTCCCTGAATTAATCTGCCGCCCTATTTTGGTGTCATCCGCAAACTAACTTATGTCACTGCTGATCCCAGTACCTAGATCGTTGATTTAGATTATGAACAAGAGTGGGCCCAGTACTGACCCCTGGGGAACCCCACTGGTTACACAGCCCCACTCAGATTTAACACCATCTACTGCACGCTGACCCTCTGTGTTCTATCGATGAGCCATGATTTTATCCAATTTAAAATTTTCCCCTCGATACCATGAGCCTTAGTTTTTCTCAGAAGCCTCTGAGGCGGTACTCTGTCAAACGCTTTGCTAAAGTCTAAGTAAATAACATCGTAATTTTCGTCATTATCTACTACCTCGAAGACTTTCCAAAAAAAGTTAGCAGATTTGTTAGACAAGATTTTCCCTTTGTAAACCCATGTTGAGAATCGTAGATTAATTTGTTTTTCTCTAAATGCGATCGGATGTTATTTGCTATAATTGATTCAGATATTTCCCCACTAATGACGTCAAACTAATGGGCCGGTAATTTGACGCTCATGTTCTGTCACCCTTTTTGAATATGGGTACTACATTTGCCTGTTTCCACAAGTCTGGCACAACTCCCGTGTCTAATGATTTTGTAAATAAATTTACGAGGGGTCCGCTAATCTGTTCCTTACACTTTGAAAACTCAGGGAAAATTTCATCCGGCCCTGGGGATTTTGTCTTCTTTAATTTATTTATCTCCTTAAGAACATCCTCTTTTCTGATAGTGATATTCTTTAATTTCTCTTCTTCATTTCCCTAAATATCAGTGAATATCTTGCAAAGGTCACAAATATTTTTTTCCCAACAGTAAATATGGTGATAATGGAAAGTAAACTATTTATTTGACCATTATACTTCACTTGACTATGTAATAATTTATAGCACAAAAGTATAATATTCTACTTGTCGAAAATATCACCTTTACACTGGTGATTGGAGGTTAGCAAGTGCGTTACCTACCACCACCACAGACACTACCCCACCACCACAGACACTTCCACTTCCCCACCACCCCCACCACCACCACAGACACTTCCTCACCACCACCTCCACTATAAACACTTCCCCACCACCACTATAAACACTTCCCCACCACCACCACCATAAACACTTCCCCACCACCACCATTCCTCCACAGTGACCAACTGATGTACTTTGTGTTCTGACCTCACTCAGCTGTGTTCTGACCTCACTAGGGAAAGGTCACGGCAGGGTTAGCTCCAGAGGGATAATTATCAGATATGGCCAGTGATATGTGCGGTCTTGGGTATGAGAGTTTGTTGACCAAACTGGAGTGGTCCACTGAAGAATTGGCGAGGGCCAAGTTAGAAATTGAGAGGGCCACGTTGGAGAACCTGAAATTAAGGAAAGAGCTGGCGAAGTTAAAAGGAGAGGCTGGACGAGTAAAGCCAGTGTCTGACGAAAAATCTAACGAGTGGAAAGTCGTGAGTAGTGGGAGGACCAAGCTGGTGGTCAAGAAGCGCTCAAGGATAATGCACAACAACGACAACAATGGCTAAGTGTACTAACCCGCTCAGTCCTTTTGATAGACGAATTGTACGTTAGTACAGTCAGGACAGGGATGACATGAAGGTATAAAAATCCTTTAATTGTTGGTGACTCACAGGTAAGGGTACATGGACAGTGGGCCTTTTGTGGTAAAAAAAACAAAAATAGGATGAGGGTGTGTTTGCCAGGAGCTGGGGTGGGAGATATAGTTGACAGGATGGACAATATCTTGTCTGGTAATGGGAACAAACCCATTATCTGCCTCAGTGCAGGAGGCAATGATATTGGCCGGTGTAGGAGCGAGGAACTTCTTGATAAGTTCAAGGCAGCCATAGATCGTATTAGGACTAAGGGAGGGATCCCTATCATATGCCGTGTCCTGCCTAGAAGGAAAGTTGGCAGTGAATGGTTGTCAAGGGCAGTTGGTGTTAACGACCGTCTTGACAGATATTGCAAGTCAATATCAGTCCCATTCATTGACAACTGGGACAACTTCTATGGCAGAAGGGACCTTTATGCTAGGGATGGGGTGCACCTGTCTAGGGATGGAGTAGCAACCCTGGCTGGGACTCTTGAGGGGGCAGTTCAAAAGATATCGAAGTCTTTAAACTGCTAAGAGAACATAGGAGCACGGGGGTGGAGGAGACTGCAGTGGGAGCGGGTAAACAAGGCGAAAGATTACAGGGAAATAGTGTTAGGAATGATTACAAAACTAAATTAGACAGGGAGTTTAAAACTAAACGCGGTAAGGGAAGGACTCAGAACACGACTAACTTAAATGTATACTACGTGAACAGTAGAAGTATGAGAAACAAAATGGATGATATTAAGGCCCTGGTATGTACCGAAGAAATCGATATAATTGCATTCACTGAAACATGGATCAACCTAGACACACGTGAATTACCAGTCGAATACCAAATTACGGGTTACAAACTGTTCCATACCGATAGGCAGACCAGGAAAGGAGGCGGAGTAGCAATCTATGTTAGGGATAATCTGAAGTGTGTAATAAATAAGGAAATAAAAACTGAGAGGAATACAGAAACAATTTGGATAGAATTAAGCGACGGTCGGGAAAAATTAATCACAGGAGTAATATATAGACCCCCCAATCTTGATAGCGTCAATGAGCGACTTATCTGGGATGAAATGCGCAGGGCTTCCATACACAACAAAGTCTGTATAGTAGGCGACTTTAACCTTGGCCAAATAGATTGGACTGTCCTTACGGGTAACTCAGAATCAGAGGATTTTCTCGAAACGATCCAGGACTGTTTCCTAAGTCAACATATAACCGAACCCACACGGGGTAATAATATACTGGATTTAGTTCTGACGAACAGAGAAAACCTCATTAGCAATGTCGAGGTAAGGAACGAACTTGCAAACAGCGATCACAAAAAATTCGATTCCAGTTAGATTTTCAGGGCAGACGTAAGGAAAATTCCACTAAAGTACCAGATTTCAGAAGGGCAAACTTTGACAGTTTAAAGAGGCAGCTGAGAGAGGGGGTGTCGCGCTTGGCCGTGAACCTGACAGATGACACCGACCTGATAACGAGATCTGAGATTGCCGAGTTCCACGACAATTTAAATAGTGAGTTACTTAATGCACAAAGGCATAACATACCATACAAAAAACTCAGATCAGACAACAATGACCCTAAATGGATAAATAATTATTTAAAGAACATCATTGGCCAAAAGAAGGCTATAGGTAGAAGGATAAATCGTGGCGAAATTCACCTCCGGGACTATTATAGGGTATTGGCGAGTAGAGTTAAAACCGAGATAAGGAAAGCAAAGAGGAATAATGAGGTAAGGATAGCAAGGGAGGCGAAGACAAACCCCAAAGGATTCTACCAAATGTATCAAACTAAAACACGAAAAAAGATTGGACCAATACGGTCAGACTCCGGCGAGCTCACTGATAACGACGGAGAAATGAGCAATAATTTGAATAAATATTTTTCAACAGTTTTCACCACCGAAAATCTAAACATGATACCCGAGGCACAGACTCTATTCAGAGATAGTGAAGAAAACAAATTAAGTGAGATAGTAGTGACTAGTAACGATGTTAGTAAGCAAATAGACAAACTAAAGCCTAATAAGTCACCTGGTCCCGATGAGATATTTGCCAGAGTATTAAAGGAATGTAAGGAAGAGCTTAGTATACCCTTAGCAAAGTTGTTTAACATGTCCTTAAAAACAGGTGTAGTACCAGAATCCTGGAGGATGGCAGAATGTAATACCGATTTTCAAGAAGGGGATAGATCACTATCCTCTAACTACCCTTAATCAGTCTAACATCAGCCAATGAACATTACTGGAGCAATCATTTCAAACTCTATCGAAATCCTGAAGCACCGATTGATCAATGATTCCCAGCGCTGGCTTCTGAAGCGGACGTTCCTTGTAATCTATTAACATTCTTTTAATCAGTTTTTCGAATCGGTGGACGAGGGCACAAGTATGATGTGGTATATCTCGACTTTAGCAAAGCCTTCAGCCAAGTCCCCACGAAAGACTAATTAGAAAGGTGGTGAAAGCTCGCATCAAGGTGACATCCTTAAATGGATTAGGGCGTGGATTTTGGGACAGGAAACAGCGAGTAGGCATTAACGGCACTAAGTCCCATTGGAGCAACGTCATGAAGTGGAGTTCCCCAAGGCTCAGTACTTGGACCATTATTGTTTATTATATACATAAACGACATAGATATCGGCATAGACAGCAACATAAGTAAATTTGCTGATGACACTAAAATAGGACGTGTTATCAAATCTGACGAGGACTCGGCAAAACTACAGGAGGATCTAAACAAATTTTTCGAATGGTCTGAAAAATGGCAGATGAAATTCAACATCGACAAATGTAAAGTACTCAGTATAGGAAATGTAAACAGGGAAACCAGATACCAGATGAACAATGATGCCATAGAGAAATCCGACTGCGAGAGAGATTTAGGAGTAATGATAAGTAGGAACCTTAAGCCAAGTAAACAATGTGTTTTTGCTCGTAACAAGGCTAATAAAGTACTTGGGTTCATACAAAGGAGTGTTAGTTACAAGACTAGCGAGGTCATCCTAAAACTGTATCTTGCTCTTGTGAGACCACACCTGGATTACGCAGTTCAGTTCTGGTCACCGTATTACAGAATGGATATAGAATCCTTGGAAAGAATTCAGAGGAGAATGACAAGACTAATCCCGGGCATTAGGAACCTTGAGTATAGAGACAGGTTAAAGCATCTTAATTTGCACTCCCTCGAGAGACGTAGAGCGAGGGGCGACCTGATAGAGGTGTATAAGTGGAAGCAGGGCTAAACAAAGGGGACATTACAAAGGTACTCAAATTATCCAACCAGGAGCGAACTCGTAACAATGGTTTAAATTAGACAAATTTAGATTTAGGCGTGAAATAGGTAAACACTGGTTTGGAAACAGAGTAGTGGATGAATGGAACAAGTTACCAAATATCATCATTAAACTCGAATACGCTGAATTGCTTCAAACATAGGTTGGATGCTCATATGAGCAATAGGGGTTGGGTGTAAACGGACGCCCACTTAGTATGGGTATGGGCCCGCTGCAGTTTTCCTCCATTCTTATGTTCTTATGTTCTTATGTACTCAAGATGGATCTGATTGTTCCTGGCTACAATATTTGACTGTCAGGTGAACAAGGTAACACCGCCTCTTACACTGGGATTTAAAACGCTCATAGAAATCGTGTTTGGTTTAAACAAGATAAAATTATGAAATCACGAAGATATGGCAGCAGCCCATCTTATATCACCTGAAGATTAACTACCCTAACACACCCCCCCCCCCCCACCAAAAGTGGCACTTCTGTGTATAACAAGTAAAATCTGATTGGGTGCCTAATCTTCACGTGATGGCTAATGTCGAGCTGAGTTTGGCTGCGCTGAGTGGTTAGTTGCTTATATTGTTACATACGTTTTAGCCTAAAAGTGCTGTTTACATTTTGTTCCCGACAATCATAGACCACTTAGAACACTTATGAATACACCAATGAAGACTGAAGGCATAATGTACACAGTTGAGACATCTCTATTACGCCGACTGGGAACAACCACTTATAAGGTTTGATCATGGACACGATTAGGTGTTAATCTAATGTTCATAATCCTCTAAAGCCGTGTTAAAGGACTCCGTATAAATGCTAAACCGGATAATGGTCTAGGGGAGAAGGTCGGGTTAATCAGCGTGGGTGGTCGCCTTGTTCTGGTACCTAACCTTAAACTCCTACAACCAAATCACGTTGAAATGGATTTCTACCCCAGTGAAGCTGTCAAGATCATTCAGTATAATTAAGTCCCAGTCATCAACATTTCTATACAATTAATGGGCTATCGAATTGACGTAGATTGGAGAGAGAAATAAGTTGTAAGGGAAATATACACAGCGACATACCTTATATTTTTCAACACCAACACACACATGATGGCGTCTGTATTTTATAATCCTTGACAACTGGATGTATTAATTTAGGAGCATTTTGTAAACGTTAACTTCCGTCACACATCCACTAATCGCCTCGACCGTCTCACTACTGGCCGGCTCCCTCCCTCCACGTCTGGCTGTCCCTGGTCTAAAGTTCGTCCACATCTCCACCACACACTGAACCATCTCCAGTACGAACATACGCTCTTGTGGTGTTGAAGCACATGATATAAAGCGTCACTTGCGAACCTTAGTAATAACACTTAATCGGATGGCTGGCGTGGCCATATTTGTTTTGCTTAATTTGACACCATAAGAAAGTACTGATACCTTCCAAAGTGACAACTGAGAGCTCGACTCCCAGACACTGAACCACCCGATCGAAACTTCTATCTAACCGACGCTCTTGTAATGATAAGGACCGGATATTACATGTAAATGCTCACTAACAGAAAAACTGAGTTGCTTCTGCAGGAAATAATGGGAAACGTTTTTTATTCAGCTGATCAACAAAAATCACAGATGGTTCAGAGAAATGTGGCTCCAAGCTCGACTCCTGATTCAGCGCTTCCTTTGTAGTGACCAGCCACTCAGAACTCATGATACAAACGACAGGTTGACATATTCCCATAGGTAGAGGTTCTGCATGATGAATACATTCTGAACAAATTACACGTAATGTCATGTAGATAATCAGAATTTATTGCATATGCCAAACAAAGATTTTTATTTGGTATATTACGATATATTTATTTTTATGAGAAAATCTACAAAATGGCGTAAACGAACCGAAATAACCACTAATTTGTATCAACTGACACTGCTGGTAGTGAAGGCGGGCGGGGGAGAGGGCTCAGGGGTGGGTAATGTGTGGTGTGTGTGATGATGATGATGATGATGATGATGAATGATGACGATAATGATGGCGTATATGTGATGACGACGATGATGATGAATGATGATAAATAATGAATGATGACGATAATGATTACGTATATGTGATGACGATGATGATGATGAATGATGATAAATAATGAATGGTGACGATAATGATGGCGTATATGTGATGACGATGATGAATGATGATAAATAATGAATGATGACGATCATGATGGCGTATATGTGATGACGACGATGATGATGAATGATGATAATGAACGGTGACGATAATGATGGCGTATATGTGATGACGACGATGATGATGAATGATGATAAATAATGAATGATGATGATGATGATGATAATGATGGTGATGATGAATAATGATGATGATTGATGCTGCTGAATGATCCCCAGTTATTATAATACAATTCATCATCACTACAGACACACTTGGTTTGATTTACAGGGGTTAGGTTAGGTTTCATTTCACCCCACATTATGGCTTCAGCCCCGTGCAATAATAACCTACCTCAGAGTTCCTCATTTACTATTTATGAATGTTCAGTCATACTAATTCCCTCAGTGGCAAACCTCTGGATGAAAGACTAAATGTAAAATGATAATACACGTGTAGTTGCTAGTGGCGTGGTTGCTAGACGGACCAAAAGGACGACCCGCCAAAGCCCAAGGGTTGGGTGAGAGAATGTTTGATAATATGAGGCTGTCATGGTTTATGGTTTATCGGTGGTACATGAGTGGATTATATTATATAAAGATAATAATATATTGTGTTTCTTATATTTCTTACCGTAGAGTTCGATACCTTCACACTGGTTACTTACAGGAGATTATGGCGTATCTACGTAGAAGTTCACTCCACCACTCGACATTCCATGATTTATACTTGATAAATGATGATTTAATGAATTCCATTAATTTCCAACATCCATCTAAATTATTTGTTAAACTTTGTCATAACTAATCAGTCATTACCTTTAGTCATAATAAGATAGGATCACAGATACGGGCAGATAATTACACTAACATTTATTTGTCAAGCTTCTATACAATGATTTACAATTTGCATGGATATAGGAGTCACTCACGTTCACGCTGTAATAAAATTAATCTTCTAAAAGAGAATTTTCAACTTGAGAACACATGTGATTACTCTACTATGGGTATGACTTCACAGAGCCTTAATTCTTCAAGTGATACATTTACTGCCAGCCTGGATTGCTTTTGTTGCAACCAGGCTTCATCACAAGAACTTATTTCCACGGGCAATAACAACAAAAAGTACTCTTGGGTTACCACACAGTCTCGCGTCACTGACAGTCACTGTAGACGGTTGTCGCGGCAAGGAGAACTGGCAAGCGTGACTTGAATTAACCACTTCGGTGCAATAGACCAGCCTGGATTGCTTTTGTCGCAACCAGGCTTCCACACGTGATATTTCCACGGGGATAACAAACCTAGGTTAACACACTTAGTCTTGTGTCGATCACGGTCACTATAGACGGGTGTCGTGCAGGAGAACTCTAAACGTGAATTGATTAACCATTTACTGTAGGTTTGATAGGCCAGCCTGGATTGCTCTTGTTGCAACCAGGCATCCACACGTGATATTTCCACGGGGATAACAACCTAAGTTAACACGCTTAATCTCGTGTCGACGACGGCCCACAGGACACAGTGGCAGTGGAGGACTGTGTGGTGTCCCGCTCCCTTCAGGAGGGAGGAGGTGGGGGTCTTGACTAACCCATGGCCAAGGGGATACTACTTAAAATGAGGTTTTTGGGTGTGAGGCGATGAGCAGTACAACACTGTCTCACTGGCCTCCCCCTAAAGGCTGGCTAACATACCACTAATGGAAAATATATGTCTCAGTTATGCCTCGCCGGGTGCCTTATCTCTAGAAAAACAAACTTTGGAATTGGTTGCGTGGGTAAGCCTAACGCAACCCATGACAATGGCTCTCCTAAAGGCCGACGCCGAAGTTCAGGAAAGGAACTTGTAGTGTAATACTGGGAGTTCAAGCAGATACCAAGTCTACTACTGTACCGATAGGTGATATGTGGTGTATATTGCATGGCTCTGCCTCACATAATTCCCAGCATTTTGTAACTCTACAACGGTGTAAGGATTCGAGATATGATAGACAGCCACGACGGCCATGTCGTCGCTATTATAAACAGTCGGGGGAAGACCATCGTCTTCTTCAACAAGACGCGGGATAGGTACAGCCGTAACAAGGCAAAGCAACACTTCTAGTGCAGCTTCGTTAATCGCGGTGTTGAATAAAACAGAAGTGTTGTCTTTTCCGGTGATGGTGGGTACCAACGCACTTTCTTTAGATATAGATAAAGGTGCGTGCTCAAGTGTACTTCTATGAGCGTCCTATCAAGATCTTCAGCGAAGTTGACCTCACAGAGGATTTCAAGTTCGACCTACTGACACCGATCTTTTACGATTTTCCGGTGCCCAGCTTGACATTATGGGAGTGGTAACACTACCTCTACGTTTTTCTACACGTGGTAAACCATTTCCGGCAGTGTGTTACATAGTCAAGGACTTAAACTTGCCAGCTGATGGATTAATTGGTCTTCCAACGCTTAAACACAACATGACAGATATCCAGCCAAGTCACCATACTGTTACGGTTGGTGGCGTTATCCATCGTGCCATGCACAATTCTGTACCATTGCTCACCGCCAGGGTGAATGTTTTACCCAACTCGAGTCTCAGCGTGTCCCAGTCCTTACTGACTCATTTAGCCAGTGTGGTTTTAGCAGCAAAAGTTGGATATTAGTACCTGCAGTTTTAACAGGTGCTCTCCATTTTCAGAATGAGGAAACAATCAAGGCCACTGTTCGCCTACCTGACGTTTTCACTGGGATTGACGTAGTCTGTCTTACAGAAACTTCCAGGGTTAAAGGTCTAGCATGTGAGTAAGATTCTTCCTAATTGTTTAACAGATGTCTTCGTTCTCCACAGACCAGGCGCTCCCAGAATATTGAAACACGGATGTTGTTAGTGTGATTATTTAGTTTACCATGCTAGTGATGCTTTACAGCCTACACAGTTTTTAATTAGTAGTGTTACACATACACTTCCATAAACCAGACAGGAGGGAATGGATCGAATAATACCGCGTTAAGGTAATTGATCACCCTCAAGGCAAGACTACAGTAGGCTCCTCGAGTTGTTTGCCGACTACAAAAAGACTATAGCTTTACCTGACAATCCGCTAGGTCAGACGAGTGTCACTTCACTTCACATCTTCAATAACCGGAACAAAACCCGATTTACGTACCAGCTTACAGACTGCCTCATAGCCAGCACTCTGTAGTACAAGACACGGTTCAAGACATGCTAGAACAGAAGTTGTCATACATTCAAAGCCCCCTTTCAATTGCCCATGGTTTTTTCGTCCTTAAGAAGGATGGAAGTTTGCCGCTAGTCAACGACGCCACTATCCCGGATAGGTACCCAATGCCTATCGAGAGAGATGTGTTGAAATCTTTATTCAAAGATAATACTGCCTTTAGCACTTCTTTGGGCCATTTTGAATGCTACGTATGCCTGTTGGCATTCGAAATGCGACAATGACTCTTTAAAGGAGGATCAACACTTAGTTTGGTGATTTAATAGGGAACTATTTAGATGATCTCATCGCAGTCAGTAGTGATGTAGACAGTCATCTTGTTAAACTCCATTAGTTTTCCAGAAACTTTCAACAGCGGGACTTGAAGTTAAGCTCTCTAAATATGAATCTTTAATATCAAGAAAACAATTCCTTGGTCATGAAGTCGACGGAGACGGCATTCATAGTTCTCACGTCCTACAACCGTTGATAAGGTGTGTAGTTTTCTTGATTCATCAGGATATTATCGGTCATTTATAAAATGATATACGACGTTAACATCGCCGCTGACTTAATTACTCAAGAAGGACGCCATATTTGTCTGGAATGATGAACAAGAGACTAGTTTTACTACATTGACTACGGTACTTCCCAGTGCGTCTGTTTAGGCATTTCCTGACTTCACTCACCCATTTAATTTGTGTACCGACGCCTCAGAACGGGAGTGCGGTGCTGTACTCATGCAGCTGAACACACGAGGGAAATACTGTATAGGGTGATTGCATACGCCAGTCGTACACTTAATGACACAGAAACAGGCTACTCAGTAACGAACCTGGAAACATTAGCTATTGTCTGGGCACTTAAGAAGTTCACTACATGTTCACTACAACATTAGTACTACATGTTCACTACAAAAGTAGCACTACATGTTCACTACAACACTAGCCCAACAACGTCACTACAACACTTGTACTGTATGTTCACTACAACACCAACACAGCATCATCACTACAACACTGGTACTACATGTTCACTACAACACTTGTACTGTATGTTCACTACAACACTAGTACCACATGTTCACTACAACACTTGCCCAACAACGTCACTACAACACTTGTACTGTATGTTCACTACAACACCAACACAGCATCATCACTACAACACTAGTACTACATGTTCACTACAACACTAGTACTACATGTTCACTACAACACTAGTGCTGCATGTTCACTACAACACTAGCACTACATGTTCACTACAACACTAGTGCTGCATGTTCACTATAACACTACTATGTTCACTAGCACTACATGTTCACTACAACACTAGTACTGCATGTTCACTACAACACTAGTACTACATGTTCACTACAACACTAGTACCACATGTTCACTACAACACTAGTACTACATGTTCACTACAACACTAGTACCACATGTTCACTACAACACTAGTAATACATGTTCACTACAACACTAGTGCTGCATGTTCACTACAACACTAGCACTACATGTTCACTACAACACTAGTGCTGCATGTTCACTATAACACTAGTGCTGCATGTTCACTACAACACTAGTGCTGCATGTTCACTACAACACTAGTACTACATGTTCACTACAACACTAGTACTACATGTTCACTACAACACTAGTACTACATGTTCACTACAACACTAGTACCACATGTTCACTACAACACTAGTACTACATGTTCACTACAACACTAGTGCTGCATGTTCACTACAACACTAGCACTACATGTTCACTACAACACTAGTGCTGCATGTTCACTATAACACTAGTACTACATGTTCACTATAACACTAGTACTACATGTTCACTACAACACTAGTACTACATGTTCATTACAACACTAGTGCTGCATGTTCACTACAACACTAGTACTACATGTTCATTACAACACTAGTGCTGCATGTTCTCTATAACACTAGTACTACATGTTCACTACAACACTAGTACTACATGTTCACTACAACACTAGTACTACATGTTCATTACAACACTAGTGCTGCATGTTCACTACAACACTAGTTCTACATGTTAACCTCAACACTAGTATTATATGTTCCCTATAACATCTACACCACAGTTGTAGTACAGCACTATAATTTGTGTGAAAAGTTCCAACCTTCCTTAAATATCCATTTTTTTGCAGTTGGTGCCGTAATTTCAACTCGATGAGCTGCCAGCGACGGTCAAATCTAGTAAATCAAAATGAATCATCGCGACAACTCCCCTGTCTGGTCATCCTCCTCCTCTGAGGAAGAAGACGACGTCTATACTTCGCTGACAAAATATTATTTGTCTTATATAGATTTTTGTGATGTATATAAGAAAAATGTTCAAGGTGAACTTGGACGTGGAGCAGAAGGTACAGCATACTTAGTAAATAGTGGTGAACAAAACTGTGTCGCAAAGATCGGCCTTCCAGAACATGATGAAGATTATCTCCTCGATGAAGCAGATATGCTTGTTGAGTTGGATGGTGCTGGAGGTGCACCAAAGTTACTTGCTCTGTGTAAGGAGCGGAGGGCGGGTATTTTAATGAGTTTTTGTGGGTCCCAAACTTTCAGAAGCTTTGTAGCAGAGAGGCCCCCGCTCAATGCTTGCTTATTTGTTTTATGTCTAATTGGGAAAGGTTTAGAAGAAATACACAAAAAAGACATTCTTCACAATGATGTGAAGGCCGACAACATCATCGTGGAGACGGTTGGTGATGGTCCGGAAGATTTCGTCATTCATTTCATAGACTTCGGCAGTGCTGCAAAATTTGGATCCGAGGTTTATGAAGAACTACGTGAAAATGAGGAAAAACCCATCAACCTTGCACCCGAGGTGGTCGAGGGTGAATGTCTGTGTACCGAGGCCTCAGACATTTATTCTTTTGGACTCGTAATTCTCAACACAATCATGGGATACGACCAGGTTCCATCAGCACTAAAAGACCTCGAAAAAAACATGGAAAGGGAAAATCCCGGAGACAGACCACAACTAAAAGAAGTAAACACCCTCTTGAGAAAAATTTATTTGGATTACGAGGAAGAATTGACTGAAGTCGTTGGGGTGGAATCTGCTCCAATGACCGAAGACCTAGGAGTGGAATCTACTCCAACGACTGAAGTCGTGGGGGTGGAATCTGCTCCAATGACCGAAGACCTAGGAGTGGAATCTACTCCAACGACTGAAGTCGTGGGGGTGGAATCTGCTCCAATGACCGAAGACCTAGGAGTGGAATCTACTCCAACGACTGAAGTCGTGGGGGTGGAATCTGCTCCAATGACCGAAGACCTAGGAGTGGAATCTACTCCAACGACTGAAGTCGTGGGGGTGGAATCTGCTCCAATGACCGAAGACCTAGGAGTGGAATCTACTCCAACGACTGAAGTCGTGGGGGTGGAATCTGCTCCAATGACCGAAGACCTAGGAGTGGAATCTACTCCAACGACTGAAGTCGTGGGGGTGGAATCTACTCCAACAACCGAAGTCTTAGGGGTAGAATCTACTCCAACGACCGAAGTCTTAGGAGTGAAATCCTTTTCATTGACTGAATTTTGCCCCCCTAAAATAAAAAAAATTCTGAGAAAAGGGAGAGTCTTCTGGCCCCTTTCCCTCTGTGCACTGCTAGTCTTAAGTGCACTAGTAGTTACCAAGAAGGGACACCTTTCTCCTTCCTCCAGGTGAACATCCCACAGCATTAAAAATTTTTATTGTCTGTTGTATTATTTTTTAACAATAAAAGGTATGTTTTTTATTACTTTTATTTTACCACTGCATGTCTACACATATTTTGTTTGCTTACAATAATCTAATCTCTTCCCGATAGTTTCCAATGCTCCCCCTTATCTCCTCTTTAATTCCCTCTCTGATCTCCCTCAAACTTTACCTACAACTATCACGGGTGCCACAGCTCTTCAGATGTTGTCACACATTTTGTCACATAGAGATTATAATAAGTTTTCCTGGTGTCGTTCACAGTCACATAGCCATATATCATATCTCATATTTTATATAACATAAAATGTATTCCTGCCCATTACAGTCACGCCATTTCTCTCAATAAATGCATATAAAACGTGTGCACATTAAATATAGTGTAATAGTACCTTTATTATAACGAAGAGCAGAACCAGGGAAAACACACATCTTGACTAAGTTGGGTTTCTTTAATCACTAACATTTCGGAAAATCATTTTCTATCATCAGTCGAGAAAGCAAACAAAAATTTTAAAACGTTTTAAAAAATTACAGGTGATGTACAATAAAAACGCAATATTATTCCAAATTACTAGAAAAATCAAAATTTCCAACGGAACACTATGGAAGAAAAGTGTCTTAGAATTGTCTAAACTACTGATTCCAATAGATAATTTCCTAAGCTTCTACGGATGACCGAAATGATAATAATACACCACCTAAGGAATTACTTACATTGTAAATATGATGAGCCAAAGTCAATAAGAGTTTTGAACTATAATATGATAGTGGCATACATACAATATTTCTCTATAATAAGTGTATGTCTGTGTAACAGCATAAGTGCTTAAGATTCTTGCACCTGACATCATTAGCGTTTAAGATTCTTGTGCGTGACAGCATTAGTGTTTAAAAGAATATGCATGAGAGCATGTGTGTTTAAGAGTATGTGCAAGACAGGATGCGTGTTTAAGACTGCGTGTGACAGCATTAGTGAGAGTATACTGTATGTGTCACAGCAAGAATGTTTATTAGAAATGTATGTGCCTGACAGATGAGTGTTCAAGAATTTTTGCGTGACCGCAAGAGTGTTTCATCGTATGTGTGCAACAACAACAGTGTGGCCGTTTAAGTGGTTAATAACATGTGTGTGTGAAAGCATGAGTGTGTGAATGTATGTTTACGTAATTGTTTAAGTGTTAAACATCTTCTTTACCGCGCACTCGTCCCAATGAAAACAACTTATCCCCCTCATACCGTACCCCGCCCCCCCCCCCTAGACTGCACAGTGCAAGGGGGGTGGGTGTTACAATTATCCATGCACCCACACAGTTTATCCAGTGTTAATTATTTATACGTCTACGATCGCATAAGCCCAACCAAATGTACTTTCACTGGTAAAAATATAGAAATGTCTTTTTTGTGTGCTCCATCTATACTGTATACTGTACAGTAGTAAACTAAAAGTGAACATTTTTGTTTCGGTCATCCCTGTATATCCAAACTAACCTAACCTAACTTAATGTAACCTAACCGATTCACCGGATGACTGAATCTAACATAATACCAATTAAAATGTTCATACCTGGGAAATGGATAAATACATACGTGTGAACTTCATAATATACACACAGTAATGTTATGTTTATTTTCCCTGTGAGTATTATTTACCTTGTGAGTGATGTCGAGTTCTTGCAAACAAATGTTTGGTCTTTTATCCGCCTGCAAATTGATCTGATATGAACGAGAAACGAGGAGTGGAGGTGTAGGAGGTGGAGAGGGAGGTGGTGAACCACCGCTGGCCGATAGTTTAGCAGAGGGGCTGCCACTACTGCGAACATTAATGCAGTATCTATCTCTTCAGACCACAATCACTGTCACAATCTTCTAAAGATTCATCTGAAAGATTATCATCAATTTATGAGTACTTTTCAAGCTCATCTTTACGATCATAGATGTCTAATGACGCCATGACTACAGCGGATAAAGTATATCCCACCCACACAAAACACAATAGAATACTGGCCACCAGGCCAACAGCATGACATGATGACATCAGCTACTTGGTCAAAAAATTTATCTGAGCAAGGAAGATATATACAGTATAGAGGAAATAGTACGACATTCAATTAACATTCAGTCCCTGACTGCTGCGCCATCTCTCGAGAAGCTCCTTTTTAATAGAAAACGTATATGGTGCTTTTAGAAAACGAATTTATATTTACCATTAATATTTACGGCATCAAGCTTCCTCATCATAGAAAATGTATAGATGTCTGGAG
>NW_024746696.1:0-15510 GCF_018991925.1 Homarus americanus | reverse complement strand
GATTTGGGTCCCTAACCCTGTCATAAGAAGGGGAGGAGCTGTATACATTATAGGTAAAGGAAAAGCTCCCTGTCCAGGCTGCAAAAATGTCAGCAAGTTTTAAACTACCCTTAGACATGCTTGGGTACATCCAGGGTATCATCCGCAAGTAATTCAGGTCTGCAAATTTAAAAGGCATGTTTTTTGTTTTTTTTTCTTTGTTGCACTTCAGTTAAATAAACTTTTATTTAAGTAATTTTGAAGAAAGCTGCTTTGTACATGTTTTAATTTTTACATAGTAACAGTGCAGTACTTTATCTTAAGTAATATTTTCAGGTTCTTTCTCCATCACTCCTTTAAGTGGACCTGAATTGAGCTGGACCTGATGTGAACTAGACTAAAGTGAGCTGGACCTCAGGTGAACTGGAACTAAAGTTAACTAAACCTGATGTTATTGGACCTGCAAGTAAAGTAGACCTAAAGGACTATCTGGTATTTATTTAATATTGTTCTGGTTGTAATATTAGGAAGGTTCTACCGGCATTCCCTAGTTTTTAAGAGTTCTGTTCCTGAAAAACCACCCCACCATCCCCTCCCCCCAGCTAGAAGGTGATAGGATATTTATGGTAAAGGTGTTTTTTGGCTTATAACTTGCATTGCTGGAATCCTTGCAAGATAGCAATTAAATTGAGTATAAACATCTCACAGTTTGCACTAGAGATAATTTTTTTTAGTCCTTTAGCCAAGTACATTTGAGTACAGAGTGAGTACAGTTATATGTTGCTGAAAATTATGGCTTTTTCACAGGGAAACGTCTGTATAACTATCCCCAGTAGTTAGGATATTATGTACTGTATTTTGGGTGTTTTTTATATAATTATTTATCGTTTTTATACGTTTAGTACATTTGCTGGAAGATTTTTACAGCTGGTCCCTCCTTTTAGTTTTGATTTTTGAGGGTTCACTGTAATTGTCCTAGGGCAAATGCTTGAAGGGAATATACATTTATTTGCACACAAGTAAAATTTACCTTCCCCCCCCTTCAACCCATCAGCAAATGATATTCACGGATTTGGCAATTTACAGCTGTTTTGAGACCCAAACTCCACGAATTTTAAGGACATGCTGTACTGTATGTATAATATTTTTTTAGGGATTAAAATTCTTGCGTTTCCGTGGATCATTACGATGAAAGATAGCTCCCTGGTACAGTACAGAGTGAGGGATTGCCGGTTGTATGACTTCAGACTACTAAAGTTGATTGAAAGGAATGGCTGTATTTTACCAAGTTAATGGATAGGGGAACTGCCGGAGATATGATTGATGAGTATTACAGTGAAGGAGGGAAAGCTGTTGGATGTATGACTAAAGACAATACTGAAATATGAGCAAGAGAAAAGGCTGATGATGTGAATTAAAACTGTGCTGAAGTAATGTATAAGTGAGGAAAACTTCACTAGAATGTAAGACTTATTGTACTGAAGCAGAAAAAGAGTGAGGGAGGACCGTAGACTAGACTGAAGTTTTATGAGTGAAGGAATGATTTGTACTACTTAATCTGCACTGGATTTATTTCTTTCGTTTCTTCCACATCCTAGGTTAGGTTTATCAGAGCCAACCATATAGAGGGTCATCTGACACCACCATAGTTTTATCTATCAACTGCAGCTGGTACCAACATGAAGGGCATTTCATCTATCAACTGCATCTGAACCCCTTTCCCCTACCCCTTTAGAGCGGGGGTCAGAAGTCTGTTCTGGGAAGTACCTTACTCTCGGAGCATTATAACTCTGCGTTTATGGCTCGGACATTTCTGTATCTGGGATAAGGAGCTTCCTGGAGGAGGCGACTGGCCCTAGGAGCAGCAATTGTTGTATCTAGGTGTCAGCGTTAGGCTGCTTAGGTTCCCTTTTTTTTTAAGGATCTTCAGGCGTGCCTCTTCAAGGATAAACTGAATCCTAGGACAAGGAGAGCCGGTCCTGAAGCAGATTGGTACCATTTTTTTTATCCTTTTGAGCTGGGGTCAGGAGGCTTCTTCCAAGAGGTAAATGGCTTTTGGACCAGCATGTCCAGGAGTCAGGATCCTCTCGGGGGAGAACCCTGGCCCTCGGACCTGGCATCAGTCAGGTTCAGGGACTCCCCATTTTTTTTTTCTTATCGTTGCCCTCCTCCTTTATCAACTGGAATGGACATTGTCAAGTCAGGCATAAACAAATGGAAATGAAATTGTAGAAGAAAAGTGCAAGATTTTAATGGTTTATTATGAGAATACTGGACTGTATTGGTGTAATGTCTGTATGTATTGTCTCTTTTCATCAGTCATCTATACAATAGTCACTTACCAATGTAATTTGAAGAAGCATCAACTGCATTTGCCCCCATTCCCCCACCCCTTTAGAACGGGGGTCAGAAGTCTGTTCTGGGAAATGCCTTACTCTCGGAACATTATGTCTCCGTTCTAGAGGATTCGGACATTTCTGTATCTGGGATAAGGAGCTTCCTGGAGGAGGTAACTGACCCTAGGAGCAGCATTTGCTGTGTCTCGGAAGTCAGCGTTAGGCTGCGCAGGTTCCCTTTTTTTTTAAGGGTTTGGAATTCCTCATCCAGGAAGTGCCAAACCTAGGACAAGGAGAGCCGGTCCTGAACTTGGTTAGCCTTTTTTTTATCCTTTTGAGCTGGGGGTCAGGAGGCTTCTTCCAAGAGGTAAATGGCTTTTGGACCAGCATGTCCAGGAGTCAGGATCCTCTCGGGGGAGAACCCTGGCCCTCGGACCTGGCATCAGTCAGGTTCAGGGACTCCCCATTTTTTTTTTCTTATCGTTGCCCTCCTCCTTTATCAACTGGAATGGACATTGTCAAGTCCAGCATAAACAAATGGAAATGAAATTGTAGAAGAAAAGTGCAAGATTTTAATGGTTTATTATGAGAATACTGGACTGTATTGGTGTAATGTCTGTGTGTATTGTCTCTTTTCATCAGTCATCTATACAATAGTCACTTACCAATGTAATTTGAAGAATCATCAACTGCATTTGCCCCCTTTCCCCCACCCCTTTAGAATGGGGGTCAGAAGTCTGTTCTGGGAAATGCCTTACTCTCGGGACATTATGTCTCCGTTCTAGAGGATTCGGACATTTCTGTATCTGGGATAAGGAGCTTCCTGGAGGAGGTAACTGACCCCAGGAGCAGCATTTGCTGTGTCTCGGAAGTCAGCGTTAGGCTGCGCAGGTTCCGTTTTTTTTTAAGGGTTTGGAATTCCTCATCCAGGAAGTGCCAAACCTAGGACAAGGAGAGCCGGTCCTGAACTTGGTTAGCCTTTTTTTTACCCTTTTGAGCTGGGGTCAGGAGGCTTCTTCCAAGAGGTAAATGGCTTTTGGACCAGCATGTCCAGGAGTCAGGATCCTCTTGGGGGAGAACCCTGGCCCTCGGACCTGGCATCAGCCAGGTTCAGGGACTCCACATTTTTTTTTCTTATCCTTGCCCTCCTCCTTTATCAACTGGAATGGACATTGTCAAGTCCAACGTGAACAAATGGAAAGGAAATTGGAGAAAAAGATGGGTGATTTTTCTGTATGTATTTTAGTGGTTTATGAATATAATGTTATTGTATTGTTTTTCTTCAGTCATCTATAGTCACTTACCAATGTAATTTGCTTTGATGCCTTCAGCAAAGAAAACTCTTTAAACATAAGTAAACATATGCAACCATAGCTTGAACAATAGTAAATAATCTTTGTTATTGAGTCCCAAGTTAGTGTGATGACTTACTGTACAGTACATCAGTGAATTACTAACACCATAGGCTATTTTACTTGTGTGAATATAACCTTGGTGCAATAAGATGAACCCATTGTTTTAAATTGTTAGCACTTTCATCATGTAACCACAATGAAAACGTGGATAGGATAAATCTTGATAAAATCACACGGGAAAATGGAAACAACGGAGTACCTTAGCTTTCGTCTTTATTCAAGACATCTTCAGAGGCAACTGGATTACATGGACAGAGAGAGGCTTAAAGATATATGGAGTTTTTTGAGTCTAGATTACTACCCAATATAGTGGACTTTATTCCTCCTTGGTATAGATATGTAGATGATGTTCTTTGTCTTTGGCCTAAAAACAGTGACCCATTGGAATTTTTAGACAAGCTTAATAATATTGTCCCTAGTATCACATTCAAAATTGAAAGAGAAATAAATGAATCCCTTCCATTTCTTGATATCCTTATCATGAGAAATGGCCAAAACTATAAATTTAAGGTATATAGAAAGCCCACACAGGTAGACAGTTTCATTCACTTTTTATCGAATCACCTTGAGTCTACCAAAATGTCAGTTTTTTCTGCTATATTCCTAAGATGTCTGCGTATTTGTGACTCTGAATTTATTGACGATGAATTGAAACACATTCGTTCTATTGCACAGAAACTTGGGTACCCTTCTGTGTTTGTTGATCGTTGTTTTAAAAGGGCTAAAAAATCCTTTCATTCCTCTCAAACCAGACAAGTTCCTACACTTAAGAATATTTTGACTCTGCCCTATCGTGATGAATTTGTCCCGTTAGTTCGGTCCCTCAAGCTTCTAAATATTAATGTTGTTTTCAAGTATGACTCAACCATTACCAATATGTTAATAAGGAATAGCCCAAGTTTGAATGTAAATGGAAGTGTTTATTGTATTCCATGTAGCAAATGTAATTGTAATTATGTAGGTCAGACAGGAAAAACACTGCAGCTCAGAATCAAACAACTTAAGTATAATATCAGAATTGCATCTGAAAGCAGTGCCTTGTTCGTTCATGTTAGGAATAATAATCACCCCATTGCTTGGGAAAAAAGCTTAGAAGTATTCAAATCATCTTGTGTCACAGAAAGACTTCTGGTTGAAGCTAGTTTGATTAAGGAATTAAAATCAATAAACCTTAGTGATGGTCAGTTCAAAACTGATATGTTACATAAATTTATTTGTCAGTGGCCCAAGGTTAAAAATGCTTTGAAAACCTTTGATCTAGATGTATGATAGTTATTGTGTGGGTCCCTTTTTTCTGACCTGACCTGGTAGTCACGTCACCACCCTTCTCTTAAGCTCCTCTACGTGTGTGTTGGTGTGTGGATTAGTGGATGTCATCATTATGACCTGACCTCATGTTTTTAAGGTCACCCTGTATATTTAAGCCTCTCTCTGTCCATGTAATCCAGTTGCCTCTGAAGATGTCTTGAATAAAGACGAAAGCTAAGGTGCTCCGTTGTTTCCCTTTTTCCGTGTGATTTTATCAAGATTTATCTTATCCACTTTTTCATTGTGGATCTACATGAAATATATATATATATATATATATATATATATATATATATATATATATATATATATATATATATATATATATATATATATATATATATATATATATATATATATATATATATATATATATATATATATATATATATATATATATATATATATGCTGATCAATTGAGAAGGCCGGGTCACTTGACCATCTGACCTGACCACCGACCGTTGTGTGCTATTTAAAGATTAGTAGGGTCATTACCTAATACCTGACCATTGTGGACCTGGTCTCACCCTCCTCTGTATATATACACCTTGATTTGTATTACTCTCTCTAGTCTGTACTCACCCCTGAAGATGTGAATTACACGAAAGCGCTTGGGAACTTCGTGTTTTCTTCTTTCCTTGTGGTTATCAGCATATACCACCTGGATCACTTTCTGATTGGTTACTTGCATATATGTATATATATATGTATATATATATATAATATATATATATATATATATATATATTTATACATATATATATATATATATATATATATATATATATATATATATATATATATATATATTCTATACATATATATATATATATATATATATATATATATATATACAGTATATATATATATATACATATATATAACAATAACATATATATATATATATATATATATATATATATATATATATATATATATATATATATATATATATATATATATATATATACATTAAATTTATGCTATAACGAATCTAATTGGTTCTAGAACCTTGTTCGTTATAGGATTAATCCGTCCCAGGCCCCCAAATACAACCACTTAACACTGAAAATTTTCTGTGGAAAATGTAAAAAATACGGTACTTTATCTTACCTTAGTGTTGTTCAGCATGCAGGACAGGAGGCAGAGGGGGAGGGGGGAGGAGAGAATTATGGAGAAGAGGTGGAAGGAGAGGAGTCATCCTTCCTAGCCCTCTTTGGTGACTGTCTTACAGGCACTTTGTCTGTTTATTTATAATTTCTTTCTTAGTTTTAAGGGTTATTAGCTTTCTCACTCGCTTTTGACGATTCAGTGTTATAATTGTACACTTGTATAACAAAATAGTTATAAAAATAACACGAATTTCCACATCAAAAGACGAAATTTCAACAAGTTCAGTGGTGCACTGACTACACAATGAACCAATATGGCGCCCGACGCTCTTGCTGTGAGCCGCGGTACAACAATATTCATGCGCCAGACGAAATAGTCCCGTATTCATCCGCGTTCGTTGTAGGAGTTGCGTTCGTTATAGCATTCTCAATTTGATAGGTGAAATCGTTCGTTATAGGAATATTCGTAGTAGAATCCGTTCGTTATAGCATACCCCACTGTACAGTATATATATATACACACATGCATACATACATACTACATCCTTGACCACCGAAGGGTCAAGATGTACCTGGCGCTCCTCTCGGAGCAGCCAGATCAACTGTTAAGTTGGCCCATACCAACCCCCTCCCCTGAACCACTTCTCCCCACCGGAGTATCAACAGGTTCTCTCCAGAAGTTACAATTTCATTTGGGAAAGGAATGGAAAAAGTGTTAAACAGAGGTGAACATTGGTGAACAGTGCTTGAGTCAGTGAGAACAACTCAACAGTAAAAGTAGTATTCAAGTTAACCTTCACACAGTGAGGTCCCAGGTACCCAGTGATAACGGCCCGTGAGACCCAACAACCGGCGATGTGTTAATCCGTCTACGATAGGAAGGCCTGGGGCCACACCTCACTCATATAACACCATCTGTGAGGGAATTACTACACCACGTCAAGTCCCTCATAACACCATCTGTGAGGGAATTACTACACCACGTGATGCCCCTCATAACACCATCTGTGAGGGAATTACTACACCACGTCAGGTCCCTCATAACACCATCTGTGAGGGAATTCGTACACCACATGATGCCCCTCATAACACCATCTGTGAGGGAGTTACTACACCACGTGAGGCCCCTCATAACACCATCTGTGAGGGAGTTACTACACCACGTGAGGTCCCTCATAACACCATCTATGAGGGAACTACTACACATCAGGTCCCTCCTAAGACCATCTGGGAGAGTGTTACTACACTACGTGTTTGCTGTTCAACACCTACATTAATCTGAATGTTCACTGCATGTTCCTTTACCTTTCTCTAATGAAGGCTTTTGTTAAACCACCTATGTATGTAATAAGTCATTGATGTCCAATGTATATTTTCAGCCTTCGGGCTGCAGAACTTTTTCAATAAACCGTTAATTATTATTATTATTATTATTATTATTACATACATACATATATATATATATATATATATATATATATATATATATATATATATATATATATATATATATATATATATATATATATATATATATATATATATATATATATATATATAAGGATCTTCAATTCGTTTAACGAAAAAAATTTCGCTTAACGAACTTCTTACGAACCGACCTCAACATGTTTTCGCTTGCACTGACCGGGCAACCAGCTTTAGTATCAGTCCGCCAATACATTAATCGGTTCTAGGGCTTAAATTCCTTACTTTTTTTGTAAATATCAAGAAGTTTATACTATTCAATAATTTCAAAAGTTTAATATTCAATTTTTTAGTCATTTTAACAATTATTGAACATAATTGAAGGTAAAGTGACTAGTTTAATGCGCGGCATCCAGCCTCTTAACACAGCAAACAGGCGTCAGTCTCTCTCTGTTTTCACTGGAGGTAACATCTTGCTTGAGACTCTCTTCAACTAAACGCTTTTTTCTGTGTTTCCAAGCAAATTATTGGTCATTTTGAAAATTATTTTACATATTGACAATATATAGTGCAGTGCAGTGTTATTTTAAAGAAAATATTCTTTATTTACAGCTAGTTTAACTTTGAAAAATACGTGTTGCCATTGTTTGAATCCAGCATGGGGCCTAAGAGATCAAGAAAAGTGATTTCAATCCAAATAAAGCAGGAAATAATAAAAAAAACACGAACAAGGTATTAAATCAAATGCGCTATGCAAAGAATATGGCATGTCGGCATCAACTGTGTCGACAATTCTTGCACAAAAAGACAAATTTAAGGAAGTGATCGTGAGAGACAAATCTACAAGAGTGTTTAAAAGTAGATCCCTAATCGTAGAAACTGAGAGGTTACTTATCATCTGGATTAGGGAAAAACAGATGAAAGGTGATTCAGTTTCTGGTGATTTCATTTGTGAAAGAGACAGGGAGATTTATGAACATTTAAAGACAGATCAACCTGGTTCTTCAGGAACAGAATTTGAAGATTTTCGGGCTAGCAAAGGCTGGTTCGAAAAATTTAAGAAAAGAAGTGACATTTTAAGTGTTGTTAGGCATGGTGAAGCTGCTAGTGCTGATAAAGAAGGGGCAGCAAAGTTTTTAATTGAATTTAAAAACTGATGGAAGAAGAAAATTATCTTCCACAGCAAGTGTTCAATGTTGACGAAACTGGGCTGTTCTGGAAAAAGATGCCCAAAAGAACATTCATCACCAAGGATGAAGCCTCTTTACCTGGGCATAAACCCATGAAAGACCGTCTCACTCTATTGCTTGGTGCCAATGCTTCAGGGGATTTCCGACTGAAGCCTATGCTTGTCTACCACTCTGAAAACCCCAGGGTGTTCAAGCAACAGAAAGTGGTAAGAACAATGCTTGGAGTTTATTGGAAGTCCAACCGTAAGGCATGGGTGACAAGACAGTTCTTTAATGAATGGGCTGTTGATGTGTTTTGCCCCTCTGTCAAGAGCTACCTAACCACCAATAAACTTCCTTTAAAGGCTCTTCTCCTCATGGATAATGCTCCTGGTCATGACCCTGACCCTGACCTTGCCAGAAATTTGGAGTATAAATTTGACTTTGTGAAAGTGTTGTTTTTGCCTCCAAACACTACATCACTCATACAGCCAATGGACCAGAATGTGATCAGCAACTTCAAGAAGTTGTACATGAAGAAAATGTTTAGGAGGTGTCATCAGGCAACTTCCATTGATCCTGAACTAACACTGAAACAGTTCTGGAAGACACAATTCAACGTCCTGGAGGCTGTAAAATTGATTGTGTCATCATGGCAAGAAGTCTCAAATAGAACCCTCAATTCATGGAAAGCTCTGTGGCCATCAGTAGCCCATGATTTTGAGGGATTTGAGGAAGAAACAGAGTTGGACCAGGAGTTTGTGTCCATTGGTCGTCATTGGGCCTTGAAGTGGAGGAGGAGGATGTGGAAGAGCTTGTGATGTCTCATGAGGAGGAACTTACTCCTGATGACTTTAAGCAACTGGATGAGATGTTACAGGTAGAGGCTGACAGTGGTGAGGAGGAAATTGAAAGTGATGACCATATGTCGGCTAAACAGTTGAAAGATGTGATTTACTACTGGGAGAAGTTCAGGGAACCAGCTTCAAAGCACCCAGAAGTGGAAAAAACTGAACTAACTATGTGTCATGTTGAGGACTCGGTGGTCTCCTTCTTTAAACATAAGTTAATGGTGAGGAGGACAGATGCCCCACAGACCACAATTGACACTTTCTTCAGTAAAAGGCAGAGGGAACAAGATGCTATCCCTCAGCCTTCCACTTCAAGAAGGGGAGAGGATGTTCATGGTGGAGAATCTGTCAGTCCAGAGGTTCCTGACATTTTCATGGAAGGTGACTCACCTTCCAAGAAGCAGTGAAATGCTTCTCCTCCACCTCCACTTCCTTCTCTTCTCCTCCACCTCCCACTTCAAATGCACATCATCATCATCCAGGAGCCTTCTACATACACACCTCAAAGTAAGTGAACTTTTCTACCATTTTTGTTGAATTTAGGCAATTTTCGGTGAGCTGGAACCAATTACCCAAAACCCATTGAAACAATGGTTTGATTTATAAACGTTTAGAGTTAACTGAACGACCTTAGAACAGTTGAGTTAGATTAACCGAGAACTCTATATAAAACCCTCTGGGTTTATTGACAGCATTAAATTGAGAATTTAATATATATATATATATATATATATATATATATATATATATATATATATATATATATATATATATATATATATATATATATATATATATATATATATATATATATATATATATATATATATATATACTGTGTATATATATATATATATATATATATATATCTATCTATATATATTATATATATATTATATATATATATTTTTTATATATATATTTATATATATATTTATATCTATATATATATCTATATCTATATATATATTTTTTATATATATATTTTATATATATATTTATATATATATATATATATATATATATATATATATATATATATATATATATATATATATATATATATATATATATATATATATATATATATATATATATATATATATATATATATATATATATATATACTTGTCTATAACCCCCCTTCGTATATAGGTCAACCCCGATTTTTTGACCAAGAAATTGTTAATTTATGATATTCCTCGTTTATAGGTCGACCCAAGTTTTTGAGGGTAAAGGAACAACAAAACCTTCAGAGAAACACTACGTCCTATAAACTTGTTTACCATTTATTATTACGACACTTTACACTGAAACGCGGGTAGTTTCAACAAAAATATTGTATATTTCCATTCAAGTATTTATTCAAGTCAATTAGGAGGGAATATTATTGTAATACAATAGTTTTTTAACTGAAAACCATTCGAAAAGCGATTACGGTAACATCTTTTGAACGAAAGAAAGGGAAAGTCATTGTTTTCGTCACGATTTTATCCTACTTTCCACTGTAATACGTACGTCATTTCAGCAAAAAATATTACATTTCTGTGAATGTATTGTATCAAGCACAGTATGAATAGAATATCACTAATATAACAGTATTTTAACCGAAAACTAATAAAAAAATGAGTAACATATCTTGAACATCGGAAGGTTTGGTAAAGTCTTTTGTTTTCATGTAGTTTATCCTAATTTACATTGAAATACATCACGTTTCAGCAAAACTACTATTTATTTCTGAGAATATGGAAATGTAATATTTTTGCTGAAATGACGTACGTATTACAGTGGGGTATGCTATAACGAATCTAATTGGTTCTAGAACCTTGTTCGTTATAGCATTCGTTCGTTATAGGATTAATCCGTTCCAGGCCCCCAAATACAACCACTTAACACTGAGAAATATAATATAAAATTGTAAAAATTGTAAAAAAGTGCATAAATATGCATCTAAACCCCTGAAATATAGAGTATCATTAATGCTTGTAATAAAAAAACAATAAATTAGTAAAAAAAAAAAATTTTTTTTCTTAATAATGTTCGTTGTAGGAGTTTCGTTCGTTATAGCATTCTCAATTTTATAGGTAAAACCGTTCGTTATAGGAATATTCGTAGTAGGATCCGTTCGTTATAGCATACCCCACTTTATAGTGGAAAGTGGGATAAAATCGTGACAAAAACAATGACTTTCGCTTTCTTTCGTTGAAAAGATGTTACCGTAATCGCCTTTTGAATGGTTTTCAGTTAAAAACTGTTGTATTACAATAATATTCTATCCTAATTCACTTGTGATGTAACAGTTTTTTAACTGAAAACGATTACCGTCTAGCTGATACGGCAGAGCCCTGGTCGCGGAGGCTTTGTGTTTGCTTCGGCCCTTCTTAAGCAGCTTTTAATTTTAGCGTACGTTGAAATTGTGTTTACCGGTATATTCTATTTTCTTGCTTCTTATTTTCCAGAAATATGACAAGTTTGTATATAATACAATGTTACGGTACTTTTAATTAACAAGTATTCATTTTTAAAAATATAGAAGACACCAAACAAATACCAGTACTACGGTTATTTGCGTGACTCTCCTGCCAAACAAGACCAAACAGCTGGTACTCTCTCCCTCAGCCCTACCAAAAATAGCCCAACCACATCTTTCTTAATTATTCTCTTCCAATTTCTCACTTTAACTGGTATTTTTTACTTCATATTGCCTACATCAGATAAACTACAGTAATTGAGGTTAGACACTTATAAATTTGATTACCGGGTCCTGGCAGGTGCCGTTAGAACCACCTGACCCTACCAACAGTGTTGCAAGTCAGACAGCATTTTTTTAATCATCCATGTGCACGAGAAAGGATGGATGGATGGATGAAGGCGGCATACAAATATGGCTTAAAAAAGTCTGAACTTTAGACCAGGGGGACTGCGCAAAGAAAAAAGTCTTCTTGTGTGGGATATGTTTTGGTCACATCTTGTTGACAGTGTTACTGCTGGGATTAGGAAGGAAAACACTGATACAGCTGTGATTCCTGGTGGATTAACAAGTCTTGTCCAACCACTGGATGTTTCCATAAACAAACCATTTAAAGATGCGGTAAGAGTGAAGTGGAACAACTGGATGATAGAAGGCGATAAGACATACACAAAGGGAGGCAACATCCAAGCTCCATCACTAGCAACATTATGTGAATGGATTGTAGAGGCCTGGGATGCAATCAGACCAGAAATTGTGGTGAAATCTTTTAAGAAATGTGGGATTTCGAATGCTCTTGATGGAACAGAAGACGACTTGTTGTGGGATTATGAGGCTAATGAGAGCGTGAATGAGGATGAAGATATTGATGATCCTATGGCTGATGATGGTGTTGATCCATATGACGATGCTGTTCAAGGAGAGGACTGGGAGGAGCTGTTTGGTGCTGCAGATGATGACAAGGAAAATGATTTTGATGGATTTTAATAAAAATATTCAGAAATATGGTATCGTAGTATTTATTCAAGTCAATTAGGATAGAATATTATTGTAATTCAACAGTTTTTAACTGAAAACCATTCGAAAAGCGATTACGGCAAAATCTTTTGAACGACGAAAGAAAGTGAAAGTCATTGTTTTCGTCACAATTTTATCCCACTTTCCACTGTAATACGTACGTCTTTTCAGCAAAAATATTACATTTCCATATTTATTTCTGAGAATATATTCATTCAGGCACAGTTAAGGTAAAATATACTTGTGATGTAATATTTTAATGAAAATATTTATAAATAAGGTATCGTATTTTTCTTTTGTTTCAAATTTAATTAACAAAGATTGATGTTTCAAATTTAATTAAAAAAAATTTATGTATCCATAAATAAACTTTTAAAAATGAATACTTTATGTTTTACATACTCCTGTGCATACCATATCATACCATACCATGCATTTGGCTACTTTTGGCTTGCTATGATGACGCAAGAGATCTGCCCTGGCAACTGTACCGACACTCACAGTGGGTGGTGAGTTGGTGCGTCGTTTCCATTGTTTACTGGTAGTTACTGGTAAATATTTTTCAACCTAACGAAACTATTACCCGTATAGAGGTCGACCCCCAACTTTTTGCCAAAAAATTTGGTCTTAAGAACTCGTGCTATACACGGGTATATACGGTATATATATATATACACAGTGGTCCCTCAGTTAACGAGCAGAATCCATTCCAGCAGGTTGCTCGGTAACCGAAAAACTCGTTAACCGAAACCATTGTTTCAAAGGGTTTTTGTGCAATTGGTTCCAGCTCACTGAAAATTGCCTAAATTCAACAAAAAAGGTAGAAATGTACACTTACTTTGTGTATTTCATTTACGCGTTTTTCGTTTTACGCGGACCTCCACGGGTTCAATTGACTGCGTAAATGCAGACTCCACTATATATATATATATATATATATATATATATATATATATATATATATATATATATATATATATATATATATATATATACAGTGAACCCTCACTTTGCGCGGTCAATTGAACCCACGGAGGCCCGCGTAAAGTGAACAACATAACATATGGGATTAAATGAAATAGAGACCGGCTGACCCCCAAACTCCACTTTTTCCGACACAATACCTATGTTCTAGTAAAAATAACATCTTAATTTTATGATGGTACATGCACACAATTAATACTTAAGAGAAATAGAGAAATACAGTCGCCAAGTTAATGTCCATTCAAATAATGGACTCAACTCCCTCCCCCTCTTCTCACACTACACTCGTTGGCTCTTCCCTCTCTGAGAAATTTTTGGGGTAAAACCACTAGATTTTAAGGTATAGTAATAAATATTACCTCAAACTAAAGTTAGGATAATATAATTGACATTGCTGGATTCCTTGTAAGACCAGGAATATTTTGAATATAAATGTCATATTTTGTACAAAAGATAACATATTTACTCAGAGTAAACAAAATACTTACATTAGATCTAAAATTTGTATGTCTAATGCAAAATCTATGATGTTTACTTTCAAAATGATCATCAAATTGTAAGAATTCCAGCAATGTAAATTATATTCTGGCTGGGTAATTTGTATGAATTTTATGAGCTAAAACAAATAGCTTCAATTAATAAAAAAAAAATATTCTTCACGACACTATCTGTCAATCAAAGTACCCCACCTTGCCTCCCCCCCTCTTCCAACCACGCCAGATAGTCGGTCGGTCCCTCCCTCCCCCCCGCCAACCCTCCATACCAGTATATATATATATATATATATATATATATATATATATATATATATATATATATATATATATATATATATATATATATATATATATATGGAAATAAATCACAGGAAAGTAGAACATGAGGTGCCTTGGCTTTAGAGTCTTTGTTCAAGACCTTGTATATGTATGTATATATATATATATATATATATATATATATATATATATATATATATATATATATATGTATATATATATATATATATATATATATATATACACACACAACTTGTACATTTTCAAACTGTCTGTTGCTCCTGTTTCCACAAGACCTACCTCTCTTCTCCACCCCCACCTTCAAACACCCTTGCATTTAGGTACAGTACCCTGTATTTTATATTCTTTTGGATATTAGAACCCTCAAAGAAGCATGATCGATAGATAATTTACCTTGTTAAAATACATGAATTCTTTCAGATTGTTCTGTGAGGACAGAGATGGTGTTGGTAAGTGTAAGAATGTTCCACCTGGTACTGTTGTGGATTCTGGGATCACACATCCAAGTGAGCGAGATTTCTATCTCTGCTCTCATCAAGTAAGTTCACCTTTATTCTGATATATTTATTTTAGAGTAGAAAAATAAACACTAGAATGTTGTATGCAGTGTTGTACGTTGACGCCGTTAATTTAACGCAGTCAATGG